>NC_059200.1:16694623-17015873 GCF_020615455.1 Coregonus clupeaformis | reverse complement strand
ACTTGAGACATCTGTGGCATTGTGTTGTGTGACAAAACTGTACATTTTAGAGTGGCCTTTTATTGTCCCCAGCACAAGGTGCACCTGTGTAATTATCATGCTTTTTAATCAGCTTCTTGATATGCCACACCTGTCAGGTGGATGGATTATCTTGGCAAAGGAGAAATGCTCACTAACAGGGATGTAAACCAATTTATTCCCCAAATTTGAGAGAAATAAGCTTTTTGTGCACATGGACAATTTCTGGGTTATTTTATTTCAGCTCATGAAACAAGGGACCAACACTTTACACGTTGTGTTTATATTTTTGTTCAGTGTAGTTCAAATAACTGCCATAAAACAATCTTACACAACATTCTGTTGCATCTAACAAAACTTTTTTTTAAAGAGCAGTTGGCTGGCTAATGGCCCAGTGATTCATTTAATGGCTGCTGGTCCGCTCAGTGACACAGTAGTGTCACAGCTTCTCCCAACAGACAGGTTGGATGTGTGTCCTGTCTCTGGCTCCAGCTCTAAACAGATTGGTTAGGGTGATAGATAGGATAGCCTACTACAGTCTGGTCTGTCTGTCTATGTCTGTCTCTGTGTGGGTCAGGCTGCCACTACACTACAGCGCCATGCACTTATGTAGCCTACTGGCTCCAGCCTCAAAGACCTGGGGATTTTCTGTGTCTCCACCATGGTGGAGGTGAGGAGAGAAAGGGCTTAAGAGCTTTCAACAGAGAAGCCTGACCTGATCACATGACCACAACAGCCCTAGCTATGAAAAAAAAAAGCAGTGCACGTGTTGTCAGCCAGAGAGACATCCAGTAGAATCTAAACACGGTGCTTCATTCACATCAGGTTAGGTAAGAGCCAGGCTAATACAGCATACAGTATAGTTGCCTTTCAAATGATTTTTTACCTGAGCAATGAGGATTTACTGTCTCCAATCACAGATCAATCAGTGTCCGTGGTAGTTACACATACAATACAGTGAGTTCATAGGTTACATTTGAACATACATTTTTGGTGAGGCTCTCTTTCTCAGCTGTGGTGAACTGGTAATTGTGGAATAACTGATACGAATCTAGTATGTGTTTTTAAAAGACTTACTTTCAAGGTTTAGAGCCAAGTGACAAATGGACGCTGTAATGTCAAGTACAACAGTCGGATCAGTTGTTTTTATTTGTCAACTCAGCGGATGAAAAATTGAGTAACTCAAGTGGAAGGCCGGCCCGGGGTACAGCATCTAAATGATCAGTTTAACTTCTTCTGTGTGTGATTTTAAAATAATCGGTTCAAGGACATACAGTACCAGTCAAACGTTTGGACATACCTACTCATTCAATGGTTTTTCTTTATGTTTACTATTTTCTACATTGTAGAATAATAGTGAAGACATCAAAACTATGAAATAACACATATGGAATCATGTAGTAACCAAAAAAGTGTTAAAGAAATCAAAATATATTTTATATTTTAGATTCTTCAAAGTAGCCACCCATTGCCTTGATGACAGCTTTGCACACTCTTGGCATTCTCTCAACCAGCTTCTAATACACCAGATGTACAGTACCAGTCAAAAGTTTGGACACTCCTACTCATTCAAGGGTTTTTCTTTATTTTTACTAATGAGTGTGCAAAGCTGTTATCAAGGCAAAGGGTGGCTACTTTGAAGAATCTAAAATATATTTTGATTTGTTTAACACTTTTTTTTGGTTACTACATGATTCCATGTGTTTTTTCATAGTTTTGATGTCTTCACTATTATTCTACAATGTAGAAAATAGTAAAAAAATAAGAAAGACCCTTGAACGAGTAGGTGTGTCCAAACTTTTGACTGGTACTGTACATCTGGTGTATTAGAAGCAATTATTGGTACTATGATTGCCTTGGAATTTGTTTTGTATTTATACAATGATTTACCACGAAGATTGCCATTTGTCCATTCACTATAGATGGGTTAGCTGGCAACATTACGAAAAACGATGTGCGCTCGTCCATGGGGAAGAAGTATGTTGTTGTGATTCTGGATGGCCAGATTGTTAGTAAGAATGACAAGAAACTGCCATGTGGGGAATCTTAAGTGGCTTGTTTAATCTTGTTCTTGATACCATGTCTTGTTTTGAGGTGTTTTGACAGATTTCATTTCAAAGCTAATATAGCTCAAATTCACTAGCTAGCTAACCAACAACTGTAACAATGTATTTGAGAGACAAGCGCTCATTGTGCAAATGTATTTATATTCTCAATAAACATTAGTGACAAAATATAGCTTACATGTTGGCAGGTAGCCTAGCGGTTAAGAAGTTGGGCCAGTAACTGAAAGGTTGCTGGTTTGAATTCTCGAAGTCGACTACATGAAAAATCTGTCCATGTGCCTTGGGGAAGGCACTTAACACTAATTGCTCCTGTAAGTCACTCTGGATAAGAGCGTCTGCTAAATGACTCAAATGTAAATGTAAAAAACAATCTAAAATGCCCCTATAGTTGCGCACGCTCTGTTTTGTCACTAGACAATCAACATGTCTATAATGGGGGATCCTGTTTTCTGCAAACAATACTGCAGTACCGCGTTCGGCCTTGAACTTCCGTGGCTTCAATGAGAGGGGGCATTCGTTCTCTCCTGCTACACAGTATGAACTATAGGCCTACCCATTAAGGCTCCATTGCACTTGTTTTTCATATCACTCTATTCAATTCAAGGAGTGTCCCTAGGAAAATACAATTTATAGAGACCTACTATTGGAATGTTGTTCAGGATCTATGGGATGCCATTATCAGATAGATTCTTCACATTTATCAATAACTTAGATTCATTTATAGCAAGGCCTATTTTAAATATCCACATAATCATAAAATATATCAGCAATTATAACTTAACTGGGGGAAATTAAGATGAACTCTTTCAGTATGATTCTGTATCCAGCGGAAGCCTGTGGTGTCTAATGACATGTTCAGTTCAGATATACAATCAAACTTTTGATGCTATCCCTGGCAATAGTTTAGGTGGCGATTCAGAGAGAATAATAACATGTCCATAATAGGAATGGTGTGGCTGTACTATTTCCTACGTGCAGGGGGAACTGTGCAAACTTTGTTTTTAAAGTTGACAATTGAAAAACGCGACAGAAAAAAACACATTCTATAATATACATCTAAAAAAAAACTAGTTGGATATAAGTAGAACATATGAACAGTCGTTACGTGTTTATTGCTCGTTGCTTTTCTGTTTAGATACAAAAGCTATCGAATCAGACTCCACTGCGTCCCCCGGATGACTGCATGAAATAGAAGAACCCAGTATGCGCTGAGACCAAGATCTACACGCACAGTTACTAGCAGAGAACTATGAAAGAACAATTTATAGACAGTTATTTTATGTAAAGATTTAGATGGCATTTGACAGGTAAACAATGTAATCAAGAGGGGAGATTATCCAATTACGGATTGTCAGAAACACATGGCAAGCAACTTGCAATTTGTTTTTTGAGGCGCACCATGGCAGCTCGCTCAAGGTAAGCAGAGAACGATAACGTTAGCTTTAGCTAGCTCAATCAGTTGACACAGCATAGCCATAGCTAGCTAAGAGACTCTAGTCCAAAAGTTGAGTTTGGCTTGTTACTTTGATAACTAAGTTTGGATATCGCTAGAAGCGTGTTGTAACAAACGGAGTTTGGCAAAGTTATTTGCCGTTTAAACGTAATAAAACTGTATGGTAACGCAGCTAGCGTAGCCATCCAAGCCGAAGAAGGTGGAATCAGCTGGAAGTAGCCTGCTCACTCCCACAGCTGTGGTGTGATTTAGGTAGCAAGCTGGTGCCGCTGCTAACCAGCTGATCGACGATGTCAGTGTATTTTTAGATAGCCGATGAGGTTGTGCGCTAGCTACTAACATTAGTTAGCTAATTTTAAAAACAATTCCATCGTGTTTAAAATAAGTGTAGATAGTTTGCTAGCTAACAACATTTTGGATAATAAAATAACTGCCCATTTATGTAATGTGTGGTCCTGCGAGTTTAACTAGCTAGTTAGCAAACGTTACACACGAATTTAGCTGCTAGGCATTTAATTGGCAAGTCAGAAGTTTGATAATTCACTAACTCTTAGCCAACCAGGCAGTGTCAGATGGAAATAACGTGTTAGTGGGATGCCTAACTAGCTCTTATTTAGCAGTTCGCAGGCTGTTATAACGAGCTTTTGCGTTTTAACCTGATACTGATATGTAACGTTAACCGTAGTTTAACTTTGTTCAGAAGAACTAGCTACTAGTGTACTTTCAATCATTCCTTATTATTGTTGACTTGCTAACCAGCAGGATTGAATATGACGAATAGCTAACCACCGCGCACGAACAGCTGATTGCCTTTTTAGAGGTCTCAAATCTAAACTTTTTTCTAACTTGTTTGATTTGCAATAAATCCCATTTCCCCAAACTCAGGGGGAAAGAAAGGAAGGAATGCGAGTTGACCTTGTGCCCATTCAATGTACCTTTCTAGAAATCTTTGAAGCTACTCAACAACTTTGAATATCAGGCTTGAGATGAATAGCAAGTGAGTCTTAGTCACGTAGTGGTTCGACAACACTGACTAGAGAACAGGAGTGTCTCATTCACATATGAATGTGTCCTGTTTATTGTTGATAACCCATCTATAGCTGCTGATAGTCCTTTGTCTAAAAAACCTCCCCATACTGTCTGTCTCTGCATAAAGCCATAATAGTCTTAGACGTAGATTGATTGGCCTAATAAGGCAAATAATGCAAGTTAATTGTGCCCTGCTGTCACGCCCTTCTATTGAGCACTGGCCCTCACATCCCATGCATGCAGCATCGCAGACACACACCTGTGTTTTCTGTTGATGAAAGTTAATTCGGTCTCCATTGAATCCTACCCATGTCTACTACTGGGAGAAACTATTGCACCAGCTGATGTCGAGGGATAAAGGGTCAGCTCATGAAGCTACACCTTAAGGTGTAGCACAGGAGAAATGGCCCATTTTTATATAAAGAATGTAGCTATTTGGGCTTAGATATCAACTCCGTAGTCCCTTCGAATCTAGACTAGAGAAAAATAAATGCTGTCGCACCTTGCTTACCAACCAAGGTGGAATAAGGATATTAGGCAAATTTTAAAAAGCCATCTTGACTCAAACTTAACTTCCATTGTGTTTACAATCAGTGGCTGAATATCTTTTCACCTCCTTCAATGTATACTAGAGTCAGTGGATTGTGATTAATGATACAGGGTGAACCACATGTTGACCTTTCCCCACTGCAGGGGAAGGAGTCTCTGTATCATTCCCCTCCCCCACTCATCACACAGCCCTTCTCTTTAGTGGAGGCTAGTATGCTACGTGTTGCTTCTACTTTGCTAACTACAGACAGCCCTGCGCCTCCTATAAAACCTTAAAAGCCTGCCATCATCCCACTTCTGTGGTTCGAAGGAATTTCTGTGCAGACGCCTGCCGAAGGTCTGCCTGTAGGCCTAAGCTAGGCCTACTGTAGGTCACAGTATGCAGTTATGCATTTGAATGATTTCATGCATACATTGTTGTGCTATAGGCCTACATTTAGGATAAAGGCTAATTCTTGCATCCCCTTCTAAAAAGCCAGGCACTACACATAAGCTACACCTATGGGCCGGATGGATTTAGAAGTCGGCCTCGCTTCACGAATGATCCTTCTAGGCCTTTATCAGACTGGTGTGTTCTTGTGCCTGGAAGCGGAGACAGGAAGCATAGATGTAAGATGAGGTGGGGTGAGGAGGGTGATAATCCGTTTTAAGGGGACCTAGGGGTTAGTGTACCTCACCCCACAGACCATCACTGTGGCAGGCAGCTTTACTACAGTGGCAGTAAATGATTTACACCTGTAAATAACATCACATGGGAATCAAAATGGCATGCCCGTCTTGCGATCTGGAGGGCAGACTTTTGCACGCCCCCCAATGGTCAAAATGTGGAATCCGTACCCTTGCCGACATCATGGACAGTAATGGGTTTGAGAACATTCCAAGATTTGAAAGATACAAATAAAATAAAATTGTATTTGTCACATGCTTCGTAAACAACAGGTGTCGACTAACAGTGAAATGCTTACTGACGGGCCCTTACCCACAATGCAGAGAGAGAGAGAGAGAAAATAGAGAAATAATAGGAAAGTTAAACATGAAGTAATAATAGATGCACACTGAGTAACAATAACTTGGCTATGTACCCAAGGTACCAGTCTACAAGGGGTACGAGTAGCGAGTCGATGTGCAGGGGTACAAGGTCATTGAGGTAGATGTATGTATACTGAACCTTAACTTGAGACATATGTGGCATTGTGTTGTGAGACAACTGCACATTTTACTGGCCTTTTATTGTCCCCAGCACAAGGCGCACCTGTGTAATGATCATGCTGTTTAATCAGCTTCTTCATATGCCACACCTTTCAGGTGGATGGATTATCTTGGCAAAGGAGAAATGCTCACAAACTGTGCACATAATTTGAGAGAAATAAGCTTTTTGTGCATATGGAACATTTCTGGGATGTTTTATTTCAGCTCATGAAACATGGGACCAACACTTTACATGTTGTGTTTATATTTTTTGTTCAGTAAACATACTGGTATAACTAGGAATAAAGTGACCGATAGTAAACGGTAGCATCAGTACACAGTGCATTTGGAAAGTATTCAGACCCCTTCCCTTTTTCCACATTTTGTTATGTTACAGCTTTATTCTAAAATGGATAAAATAAATGTTTTTCCTCATCTATCTACACACAATACCCCATAATGACAAAGCTAAAATAGGTTTTTAGATTTTTTTGCAAATAAAAAATTGATGGAAAGGCACACACCTGTATTTATAAGGTCCCACAGTTGACAGAGCATAAACCAAGCCATGAGGTCGAAGGAATTGTCCGTAGAGCTCAGAGACAGGATTGTGTCGAGGCACAGATCTGGGGAAAGGGTACCAAAACATTTCTGCAGCATTGAAGGTCCCCAAGAACACAGTGGCCTCCATCATTCTTAAGTGGAAGAAGTTTGGAACCACCAAGACTCTTCCTAGAGCTGGCCACCCAGCCAAACTGAGCAATCGGGGGAGAATGGCCTTGGTCAGGGAGGTGACCAAGAACCCGATGGTCACTCTGACAGAGCTCCAGAGTTCCTCTGTGGAGATGGGAGAACCTTCCAGAAAGACAACCATCTCTGCAGCACTCCACCAAATCAGGCCTTTACAGTAGATTGGCCAGACGGAAGCCACTCCTCAGTAAAAAGGCACATGACAGCCCGCTTGGAGTTTGCCAAAAGGCACCTAAAGACTCTGACCATGAGAAACAAGATTGTCTGGTCTGATGAAACCAAGATTGAACTCTTTGGCCTGAATGCCAAGCGTCACGTCTGGAAGAAACCTGGCACCATCCCTACGGTGAAGCAAGGTGTTAGCAGCATCATGCTGTGGGGATGTTTTTCAGTGGTAGGGACTGGGAGATTAGTCAGGATTGAGGGAAAGATGAACGGAGCAAAGTACAGAGAGATCCTTGATGAAAACCTGCTCCAGAGCTCTCAGGACCTCAAACTGGGGTAAAGGTTCACCTTCCAACAGGACAATGACCCTAAGCACACAGCCAAGAGAACGCAGGAGTGGCTTCGAGACAAGTTTCTGAATGTCCTTGAGTGGCCCAGCCAGAGCCCGGACTTTAACCTGATCGAACATCTCTGGAGAGATCTGGAAATAGCTGTGCAGCGATGCTCCCCATCCAATATGACAGAGCTTGAGAGGATCTGCAAAGAAGAATGGGAGAAACTCCCCAAATACAGGTGTTCCAAGCTTGTAGCGTCATACCCAAGAAGACTCGAGGCTGTAATTGCTGCTAAAGGTGCTTCAACAAAATACTGAGTAAAGGGTCTGAATACTTACACTACCAGTCAAAAGTTTGGATACATTTACTCATTCAAGGGTTTTTCTTTATTTTTACTATTTTCTACGTTGTAGAATAATAGTGAAGACATCAAAACTATGAAATAACACATGGAATCATGTAGTAACCAAAAGTGTTAAACAAATCAAAATATATTTTATTTTTGAGATTCTTCAAATAGCCACCCTTTGCCTTGATGACAGCTTTGCACACTCTTGGCATTATCTCAACCAGCTTCATGAGGTAGTCACCTGGAATGCATTTCAATTAACAGTATACCCCCCTGCCTTGTTAAAAGTTTTTTTGTGGAATTTCTTTCCTCCTTAATGCGTTTGATTCAATCAGTTGTGTTGTGACAAGGTAGGGGGGTATACAGAAGATAGCCCTATTTGGTAACAGACGGCTCAAATAAGCAAAGAGAAAACAACAGTCCATCATTACTTTTAAGACATGAAGGTCAGTCAATATGGAACATTTCAATAACTTTTAAAGTTTCTTCAAGTGCAGTCGCAAAAACCATCAAACGCTATGATGAAACTGGCTCTCATGAGGACCGCCACAGGAATGGAATACCAAGAGTTACCTCTGCTGCAGAGGTTAAGTTCATTAGAGTTACCAGCCTCAGAAATTGCATTCCAAATAAATGCTTTGCAGAGTTCAAGACACAGACACATCTCAACATCAACTTTAAGAGGGGACTGTGTGAACCAGGCCTTCATGGTCGAATTGCTGCAAATAAACCACTACTAAAGGACATCAATAAGAAGAGACCTGCTTGGGCCAAGAACCACAAGCAATGGACATTAGACCATTGGAAATTTGTCCTTTGGTCTGGAGTCCAAATTTGAGATGTTTGGTTCCAACTGCTGTGTCTTTCTGAGACGCGGTGTGGGTGAACGGATGATCTCTGCATGTCTAGTTCCCACCGTAAAACATGGAGGTGGTGTTATGGTGTGAGGGTGCTTTTCTGGTGACACTGTCTGTGATTTATGTAGAATTCAAGGCACACTGAACCAGCATGGCTACCTAAGCATTCTGTAGCGATACGCCATCCTGTCTGGTTTGGGCTTAGAGGGACTATCGTTTGTTTTTCAACAGGACAATGACCCATCACACCTCCAGGCTGTGTAAGGGCTATTTGACCAAGAAGGAAAGTGATGGAGTGCCTCCACAATCCCCCGACCTCAACCCAATTGAGATGGTTTGGGATGAGTCGGACGGCAGAGTGAAGGAAAAGCAGCCAACAAGTGCTAAGCATTTGTGGGAACTCCTTCAAGACTGTTGGAAAAGCATTCCAGGTGAAGCTGGTTGAGAGAATGCCAAGAGTGTGCAAAGCTGTCATCAATGCAAAGGGTGGCTATTTGAAGATTCTCAAATATAAACTATATTGTCAAGAAGGTATTGAGCCTATAGCTTGCTGCACAAACCTCATTGCTACAGTATTGTTTTTAATTGGTTAATGTTGCATAGGCTTACGTTTTTTTTTTTTTAAGTCGTAATTTTTAAAATAATTGCGGTAGATCTCGGCTTGCGTTTTGACTCCGTGATCTTGACTCAAAGGTTGGTGACCACTGTTCTAGAGTTTTCCCTGTTAACACTATCAACCTTTCTCTTTTTACTGTGGCAATTGTGATCGAATCAATGCAATATTATCCACTTTCGATGCAACATACAGAAACAAAATTAATTATGCAAGAGATTTTGTTGTAGGCAGAACACATCGGAGTAGGATTCTATTGCATTGACATTCTACTCCCTCCGTACTCTACACAGACCGGTGCGGCGTAAACAATCAGAGCTGCGGTAGGCCTATATGCAAATAGACCATTGCCATATATGGATCTCTGCTATTTACTTTGAACTGGACCGTGTTTACAACATGAGCGGTCGTGAGTAGATGAGCTTGTTTTGAGATCAAAGCGAGAGCTGCATGTAGCCACTTGTGCACATGTTGTTCATATCCTTTGCTAGTTAGTGAGTTATTATTCCAGTTATTGATCATTTGTAGTTAGCAATAGTGGAGTGATTACTTCCTACAGGAGCACAAAACGTGTACATTTCTAGACCTCTTTGAAAAGCGAATCAGGTAAAGAGCTTTTTTTTGTTGTCTTAAAGGGGCAGTGTTGTATTTTGAGACAGGCTTGAATAAGCTAAGTAGCCAATAGGCAGAGGGTAGCATAATTTGTCTGATTCTCTGTAATAATGGTATGGGAATAATAATGCATTTTATTTTGTAAAGTAAGTTTCTGGCATCAATCATCACAACATTTTCAGTCACCTTGTCTGAAGGACGTGGATACAAAGGTTAATGTCAAGCCCTGCATGTTATTTTTGTTTTTCATGGAATGGCCTACATTGAACACCACACATTGGTAGCTACTGTAGGCTGAATGATAGAACAGCTTTTTCCATGTTAAAATGTTGTGGGATGCATTTTTTTGTTTTTGATGGTAGGCCACTCTGGTAGTCCTACATTATGATCAAATAGCCACAGTAGCCTACATGGCCACCGTTAAACGGTAACTTAAAGCGGGTACAGCATCAGTGTTCAGTGTTCTCGCGCTGGAAGTCGCACATCATTTTCACAACATTCAAGTTTGCGCTCAGCAGACCTGAAATTTGCTCAGTGGCGGAAATAAATTAGAGGGAACATGGGTTGTCGGTGATCAGGCCTACCACCGTTGTGTCGACAGCAAACTTAATGATGGTGTTGGAGTCGTGCACGGGCATGCAGTCGTGGGTGAACAGGCAGTACAGAGGGGACTAAGCACGCACCACTGAGGGGCCCCTTGTTGCGCGTCAGCGTGGCGGATGTGTTGTTACCTACCCTCACCACCTGGGGGCGTCCTGTCAGGAAGTACAGGATCCAGTACATGTACATTACCCGGCAAATCCTTATTTCTATATTTACAACTTAGGTGAGCTATGCTGGCCTATGGAGTCCCTTTGGGAAACCCATCTACCGAACCATCCAATGATGAGATTTCAAAACAAATCTGGGCTCTCGAAAGGACTGATCTCTAAAATCTATAAACTACTTTTGGAAAGCTCTTATTCTGAACTAGCCATTAAAAAAGTATGGTCCACAGATCTAATTTAAATCGGAATAACCCTTTTAACTGAAACAGAATATGGAAAAATATGACCTTGGCATCCCGTAATCTGAATTTATACATTTTAAGTTTGTGCAGACTGTATTTAATACCAAGGAAACGTTGTATGATAAAATTGGCCCCAACTGTTCACTGTCCTCTAAATCAGGTAGGCACATTCCTCCATAAGATGTGGGAGTTAAATGCTTCTGCGGCAAAGTTACAACATTCATTGCAAAGTGCATGAATATAAATATTCAATGCTTTGCATCTATTATGTTACTTAACGATGATAGCTCCTTGAATCTTTCAATCAATCAGATACTATTACTGCTGGCAGGCAGCACTGCTGCAAAAAAAGATGTTGGCTCTTAGATCACCTCACTCTCTCCCATTTCGCCATTGGATACAGTTACTATTAGAAGACTTTGGATGGAGACATGTTGGCTGGGTGGGGTTGGGGGAATGAGAAACTTCTGTTTCGTTTTCCTGTTTATACAGAATTTATTATCACTTAAACGCTGTATGTATTTTATTTGTAATTTTTTTGAGTGGCAGCCTACGGATACACGTTTTTATAAACATATAATTAGATTTTTAAAAACATTTTAGTCATTTAGCAGACGCTGGAGCGAATACTCTTTGAAGAGGTAGGTTTTTGGAAGATGGGCAGGGACTCCGCTGTCCTAGCTTCAGGGGGAAGCTGGTTCTACCATTGGGGTGCCAGGACAGAGAAGCGCTTTGCCTGGGCTGAGCGCGGGAGCTCCCGTAGGGGTGGGAGGGCCAAGAGACCAGAGGTGGCAGAACGGAGTACTCTGGTGGGGTGTAACGTTTGATCATATCCAGAAGGTAGGGAGGGGCAGTTCCTCTTGCTGCTCCATAGGCAAGTACTATGGTCTTGTAGTGGATGCAAGCTTCGACTGGAAGCCAGTGGAGTGTGCGGAGGAACGGGGTGACATGGGAGAACTTGGGAAGGTTGAACACTAGACGGGTTGCAGCGTTCTGGATAAGTTGCAGGGGTTGATGGCACAAGCAGGGAGCCCAGCCAACATCAGGTTGCAGTAGTCCAGATGGGAGATGACAGTGCCTGGATTAGGACCTATCTGCCAGGCACGCAGAGATGCGTGTTGCCACCTGGGTGTCAGAAGGGGGGGTGGGGGGAGGAGAAAAGTAGAGTGCCATCCGCATAGCAATGATGGGAGAGATCATGTGAGGAAATGACGGAGTCGAGTAACTTGGTGTATAAAGAGGAGAGGGCCTAGAACCGAGCCCTGAGGGACACCAATAGTGCGAGTACGTGGATCCTCTCCACGTCACCTGGTAGGAGAGGCATGCCAGGTAGGATGCAATCCAAGAGTGTGCAGAACCTGTGACGCCCATCCATGAGAAGAGGATCTGATGGTTCAAGGTGTCGAAGGCAGTGGATGGATCTAGGAGGATGAGGGGAGAGCGAGTCAGCTTTGGCAGTCCGGAGAGCCTCTGTGACACAGAGAAGAGCAGTCTCCGTTGATTGAACCGTCTTGAAGCTTGACTCGTTAGGGTCAAGAAGATCGTTCTGAGAGAGATGTCGAGAGAGCTGTTCAGAGACTGCACGCTCAACTGTTTTGGAAAGAAAAGAAAGAAGGGAGACCGGTCTGTAGTTTTTGACGTCAGAGGAGTTGAGTGTTGGTTTCTTGAGGAGGGGAGCGACTCTGGCCATTTTGAAGTCAGAGGGGACGCAGCCAGTAGTCAGGGATGAGTTGATGAGGGAAGTAAGAAATGGGAGAAGGTCTCCAGGGAGGAGGGTCTGGGTTCAGCGGGCAGGTTGTCGGGTGGCCGGACCTCACTCGTCATATGATTTCATCTGGACAGAGGGGGGAGAAAGGTAGTAGGGTAGTTCTGTGTGAGTGGGACAAGTGGACTCAATAGGCTGAGTGAATGAGGAGCGGATGTCGTCAAACCTTCTTTTCAAAGTGGTTGACAGTCTTCCGTGGAGAATTGAGGAAGGAGGAGGAGGTGGGAAAATAGTTTCCTAGGGTTAGAGGCAGAAGCTTGAAATGTGAAGTGATAAAAAGTGGCTTTAGTAGCGGATACAGAGGAAGAGAAGGTAGAAAGGATGATAGGTCCTCGAGTCTTCCTCCATTTTTGTTCAGCGGCCCGTAGTCCTGTTGTGTACGTTTGTAATGAGTCACTAAGCCATGGCTGGGAGGAAAAGGGACAGTGCGAGTCATAGGATGAGGAGAGTAGGGTCGAAGAGGCAGAATCAGGAGACAGGAGGGAGAAGTATTTAGCAGAGGGGAGAGATGAAAGGATAGAGTCGTGGGAGAGAGAGGGCGACGATTGCGAAGGGGCATGCCCATCAACATGACCTGGCGCCGACGAAGATGGCGGCCTCGCGACTAGCTCTTTGGAAACTTTGCAGTATTTAGTTTTTTTATGTATTATTTTTTACATTATTAGCTCAGAAAGTGTTTGGATATCAGAGCGGCGGTAACTCGCCACCATTACGACCAGGAATACGACTTTCCCAAAGCAGATCCTTTGTTTGCTCTCCCCAGGGCAACTGAACTGATTCCAGCGGCTGACCCAAAACATCGCCGGCGGAGGAGAGGCACTCGGAGCGGCCCGCTTCCAAGTATACTACTTGCTAATGTTCAGTCTTTGGTTAACAAAATCGACGAACTCCGGGCAAGGATTTCTTTCCAGAGAGACATCAAGGCCTGTAACATACATTGTTTCACGGAAACATGGCTCTCTTGGGATATTCTGTCGAAATCGGTCCAGCCAGAGGGGTTCTCAGTTCATCGCGCAGACAGGAATAAATATCTCTCCGGGAAGCAGAAGGGCGGAGGTGTGTGTTTCATGATTAACGACTCATGGTGTAATTGTAGTAACGTACAGGAACTCGAGTCCTTTTGTTCACCCGACCAAGAATACCTCACAATCAAATGTTATTTGGTTACAGTCACGGCCGTGTATATCCCCCCTCAAGCCGATACCATGACGGACCTCAAGGAACTTCACTGGACTTTATGCAAACTGGAAACCACATATCCTGAGGCTGCATTTATTGTAGGCGGGGATTTGAACAAAGCAAATTTGAGGACTAGGCTGCCGAAGTTCTATCAACATATCGACTGTTGTACTCGCGCTGCCAAAATCCTCGACCATTGCTATTCGAACTTCCGGGATGGTTATAAGGCCCTCCCCCGCCCTCCTTTTGGCAAATCTGACCACGACTCCATTCTTGCTCCTCCCTTCCTATAGGCAGAAACTCAAACAGGAAATACCCGTGCTAAGGACTATTCAACGCTGGTCTGACCAATCGGAATCCACGCTTCAAGATTGTTTTGATCACGCGGACTGGGATATGTTCCGAGTAGCTTGCGAAAATAATTTAGACGAAAACACTGAAACGGTGACTGAGTTTATTAGGAAGTGTATAGGTGATGTTGTGCCCACTGTGACAATTAAAACCTACCCTAACCAGAAACCGTGGATAGATGGCAGCATTTGCGCCAATCTGAAAGCGCGAACCACCGCATTCAACCATGGCAAGGTGACTGGGAATATGGCAGAATACAAACAGTGTAGCTACTCACTCCACAAGGCAATTAAACTGGCAAAACATCAGTATAGAGACAGTGGAGTCGCAATTCAACTGCTCAGACACAAGACATATGTGGCAGGGTTTACAGACAATCACGGACTACAAAAGGAAAACCAGCCACGTTGCCGACACCAACGTCTCGCTTCCAGACAAGCTAAACACATTCTTCACCCGCTTTGAGGATAACACAGTGCCACTGACGAGGCCCACTACTAAGCCTCCGTGGCCGACGTGATTAAGACATTTAAGCATGTTAACCCCCGCAAGGCTGCCGGCCCAGATGGCATCCCTAGCCGCGTCCTCAGAGCATGCGCAGACCAGCTGGCTGGTGTGTTTATGGACATATTCAATCTCTCCCTTTCCCAGTCTGCTGTTCCCACATGCTTCAAGATGGCCACCATTGTTCCTGTACCCAAGAGAGCAAAGGTAACTGAACTAAATGACTATCGCCCTGTAGCACTCACCTCTGTCATCATGAAGTGCTTTGAGAGACTAGTCAAGGATCATATCACCTCTACCTTACCTGTCACCCTAGACCCACTTCAATTTGCTTACCGCCCCAATAGATCTACAGACGATGCAATCGCCATCACACTGCACACTGCCCTATCCCATCTGGACAAGAGGATTACCTATGTAAGAATGCTGTTCATTGACTATAGCCCAGCATTCAACACCATAGTACCCTCCAAGCTCATCATCAAGCTTGAGGCCCTGGGTCTGAACCCCGCCCTGTGCAACTGGGTCCTGGACTTCCTGATGGGCCGCCCCCAGGTGGTGAAGGTAGGAAACAACATCTCCACTTCGCTGATCCTCAACCTGGGGCCCCACAAGGGCGCGTGCTCAGCCCCCTCCTGTACTCCCTGTTCACCCATGACTGCGTGGCCAAGCACGCCTCCAACTCAATCATCAAGTTTGCAGATGACACAACAGTAGTAGGCTTGATTACCAACAATGACAAGACCGCCTACAGGGAGGAGGTGAGGGCTCTGGGAGTGTGGTGCCAGAAAATAACCTCTCACTCAACGTCAACAAAACAAAGTAGATTATCGTGGACTTCAGGAAACAGCAGAGGGTGCACCCCCCTATCCACATCGACGGGACCGCAGTAGAGAAGGTGGAAAGCTTCAAGTTCCTTGGCGTACACATCACTGACAAACTGAAATGGTCCACCCACGCAGACAGTGTGGTGAAGAAGGCGCAACAAAGCCTCTTCAACCTCAGGAGGCTGAAGAAATTCGGCTTGGCACCTAAAACCCTCACAAACTTTTACAGATGCACAATTGAGAGCATCCTGTCGGACTGTATCACCACCTGGTACGACAACTGCACTGCCCGCAACCGCAGGGCTCTCCAGAGGGTGGTGCGGTCTGCCGAACGCATTATCCGGGCAAACTACCCGCCCTCCAAGACACATACAGTGGGGAGAACAAGTATTTGATACACTGCTGATTTTTGCAGGTTTTCCTACTTACAAAGCATGTAGAGGTCTGTAATTTTTATCATAGGTACACTTCAACTGTGAGAGACGGAATCTAAAACAAAAATCCAGAAAATCACATTGTATGATTTTTAAGTAATTAATTTGCATTTTATTGCATGACATAAGTATTTGATACATCAGAAAAGCAGAACTTAATATTTGATACAGAAACCTTTGTTTGCAATTACAGAGATCATACGTTTCCTGTAGGTCTTGACCAGGTTTGCACACACTGCAGCAGGGATTTTGGCCCACTCCTCCATACAGACCTTCTCCAGATCCTTTAGGTTTCGGGGCTGTCGCTGGGCAATACGGACTTTCAGCTCCCTCCCTCCCAAAGATTTTCTATTGGGTTCAGGTCTGGAGACTGGCTAGGCCACTCCAGGACCTTGAGATGCTTCTTACGGAGCCACTCCTTAGTTGCCCTGGCTGTGTGTTTCGGGTCGTTGTCATGCTGGAAGACCCAGCCACAACCCATCTTCAATGCTCTTACTGAGGGAAGGAGGTTGTTGGCCAAGATCTCGCGATACATGGCCCCATCCATCCTCCCCTCAATACGGTGCAGTCGTCCTGTCCCCTTTGCAGAAAAGCATCCCCAAAGAATGATGTTTCCACCTCCATGCTTCACGGTTGGGATGGTGTTCTTGGGGTTGTACTCATCCTTCTTCTTCCTCCAAACACGGCGAGTGGAGTTTAGACCAAAAAGCTCTATTTTTGTCTCATTAGACCATATGACCTTCTCCCATTCCTCCTCTGGATCATCCAGATGGTCATTGGCAAACTTCAGACGGGCCTGGACATGCGCTGGCTTGAGCAGGGGGACCTTGCGTGCGCTGCAGGATTTTAATCCATGACGGCGTAGTGTGTTACTAATGGTTTTCTTTGAGACTGTGGTCCCAGCTCTCTTCAGGTCATTGACCAGGTCCTGCCATGTAGTTCTGGGCTGATCCCTCACCTTCCTCATGATCATTGATGCCCCACGAGGTGAGATCTTGCATTGAGCCCCAGACTGAGGGTGATTGACCGTCATCTTGAACTTCTTCCATTTTCTAATAATTGCGCCAACAGTTGTTGCCTTCTCACCAAGCTGCTTGCCTATTGTCCTGTAGCCCATCCCAGCCTTGTGCAGGTCTACAATTTTATCCCTGATGTCCTTACACAGCTCTCTGGTCTTGGCCATTGTGGAGAGGTTGGAGTCTGTTTGATTGAGTGTGTGGACAGGTGTCTTTTATACAGGTAACGAGTTCAAACAGGTGCAGTTAATACAGGTAATGAGTGGAGAACAGGAGGGCTTCTTAAAGAAAAACTAACAGGTCTGTGAGAGCTGGAATTCTTACTGGTTGGTAGGTGATCAAATACTTATGTCATGCAATAAAATGCAAAATAATTAGTTAAAAATCATACAATGTGATTTTCTGGATTTTTGGTTTAGATTCCGTCTCTCACAGTTGAAGTGTACCTATGATAAAAATTACAGACCTCTACATGCTTTGTAAGTAGGAAAACCTGCAAAATCGGCAGTGTATCAAATACTTGTTCTCCCCACTGTACAGCACCCAATGTCACAGGAAGGCCAAAAAGATAATCAAGGACATCAACCACCCGAGCCACTGCCTGTTCACCTTGCTATCATCCAGAAGGCGAGGTCAGTACAGGGGCATCAAAGCTGGGACCGAGAGAATGAAAAACAGCTTCTATCTCAAGGCCATCAGACTATTAAATAACCATCACTGGCACATTAGAGGCTGCTGCTGCCTATTGATATCACTGGCCACTTTAAGAAATGGAACACTAGTGACTTTAATAATGTTTACATATCTTGCACTACTCATCTCATATGTATATACCGCATTCTATAATATTCTACTGTACTGTATTGTGGTCCTCTGTAGCTCAGCTGGTAGAGCACGGCGCTTGTAACGCCAAGGTAGTGGGTTCGATCCCCGGGACCACCCATACACAAAAATGTATGCACGCATGACTGTAAGTCGCTTTGGATAAAAGCGTCTGCTAAATGGCTTATTATTATTATTATTATTATTATTATTATTATTATTATTATTATCTTAGTCCATGCCGCTCTGTCATTGCTTGTCCATATGTATATTTTCGTAAATTCCATTCCGTACTAGTTTTGTGTGTATTGGGTATATGTTGTGAAATTGTTAGATATTACTTGTTAGATATTACTGCACTGTCGGCGCTAGAAGCACAAGCATTTCGCTACACCCGCTATAACATCTGCTAAACACGTGCATGTGACAAATACAATTTGATTTGATCTGGGTAGAGAAGAGGGAGTGAAAGGATGATGTGTCCTCTGGAAGTTTAGTTTTCCTCAATTTTCGCTCAGCTGCCCGCAGCCCTGTTCTGTGAGCTCGCGATGAGTCACTCCGCCACGGAGCAGGAGGGGAGGCCCGAGCCGGCCTGGGGAAAAGGGGACAGTGCGAGTCATAGGATGAGGAGAGTAGGGTCGAAGAGGCAGAATCAGGAGACGGGAAGGGAGAAGGATTTAGCAGAAGGGAGAGATGATAGGATAGAGGAGACCATCTGGACTGAGTGGGTAGGTTGGAGCAGAGTGAGAGAAAAGGAAACAAAGTAGTGATCGGAGACCTGGAGGGAGGTTGCAGTGAGATTAGCAGGGGAGCAGTCTCTTGTAAAGATGAGGTCAAGCGTATTTATTGCCTGCCTTTATGGGTGGGAGGGGAAAGAAAGAGGTTGAGAGAAATTAATCGAAGGCCGATGTTGGAAGTCCCCCAGTAAGAAGCGCAGAGACATCGTCAGGAAATTAGCGTGTCAAGCTCATTGAGGAACTCGCTAGAGGCACCTGGTTGGTGATGGATGACTCTAGGGCACTATAAAAGCATTATTTTTTCTTTTTTTTGGGCCTGATTCTGTTTTCTCAGTTTTTTTGTTTTTTCAGGTTTCCATTTCCCCCAGTTTTTCCAAGTTTTCGCTCGCAAAATCACACTTTATTAAATAGAACATCCACTTTTGTTGTTTTTCTAAGTCCACAACCATGCTTAAACCACACCAGGCGACCACTTTTGAGGTCTGGGAAAAATCTAAGAAATAACAGTTTTGGATGTAGTTACCCTTTTAATTCAAGTGACCGTTGTTTGATTATTTTATTTATTTTATTAGCGATGTTTCTGTAGCGCTCATGGGATTGCAGAGTTGCAAAACAAATGGCCACTGGATTGATGCAAATAATGCCTTGCAAAAGTATTCATCCCCCCTTGGTGTTTTTCCTATTTTGTTACATTACAACCTGTAATTTCAATTGATTTTTATTTGGATTTCATGTAATGGACATACACAAAATAGTCCAAATTGGTGACGTGAAATGGAAAAAAATAACTTGTTATAAAGAATTCAAAAAAATTAATAACGGAAAAGTGGTGCGTGCATATGTATTCACCCCTTTTGCTATGAAGCCCCTAAATAAGATCTGGTGCAACCAATTACCTTCAGAAGTCACATAATAGGTTAAATAAAGTCCACCTGTGTGCAATCTAAGTGTCACATGATCTCAGTGTATATACACACCTGTTCTGAAAGGTCCCAGAGTCTGCAACACCACTAAGCAAGGGGCACCACCAAGCAAGCGGCACCATGAAGACCAAGGAGCTCTCCAAACAGGTCAGGGACAAAGTTGTGGAGAAGTACAGATCAGGGTTGGGTTAAAGAAAATATCAGCAACTTTGAACATCCCACGGAGCACCATTTTAAAATCCATTATTAAAACATTGAAAGAATAAGGCACCACAACAAACCTACCAAGAGAGGGCCGCCCACCAAAACTTTTTGTCTTATTTCTTGTTTGTTTCACTTTTTTCTTTTCTTTTGCATCTTTAAAGTGTAAATCAAATGATACAACCCCCCCCCAAATTTTTTTTTCCATTTTAATTCCAGGTTGTAAGGCAACAACATAGGAAAAATGTCAAGGGGGGTGAATACTTTCGCAAGCCACTGTAATCATGATCGCTTTCTGCCAGTTAGGCGTCAGCGGCGTGTATTCATGGATGCCAAGGGAAGCCAGGCTTCCCCAAAAAATTTTACCAAGAACATTAATAGACAAGAACAGCTCAAGGACAGAACTACATCAATACATACACACAAACTATCTAGGTCAAATAGGGGAGAGGCGTTGTGCTGTGAGGTGTTGCTTTATATGTTTTGAAATCAGGTTTGCTGTTCGTTTGAGCAATATGAGATGGAACGGAGTTAATGGACTTAATGGCTCTAGATAATCCTGTAAGCGTTCTAGAATTAGTTCTGAATTTGGGGACTGTGAAAAGACCCTTGGTGGCAATAAAAATAATCATGTATCTTTCGTCTCTCAGTGTTTCATAATTTTCCTTCAATTCGCAAGAGCGGAGAAAGCATCTGAGCGAGTGAAACAGCGCATCTATCTGATGCTGTCTGGTCAAAAATAATAATATGATAACTTGAATTGTTTCATCTCGTTGTTGTCTTCCGGTGGCTAGCTAGCAAGTTAAATAAAGTCCCTTATTGGCTCATAAATTAGCCATGGATGGAGATGGGGATTTGGACTTGTGGTTTTACTTAATTTTCCGTACTGGCCAATGATTATAACAGCGATTCTGATCCAACCATAAAATCATACATTGTGCCCCTGTCCTGAAAGGATGGAAGTTCAACATGTAGCTAGATGTAGTAGGCTAATGTTAACTAGCTAATGAAATCCCTGAGCTGTTTCCGGCAACTGAGTTAGGAAGGACGCCTGTATCTTTGTAGTGACTGGGTGTATCGATACACCATCCAAAGCTTAATTGATAACGTCACCATGCTCAAAGGGATATTTTATGTCTGTTTATTTTTTATTTTTTAACCAATCTACCAATAGGTGCCCTAATTTGCGAAGCATTGGAAAACCTCCCTGGTCTTTGGTGTAATCTGTGTTTTGAAATTCACTGCTCGACTGAGGGGACCTTACAGATAATCGTATGTGTGAAGTACAGAGATGAGGTAGTCGTTCAAAAATAGTGTAAAACACTTATTGCTCACAGTGAGTCCATGCAACTTATTATGTGACGTGTTAAGCACATTTTTTTTTTACTCCTGAACTTGTCTTCCATTAACATCCGTGCATAATTTAATTTACCCTGAAGTCTGAGTTAAGCGCACATTTCTCAAGTCTGTATACCGGTCTAAGTGAACACTCTCTAAACCTGTCTGTCTGTCTGTCTGTCTGATTCCCCACAGCTACAATGAAGAGAGGAACCTCCTTCGCATCCGAGAGTGGGAGCGGAGGAACCAGGGAGCCCGCCAGGAGAAGGAGTTCTATCAGGAGACTGTCCCCCTGTTCGGGGAACCCTACAAGGTCAGACTACTTCCTGTTCTTCCTTAGTATGTCCTCCTGCAGTCCTAATAACAACTACAAACATTGTTAGTAGTGTGACGTATTCCACAAAATACAGCTTATTTTATGTTATGCTATTAATTATTCCATTCTATTTGAAATAAGAGAATTGGAGGCCAGAGGAAGAGTGTTTTGCTTGATGAGTTCATGACCAATGCTTTTGCGTGTTGATAATGTAACCGTTATCTTTGTTTTGTAACGCAGCCCACGTGTCAGTGTGTTGCTCTCTGCTCTTAAGAGAGGAGCTGTTGTGAACCCGACTCTAACATTTTATTAGAAACTCTTCAGAATGTCTTGTTGATGTATTTAAGAGTTGCTCCGGAGGTGATGACCTGCGTTCATACTGTGACCCCTCTGTGGCCTAGGTCTAGTTAACACTGAAGTCAAATCAAATTGTATTTGTCACATGCTTGGTAAACAACCGGTGTAGACTAATAGTGAAATGCTGACTTGCGGGACCTTACCCACAATGCAGAGAGAGAACACAATGAGTAACTGGGTACCAGTACCGAGTCTGTGCAAGGGTATGAGGTAATTGACGTAGATATGTACGTATAGGTAGGGCTATGCAACAGCATAGATGATAAAGAGTTAGTGGGGAAAAAAAGGTCAATGCAGATAGTTCAGGTAGCTATTTGGTTAACTGTTTAGCAGTATTATGGCTTGGGGGTAGAAGCTGTTCAGGGTCCTATTGGTGCCAGACTTAATGCATCTGTACTGCTTGCCGTGCGGTAGCAGAGAGAACAGTCGTTGACTTGGGTGGCTGGAGTCTTTGACAATTTTTAGTGCCTTTCTCTGACACCACTTGGTATACAGGCCCTGAATGGCAGGGAGCTCGGCCCCAGTGATGTACTGGGCTGTACTCCCTTACCCTCTGTAGCGCCTTGCGGTCGGATGCCGAGCAGTTGCCGTACCAGGCGGTGATGCAGCCAGTCAGGATGCTCTCGACGGTGCAGCTGTAGTATAGGCTAGCTCCAGGCTCAAGGTCGTTTTTCGCCGTTCTCCTCTTATAGAACTGGCTCAGCCTAGCGCAGGGATGGGCAACTCCAGTCCTCTGGGGCCTGATTGGCATCACACCTTTGCCCCAGCTGACACACCCGACTCCAATCATCATGATCTTCAGTTTAATCAGCTGTGTTGACTAGGGATGGGGACAAAGTGTGACACTACTCTGGTCCCCGAGGCCTGGAGTTGACCATCCCTGATGTACTTGCCTTGTGAGTCATTCTTAGTGAGATCTGAAGTGAGTAGGGCTGGGGTGGGCTGTGTGCACTTACACTATACATGCATTCGGAAAGTATTCAGACCCCTTTACTTTTTCCACATTTTGTTACGTTACAGCCTTATTCTAAAATTGATGCTGAATTTTTTTTTTTATCAATCTAAACAATACCCCATAATGACAAATTGCAAATGTATTAAAAACAAAAAAACAGAAATATCACATTTACATAAGTATGTTGAAGCACCTTTTTTCCTCATTAATCTACACAACATACCTCATAATGACAAAGCAAAAACAGGTTTTTAGAAATGTTTGCAAATGTATTAAAAATTTAAAACAGATATTGATTCCACCTGTTGGAAATTGAAATTGATTGGACATGATTTGGAAATGCACACACCTGTCTATATAAGGTCCCACAGTTGACAGAGCATGTCAGAGCAAAAACCAAGCCATGAGGTCGAAGGAATTGACCATAGAGCTCCGAGAAAGGATTTGGTTGAGGCACAGATCTGGGGAAGGACAACCATCTCTGCAGCACTCCACCAATTATGCCCTTATGGTAGTGGCCAGACGGAAGCCACTCCTCAGTAAAAGACACATGACAGCCCGCTTGGAGTTTGCCAAAAGGCACCTAAAGGACTCTCAGACCATGAGAAACAAGATTCTCTGGTCTGATGAAACCAAGATTGAAGTCTTTGACCTTAATGCCAAGCGTCACGTCTGGAGGAAACCTGGCACCATCCCTACGGTGAAGCATGGTGGTAGCAGCATCATGCTGTGGGGATGTTTTTCAGGGACTGGGAGACTAGTCAGGATCGAGGGAAAGATGAACGGAGCAAAGTACAAAGATCCTTGATGAAAACCTCCTCCAGAGTGCTCAGGACCTCAGACTGGGGCGAAGGTTCACCTTCCAACAGGACAATGACCCTAAGCACACAGCCAAGACAACGCAGGAATGGCTTCGGGACAAGACTATGAATGTCCTTGAGTGGCCCAGCCAGAGCCTGGACTTGAACCCGATCAAACATCTCTGGAGAGACCTGAAAATGGCTGTGCAGCGATGCTCCCCATCCAACCTGACAGAGCTTGAGAGGATCTGCAGAGAAGAATGGGAGAAACTCCCCAAATACAGGTGTGCCAAGCTTGTAGCGTCATACACAAGAAGATTCGAGGCTGTAATCGCTGCCCAAAGGTGCTTCAACATACTTATGTAAATGTAATATTTCTGTTTTTTTGTTTTTAATACATTTGCAATTTGTCATTATGGGGTATTGTTTAGATTGATTAAATTTCTTTTTTTCAGCATCAATGTTAGAATAAGGCTGTAACGTAACAAAATGTGGAAGAAGTCAAGGGGTCTGAACTTTCCGAATGCACTGTATATACAAAAGTATGTGAATACCCCTTCAAATTAGTGGATTTGTCTATTCGGCTGACGGGTGTATAAAATCGAGCACACAGCCATGCAATCTCCATAGACAAAACATTGGCAGTAGAATGGCCCGTACTGAAGAGCTCAGTGACTTTCAACGTGGCACCGTCATAGGATGCCACCTTTTCAACAAGTCAGTTCATCAAGTTTCTGCCCTGCTAGAGCTGCCCCGGTCAACTGTAAGTGCTGTTATTGTGAAGTGGAAACATCTAGGAGCAACAACTGCTCAGCCGCGAAGTGGTAGGCCACACAAGCTCACAGAACGGGACCGTCCTCGGTTGCAACACTCACTACTGAGTACCAAACTGCCTCTGGAAGCAACGTCAGCACAAGAACTGTTCGTCGGGAGCTTCATGAAATGGTTTCCATGGCAAAGCAGCCGCACACAAGACTAAGATCACCATGCGCAATGCCAAGCGTTGGCTGTAGTGGAGTAAAGCTTGCCGCCGTTGGACTCTGGAGCAGTGGAAACGTGTTCTCTGGAGTGATGAATCACGCTTCACCATCTGGCTGTCCGACGGACGAATCTGGGTTTGGCGGATGCCAGGAGAACACTACCTGCCCCAATGCAGAGTGCCAACTGTAAAGTTTGGTGGAGAAGGAATAGTGGTCAGGGTCTGTTTTTCATGGTTCAGGCTATGGCCCTTAGTTCCAGTGAAGGGAAATCTTAACGCTACAGCATAAAATGACATTCTAGATGATTCTGTGCTTCCAACTTTGTGGCAACAGTTTGGGGAAGGCCCTTTCCTGTTTCAGCATGACAATGCCCCTGTGCACAAAGCGAGATCTATACAGAAATGGTTTGTCGATCGGTGTGGATGAACTTGACTGGCCTGCACAGAGCCCTGACCTCAACCCCATCGAACACCTTTGGGATGAATTGGAACGCCAACTATGAGCCAGGCCTAATCGGCCCAACATCAGTTCCCGACCTCACTAATGCTCTTGTGGCTGAATGGAAGTAAGTCCCTGCAGCAATGTTCCAACATCTAGTGGAAAGCCTTCCCAGAAGAGTGGAGGCTGTTACAGCAGCAAAGGGGGGACCAACTCCATATTAATGCCCATGACTTTGCAATGAGATGCAGTTGTTCTCAATCCTCTCCTCGGGAACCCCCAGACGGTTTACAATGTTGTTGTAGCCCTGAACTAGCTCACATGATTCACGTAGTCAAGGGCTTGATGATTAGTTGACTAGTTGATTCAGTTGTGCCAGCTCTGGAATAGATCAAACACATGGACGTTTTTAGAACCACTGCTGTACAGACTACAGAGTGTAGGCTATGCAAGTAGCTATGCGATTGATAGGTTTGCCTCACAGTTCAGTTGTTGATGACATCACTGAGGATAGGCCATGTGGATGGAAATCCCAGCCTGTGATTGGGTGAGGACCACAAGTCCTCTTGTGAGCATGGAAACCCCAGCCTGTGATTGGGTGAGGACCACCATGTCCTCTAGTGAGCATGGAATTCCCAGCCTGTGATTGGGTGAGGACCACCATGTCCTCTAGTGAGCATGGAAATCCCAGCCTGTGATTGGGTGAGGACCACCATGTCCTCTATTTTTTTTTTTTTTTTTTTTTTTATTTCACCTTTATTTAACCAGGTAAGCCAGTTGAGAACAGGTTCTCATTTACAACTGCGACCTGGCCAAGATAAAGCAAAGTAGTGCAATAAAAACAACACAGAGTTACATATGGGGTAAAGAAAAAAACATAAAGTCAGAAAATACAACAGAAAATATATATAACAGTGTGTGCAAATGTAGCAAGTTATGGAGGTAAGGCAATAAATGGGCTATAGTGCAGAATAATTACAATAGTATTAACACTGGAATGCTAGATGTGCAAGAGATTATGTGCAAATAGAGATACTGGGGTGCAAAAGAGCAAATTAAATAACAATATAGGGATGAGGTAGTTGGGTGGGCTAATTTCAGATGGGCTGTGTACAGGTGCAGTGATCGGTAAGGTGCTCTGACAACTGATGCTTAAAGTTATTGAGGGAGATAAGAGTCTCCAGCTTCAGAGATTTTTGCAATTCGTTCCAGTCATTGGCAGCAGAGAACTGGAAGGAATGGCGGCCAAAGGAGGTGTTGGCTTTGGGAATGACCAGTGAGATATACCTGCTGGAGCGCAGACTACGGGTGGGTGCTGCTATGGTGACCAATGAGCTAAGATAGGGCGGGGATTTGCCTAGCAGTGATTTATAGATGGCCTGGAGCCAGTGGGTTTGACGACGAACATGTAGTGAGGACCAGCCAACAAGAGCGTACAGGTCACAGTGGTGGGTAGTGTATGGGGCTTTGGAGACAAAACGGATGGCACTGTGATAGACTACATCCAATTTGCTGAGTAGAGTGTTGGAGGCTATTTTGTAAATGACATCGCCGAAGTCAAGGATCGGTAGGATAGTCAGTTTTACGAGGGCATGTTTGGCAGCATGAGTGAAGGAGGCTTTGTTGCGAAATAGGAAGCCGATTCTAGATTTACCTTTGGATTGGAGATTCTTTATGTGAGTCTGGAAGTTGAGTTTACAGTCTAACCAGACACCTAGATATTTGTAGTTGTCCACATACTCTAGGTCAGACCCGTCGAGAGTGGTGATTCTAGTCGGGTGGGCGGGTGCTAGCAGCGTTCGATTGAAAAGCATGCATTTAGTTTTACTAGTGTTTAAGAGCAGTTGAAGGCTACTGAAGGATTGTTGTATGGCATTGAAGCTCGTTTGGAGGTTTGTTAACACAGTGTCCAATGAAGGGCCAGATGTATACAAAATGGTGTCGTCTGCGTAGAGGTGGATCTGAGAGTCACCAGCAGCAAGAGCGACATCATTGATATACACGGAGAAAAGTGTCGGCCCAAGAATTGAACCCTGTGGCACCCCCATAGAGACTGCCATAGGTCCAGACAACAGGCCCTCCGATTTGACACACTGAACTCTATCTGAGAAGTAGTTGGTGAACCAGGCGAGGCAGTCATTTGAGAAACCAAGGCTATTTAGTCTGCCAATAAGAATGCGGTGGTTGACAGAGTCGAAAGCCTTGGCCAGGTCGATGAAGACGGCTGCACAGTACTGTCTATTATCAATCGCGGTTATAATATCGTTTAGGACCTTGAGCGTGGCTGAAGTGCACCCGTGACCAGCTCGGAAACCGGATTGCATAGCGGAGAAGGTACGGTGGTATTCGAAATGGTCGATGATCTGTTTGTTAACTTGGCTTTCGAATACTTTCGAAAGGCAGGGCAGGATGGATATAGGTCTGTAGCAGTTTGGATCTAGAGTGTCACCCCCCTTTGAAGAGGGGGATGACCGCGGCAGCTTTCCAATCTCTGGGGATCTCAGACGTTATGAAAGAGAGGTTGAACAGACTAGTAATAGGGGTTGCGACAATTTCGGCGGCTAGTTTTAGGAAGAAAGGGTCCAGATTGTCTAGCCCAGCTGATTTGTAGGGGTCCAGATTTTGCAGCGCTTTCAAAACATCAACTGTCTGAATTTGTGTGAAGGAGAAGCGGGGGGGCATGGGCAAGTTGCAGCAGAGGGTGCAGAGTTGGTGGCCGGGTTAGTGGTAGCCAGATGGAAAGCATGGCCAGCTGTAGCAAAATGCTTGTTGAAATTCTCGATTATTGTAGATTTATCGGTGGTGATAGTGTTTCCTAGCCTCAGTGCAGTGGGCAGCTGGGAGGAAGTGCTCTTATTCTCCATGGACTTTACAGTGTCCCAAAACTTTTTGGAGTTAGTGCTACAGGATGCAAATTTCTGTTTGAAAAAAGTTAGCCTTTGCTTTCCTGACTGCTTGTGTATATTGGTTCCTAACTTCCCTGAAAAGTTGCATATCGCGGGGGCTATTTGATGCTAATGCTGTACGCCACAGGATGTTTTTGTGCTGGTCAAGGGCAGTCAAGTCTGAGGAGAACCAGGGGCTATATCGGTTCTTAGTTCTGTATTTTTGAATGGGGCATGTTTATTTAAGATTGAGAGGAAATTACTTTTAAGGAACAACCAGGCATCCTCTACTGACGGAATGAGATCTATATCCATCCAGGATACCTGGGCCAGGTCAATTAGGAAGGCCTCCTCGCTAAAGTGTTTTAGGGAGCGTTTGACAGTGATGAGGGGTGGTCGTTTGACCGCGGACCCGTACGGACGCAGGCAATAAGGCAGTGATCGCTGAGATCCTGGTTGAAGACAGCTGAGGTGTATTTAGAGGGTATATTAGTCAGGATGATATCTATGAGGGTACCCATGTTTAAGGATTTAGGGTTGTACCTGGTAGGTTCGTTGATAATTTGCGTGAGGTTGAGGGCATCTAGCTTGGATTGTAGGATGGCTGGGGGTATTAAGCATATCCCAATTTAGGTCACCAAGCAGTACAAACTCAGAGGATAAATGGGGGCAATCAATTCACATATGGTGTCCAGGGCACAGCTGGGGGCTGAGGGGGTCTGTAGCAAGCGGCAACAGTGAGAGACTTATTTCTGGAAAGGTGGATTTTTAGAAGTAGAAGCTCAAACTGTTTGGGCACAGACCTGGATAGTATGATAGAGCTCTGCAGGCTATCTCTACAGTAGATTGCAACTCCACCCCCTTTGGCAGTTCTATCTAGACGGAAAATGTTATAGTTGGGGATGGAAATTTCAGAATTTTTGGTGGCCTTCCTGAGCCAGGATTCAGACACTGCTAGAACATCAGGGTTGGCAGAGTGTGCTAACGCAGTGAATAACTCAAACTTAGGAAGTAGACTTCTGATATTTATGTGCAAGAAACCAAGACTTTTGCGATTACAGAAGTCAACAAATGATAGCTCCTGGGGAGTAGGAGTGATACTGGGGGCTACAGGGCCTGGGTTAGCCTCTACATCACCAGAGGAACAGAGGAGGACTAGAATAAGGATACGGCTAAAGGCTTTAAGAACTGGTCTTCTAGTGCGTTGGGTACATAGAATAAAGGGGGGCAGATTTCGGGTGTTATAGAAAAGATTCAGGGCATTATGAACAGACAAGGATATGGAAGGATATGAGTAAAGTGGAGGTAAACCTAAGCGTTGGGTAACAATGAAAGAGATAGTATCTCTAGAGGCATAAATTGATTCGGTCTCTGAGTGTATGGGTGGAGGGACAAAGGGGCTAACCAAGGCAGGTTCAGCTAGGCTGGGGGGTCTACAGTGATATAGTACAATTAGAAATAACCGAAACAACAATAAACTAACCATGTTTGGGCTGAGGCTAAACATAAACAGGATGTAGTACCGTAAAAAGGAACAGTCCAGCAGATATCAGCTGTATAGCTGAGTTATCACAAGGTCCGGTGGTGAAGCGCCAGTGAGCAAGAGGCCACGGCTAGCGTGTGCTACGTCCGTTTTGTTGTAGCCAGCTGGTAGCGACGGAAAAACTGATATGTTCTGGGTCGAGCATGTTCTAGTGAGCATGGAAATCCCAGCCTGTGATTGGGTGAGGACCACCATGTCCTCTAGTGAGCATGGAAACCCCAGCCTGTGATTGGAGCCTGCTGGAACCCCCAGCCAGCCATGTTCTCCGGAGCCTGATGAAACCCCCAGCCTGCCATGTCTTCTGTAGACCAAGGAGCTGTTCAGTTAATGAGGCCTCTTGGAGCCCCGTGCCCTGCCCTGTCAAGACACGGGAGAGGGTGGGAACCCCTGAGGAGTAGCCTAAACTGGGTGAACAGACAGCTAGTCCTGTCCCTGTGCCCCATCAGAGCCTGTCAGCTCCAGCAGCCGCTTGTTATTTAATGGAGGGGGGTGCTAAAATGTTTTTCTTGCAAGGTGGGGGGGGTGCCCCGCAAGCACATTTTCGGGCTCCCCAAAAGGCTAGGGCCTTTGTCGGTATGGATGTGGTTGCGCAGACCCACGAGCCACTGCGGCTCCTCGTGAGTTACGATCGAAGTTGCCCTCTCCTGATCTTACAGGAACACAGTTGGCTAATTAGGTTCCTTGGAAACAGGAGGGTGCGGCTTAAAATAACGTAATTTGGCGAGACTATTTATTTCCGTGTCTGTCTGCTTCCGTGCCGTGTGCTGGTTGGCCTGGGCGCCCAGTGGGTCAGTGGGTCAGTGGGTCAGTGGGTCAGTGGGTCAGTGAGAGAGTGAGAGAGAGAGAGAGAGAGAGGGAGAGTGAGAGAGAGAGAGAGAGAGAGAGAGAGAGAGAGGAGAGAGAGAGAGAGAGTGAGAGAGAGAGTGGGAGAGAGAGAGACAGAGAGAGAGACAGAGAGACAGAGAGACAGAGAGACAGAGAGAGAGAGAGAGAGAGAGAGAGAGAGAGAGAGAGAAGGCAGAGCTGTGACCTCACGGGAAGTGATGCGTTGTCTGTGGGGTCAAGGAAGTGGGCTTCAGGCATTTGTAAGCAATCCTTCATTAACCATGAGAGAATTTGAAATTGTGAAAATATTAACCTATAATATCATGTTGTTAGATAATGGACATAGTATAGACTAGTCCTCAAGTAGCCTACCACCCTTTCTACTTAACTGTCTCACTCACTCCATCACTCTCTCTTTCTTCAGTCTATCCTCCCTTTCTACTGTAAACTCATTTATTTGTTTCTTAAAGAAGCACAACTTTCCCTCGGTGGCTGGCAGCTGTAAAGTATATCTCTTTACCATGGCTAAGCTGATTGCTTTGTTTTTGCAGTGGATGAATGAGAGGCTCTGTTTCCTTGGTCGGCTGCCTGTTGTGATGCATTTGGCTCATTCTGGCAAATCCTTATGTTGTGTAGTCGTCAGCTGGGCCTGTGAACAAGGCCAGCCTCTCAAGGTGAACAATGTTGTAGGAGGTGAATTAGCTGTCACTAACATCCCAGGGCTTAGGGTTTAGGTACTGCTGGTCGTGAGTTCACCCTTCTAGTTCACAATGCATAGCGTCTCATATTGACCAGAGAAAAGCAAGGCAGGAGTCTGTTAGGGACAGGCATTGTAGTGGCCGGGCCATGTGAATTGATTGTGAAGCAAAGCGTAGGTGGGTTCTTTGTCTTCAAGAGGTGATGCTCTACCAAAGATGGTGGATACATTTTAAGATGTCTTACTCAGGCCGTTTACCATATAAAAAAAAAATTGCCACAGTTCCGGTCTTCTTAAGGGGAGGCTCTCCCATAGGCACCAACGCGATAGCAGCTGGGTCTGATCTACTTAGTTAATTGGCTGTATATGAACCAGGAAAAAAAGGAGGCAGTGAGTTGTCTCGCTCCCTCTTCCGTCTCCGGCTCTACTACTGTAGGGTCTTTGGCAACCGTATTCTCCACATTTCTCCTGAAGTGTGTGTGCACTTTCAGACTCCCTGCCGTGCATTCAACAATAGTGGAAACTCAAATCAAAAATGTTCAGGAGTCTTCAAGCCAATGCTTACACCAGTCCAATACTTTTAAATCCATGACAGGGAGTGTGTGGGTGAAGGCTAGAGAATCGGGACGCAACCCATCTCCTGAACCACTGCCCAACGCTGTCCTTTTTCTGAGGAGGATGTTTGGAGTGACGCAGTGAGCCCATACATGGAACCCACAGCCCGTGGGGTTAGCTAGCTACTGTCACAGAGAACTTTGTCTTGTCTACTCTCCTGCTTTTAAAGGTCATATTGGTTGGTTGTCAAAAAGTCAGCCACGTACAGAGACAAAGGGCAACAGTATATTTAGCTACTTAAACCATGGTTTTATCTGAAAGAAATCAGCTAAACTGTCATGCTCATTCTGTCTGTGAACTACAGTTTCATCCTCGCTGCATGTTACGGTGTTTGGGTTTAAAGGTAGACTCAGCGACACAAAGTAAACATTAGCAGTATCAGGTCAACTTCCGCAACAACAGAGAGCACGTAGCTATTGTTGTTGTTCTCAGTCTCATACTGTATCGTTCTTGTTCATTTTCAAGGCTAACAACTACTGCAGAGCTGATAAGAGCCCTGCTATGATCCATCTTCTCAACAACACTGAAGTACCTGAGTAACTTTTCTTTTCTGTTTCAGACGATCAAAGGGGATGAACTGTCTAGCCGTATCCAGCGGATGCTGGGTAGTTATGAAGACGTGAACAACCCCAACACTCACCAGTGTTTGGACAGCAGCTTCTCTAAGGATCCTCAATCTCACGTCACCACAAAGTATGGGAGGCCATCTCACAGCCGAGACCGAGCGAAGCCTCCATTCCAGAACCCTCCACAGTACGGGGCAAGCCAGAGCGGTGGCCACTCTGGCCAGCCTCTGAAGAAGCTCCAGGGTCCTTCCTCCTCCTACACCCAGTCCTCCCTGGGTCTCAGCCAGGGCCAGGCCAGCCCAGACCCACACCAGAGAAAGACTGAGCCCTGGTCAGACCTGAGGGAGTGTGCCAGTCTTCCTCCGGTCCTCTCCGCCCTGTCCCCCCCAGCCGAGCCCCTATCCCCCCTACATTCCAGTGACCCCAGCGACTCTGAGCCCCAGGACTCCCCCCTGCACCCTGAGAGGCACCCGGCCTCTCCCCTACACCCCGACTACCCCATCCCCATGGTGGTGTCCCCCCTGGATGACCCCCAGAGAGACATCCCACCTCCGGCCATCGAGGGGACAACCCTGCCCTCTCAGACCTTCCCTCCACCACTTGCCTCCAAGCCCAACCTGGTCATGCCCCAGAAGCCCACAGCCTACGTCCGGCCCATGGACGGCCAGGACCAGGTGACCAGCGAGTCTCCGGACCTCAAGCCCTTTCCAGAAGACTTCCATGGACAGTCTTATCTTGAACCCTTACCAGACTTGAAAAGCACCAAGCCCAGCCTTTCCAAACTGAAGATACCATCACAGTCTATAGAGGTAAGCAGAATCCTGTTTGTGTGTGGTTCCTTTTTTTTTTTGACTAGCCTTTATAGCGTGCTGTGTGAGAAATATCAGTTAATGCCAGACATACTGAACACACAAGCCAGGGAGATTTGGGTTTGAACAGCCAAGAACTGGACTTTAGATTGAACTGGACTTTAGATTAGAACTGGACGGTGGACTTTAGATAGAGGCAATAGTTGATCAGCAAAGAAAAATCAAGAAAAAGATTGCGTAAAAAACAAACAAACCTTGAACATATCCTGAAATAGAACATGTATCAGATGGGCCTGTTTCTTAGTTGGTTAATATTGAACTTTTGGGTGCCTCGACTCGCTCTGGAAGGTAGCACTTGAAAATTGGACAAAGTTTAGTCAGCTTAAAACTACAGAGGGATGCCAATTTTGGAGAGACTGCATTCAGGCCCAGTTTCCATGTAGCTTATTGACACACCCTGTGAGGCCAGGTCAGTGGAGGTCATGCAGAACGAACAGGCAGATAGATTTGCATGATCTAGTCCAGTCCTATTCTCTCTCTGGGGGAATATTTCCATAATTGGCTTTGATGAGACTTGGGTTACATCCCAAATTGCACCCTATTCCCTGCATAGTGCACTACTTTTGACCAGGGGCTCTGATTTAAAAGCAGTGCACTATAAAGGGCATAGGGTGCTATTTGGGATGCAGACTTTGCGACGGGACCTCGTCCTGCCTGTCTGCCTGTGGGAGGAACAGACGACGGACACCAACAGGAAAATAATCTGTCCTATAGCTTTAGTTTATGCACACCTGTATCCTGTAATGATGGTCATTACAATAGTCTCCTGTGATGATGACAGGTGACAATTTGTCTAAATGAGTGAACGCTTACATAATTAGCCTAATCGTTAGGGATGTGCATCTTTCCCTTTCATGACGATTTCATGCTTATCTTGATAGCGGCTAAGAGCGTTGGGACAGTAACCGAAAGGTCACTGGTTCGAATCCCCGAGCCGACTAGGTGAAAAAGATACGTCTGTTGATGTGCCCTTGAGCAATTGCTCCTGTGTGTGTCTCTGGATCTCTGGATACCTTCAGATAGTATTCATATTCCATGTTGTTACAGCCTGAATGGGTGAATTATTATTTTTCTTTTTTTTCTCCCAAAAAATCTCAACCCATAATGACAGTGAAAACATGTTTTTAGAAATGTTTGCACATTTTATTGAAAACTCAGTATTCCCCTGAGTTAGAATCACAATACCCCATAATGACAGTGAAAACATGTTTTTAGAAATGTTTGAACATTTATTGAAAATGAAATATCTAATTTGCGTAAGTATTCCCCTGAGGTAGAATCACAATACCCCATAATGACAGTGAAAACACGTTTTTAGAAATGTTTGCACATTTATTGAAAATGAAATATCTAATTTACGTAAGTATTCCCCTGAGGTAGAATCACAATACCCCATAATGACAGTGAAAACATGTTTTTAGAAATGTTTGAACATTTTATTGAAAATGAAATATCTAATTTACGTAAGTATTCCCCTGAGGTAGAATCACAATACCCCATAATGACAGTGAAAACACGTTTTTAGAAATGTTTGCACATTTATTGAAAATGAAATATCTAATTTACGTAAGTATTCCCCTGAGGTAGAATCACAATACCCCAATGCTCTGATACGACGCAGGAAAGATAGGTTTTAGTTTGAAGTGTTTTGATTGGAGAACGAGTCGATGTGAATCGCTTGCATAAAACTTCATTTTCCATTCTAAATAAAAATCTGCTGCTCATGAGCTGGGTCTCTGAGCTGGATATGTTTGGGTGGGTGAATGTAATGTATGTCTATGGTGTATACTATGTAGGCAGTTGATCTGAGCCATAATGGAGACTAGGCATCTACCTCCCCACTACCACTATCAGATTAGAGCCATAATGGAGACTAGGCGTCTACCTCCCCACTATCAGATTAGAGCCAAAATGGAAACTAGACGTCTACCTCCCCACTACCACTATCAGATTAGAGCCATAATGGAGACTAGGCGTCTACCTCCCCACTATCAGATTAGAGCCAAAATGGAGACTAGACGTCTACCTCCCCACTACCACTATCAGATTAGAGCCATAATGGAGACTAGGCGTCTACCTCCCCACTACCACTATCAGATTAGAGCCATAATGGAGACTAGGCGTCTACCTCCCCACTACCACTATCAGATTAGAGCCATAATGTAGACTAGACGTCTACCTCCCCACTACCACTATCAGATTAGAGCCATAATGGAGACTAGGCGTCTACCTCCCCACTACCACTATCAGATTAGAGCCATAATGTAGACTAGGCGTCTACCTCCCCACTACCACTATCAGATTAGAGCCATAATGGAGACTAGGCGTCTACCTCCCCACTACCACTATCAGATTAGAGCCATAATGGAGACTAGGCGTCTACCTCCCCACTACCACTATCAGATTAGAGCCATAATGTAGACTAGGCGTCTACCTCCCCACTACCACTATCAGATTAGAGCCATAATGGAGACTAGGCGTCTACCTCCCCACTACCACTATCAGATTAGAGCCATAATGGAGACTAGGCGTCTACCTCCCCACTACCACTATCAGATTAGAGCCATAATGGAGACTAGGCGTCTACCTCCCCACTACCACTATCAGATTAGAGCCATAATGTAGACTAGGCGTCTACCTCCCCACTACCACTATCAGATTAGAGCCATAATGGAGACTAGGCGTCTACCTCCCCACTATCAGATTAGAGCCATAATGGAGACTAGGCGTCTACCTCCCCACTATCAGATTAGAGCCATAATGGAGACTAGGCGTCTACCTCCCCACTACCACTATCAGATTAGAGCCATAATGGAGACTAGACGTCTACCTCCCCACTACCACTATCAGATTAGAGCCATAATGGAGACTAGGCGTCTACCTCCCCACTACCACTATCAGATTAGAGCCATAATGGAGACTAGACGTCTACCTCCCCACTACCACTATCAGATTAGAGCCATAATGGAGACTAGGCGTCTACCTCCCCACTACCACTATCAGATTAGAGCCATAATGGAGACTAGGCGTCTACCTCCCTACTACCACTATCAGATTAGAGCCATAATGGAGACTAGGCGTCTACCTCCCCACTACCACTATCAGATTAGAGCCATAATGGAGACTAGGCGTCTACCTCCCCACTACCACTATCAGATTAGAGCCATAATGGAGACTAGGCGTCTACCTCCCCACTACCACTATCAGATTAGAGCCATAATGGAGACTAGGCGTCTACCTCCCCACTACCACTATCAGATTAGAGCCATAATGGAGACTAGACATCTACCTCCCCACTACCACTATCAGATTAGAGCCATAATGGAGACTAGGCGTCTACCTCCCCACTACCACTATCAGATTAGAGCCATAATGTAGACTAGGCGTCTACCTCCCCACTACCACTATCAGATTAGAGCCATAATGGAGACTAGGCGTCTACCTCCCCACTACCACTATCAGATTAGAGCCATAATGGAGACTAGGCGTCTACCTCCCTACTACCACTATCAGATTAGAGCCATAATGTAGACTAGGCGTCTACCCCCCCACTACCACTATCAGATTAGAGCCATAATGGAGACTAGGCGTCTACCCCTACTACCACTATCAGATTAGAGCCATAATGGAGACTAGGCGTCTACCCCTACTACCACTATCAGATTAGGGGAGAGCAATGTAGCCTATGTTGTTTTTTTGTCCCCCCCACTTTGGCTCTGAAATCGCCATCATCCACTAATTCACTTGTCATTTTTGCAGATTAGGTGTTTGAGCTAGTAATGTATCAACACTTATCAATTACAAATGATCTTTGACATAGCCAGTGAATATAACAATGGAATGGTTTTGACCGTTTTATGATCCCCTCTCTCTTCTCTCTTTGGCCATGCAGTGCGCTTCGCAAAAGTGATTCCTTGTTATGAAATTATCAACTTTACACTGTATATCTAAAAATGACCATAATACACTTAACTACCAAAACTACTACCAAAACTATTGCTGACTGATGGTGAACCTGAACAATCAAAATGTAAATCTATTGTAATCCCCATTCAGCATGTAAAGGCCAGATGCGTTGTGTCTCCGGTAGCTTACTTTTATTCCAGTAAAACACCATTTTCAACAGCGGATAGATGACAATAACCAAGCAAATTACACAGGTTGTCACTTAATTAAGGAGAGGACGCATCAGTTGTCACAAACGATGAGAGGTATTTTTGGAGGGTAGAAATAATGTAATATGAGCAAAATATTTTTGTGAACGCCGATTTTATGACGTTTGAATCAATTTTCAGACCAATGCATGCTACATTTGGATCGGTTTGGGGTCTGCGGACCGATGCACTTGTATCATAAACATTTGAATTGGAGGCCGATGCATATCCGTGAATCGTTACATCCCTACTAATCATTTGTGATTTTCTTATGCCTTCAGTGACTTGAGTCAACTTGACTAATCGGGTACTGTATGTTTTTGTAGGCCTAACCAAAAGATTGCACTTTGCAATGAATTAATTCCCCCACTAATCACCTCACGGCCCTCATCATACTTGCAGATCGGAATATAATATTGCCCTTTTAAAATGTCTCTGAAAGTCTCAAAGCCAACTAGAGAATTCTCCCTCATGTTGTTTTCACAGGGTTTTTTTCTGGATCAAACATTTACATTTTACATTTTAGTCATTTAGCAGACGCTCTTATCCAGAGCGACTTACAGGAGCAATTAGGGTTAAGTGCCTTGCTCAGGGGCACATCGACAGATTTTTCACCTAGTCGGCTCGGGGATTAGAACCAGCGACCTTTCGGTTACTGGCACAACGCTCTTAACCACTAAGCTACCTGCCGCCCAAAATGGGGCTTAGGTGGTGGGCATGGCGAGGGTGTGACCAATGGCGCGGTCTCCGATCTAATATTTTAGTGCCCCTCTCGGCCGCAGAGACAACGTTTTACTGTTTTAAAGCGGTTCTACACATTTTGCCATGGTGCGGAGAGAAATCTTTAAACCTAGTTTCCTGCAATTCTACACATTTTGAATGCCATATTCGTATTCTATCTGAGTGACTCAAACATTACAACAAAATCAATCAGGGCCTCAAACCATGACATTTTTGGAATCTTAAAAAAAAAAAAAATGTATGTTGCCCGCCCAATACTTTTCTATGCAGAAAAAACCCTGGACTAAGAAGAGCTGAGCTTGTTGACGATACTGTTTTGAGCCAAGATTATTCTTCAACTTTCTCTCCACTCCACCCAGAGAGGACAACTTCTGAGAGCAGAGCAGCACACTTCATAGTTTTATGAATCCTGCCTTTCCAAGGCTGTCCACAATCCAGATATATTAAATGCCTCTCTTTATGAGGAATGTGGCCAATCCCCTGCCCTCCCCACAGCCCAGGCTGCACCTGCAGCAGCTCTGCTCATTTTTGGGGCCCCTTCCTGCCCTGGCCCCTCCCTGGCCCCTGCCTGCCCTGGCACATGTGGACACTAACCCAGCAGTGCTGATTTGGCAGGCTGGCGTTTTCACCCATTGCGGGCCCTAATCCAGCAGAGGATAGCTGTGTAGTGACTCATAACTCCCCACCCGCTCCTTTCAACTCACCCCTCCCTCAACAAACTGAACACGAATAGAGCTGACATGTCAGATGACCCCCCTAGTCATTGTCAGAGAGGCACATCTGTTCTAGATAATATATTTATGTCTGAACGTTCCACAATGTTGGGTCCTACTGAACACATGCAGCCCTGATGTTCCATTTGATTTTGAATCCATTGTGAATGTCCTGGAGAAGTGGGTAATACCTGGTAAGGAGCCGGCGACGAGTGGCTAATCTGCCTCTGCCGTCGATACTATTGGCCAACGTACAATCGCTTGATAATAAAATGGACGAACTAGAAGCACGTATTTCCTACCAACGGGACATTAAAAACTGTAATATCTTATGTTTCACCGAGTCGTGGCTGAACCGATGACATGAATAACATAGAGCTGGCGGGTTCTAGTGTATCGGCAGGATCGAACGGCAGGTAAGACCAGGGGTGCACGATATCGAAGGAAGTCTCAAGGTTTTGCTGTAGACCCACTATCTACCAAGAGAGTTTTCATCTACAGTGGGGGGGGGGAAAAAGTATTTAGTCAGCCACCAGTTGTGCAAGTTCTCCCACTTAAAAAGATGAGAGGCCTGTCATTTTCATCATAGGTACACGTCAACTATGACAGACAAAATGAGAGAGAAAAAAATCCAGAAAATCACATTGTAGGATTTTTTAATGAATTTATTTGCAAATTATGGTGGAAAATAAGTATTTGGTCAAAAAACAAGTTTCTCAAGACTTTGTTATATACCCTTTGTTGGCAATGACACAGGTCAAACGTTTTCTGTAAGTCTTCACAAGGTTTTCACACACTGTTGCTGGTATTTTGGCCCATTCCTCCATGCAGATCTCCTCTAGAGCAGTGATGTTTTGGGGCTGTCGCTGGGCAACACAGACTTTCAACTCCCTCCAAAGATTTTCTATGGGGTTGAGATCTGGAGACTGGCTAGGCCACTCCAGGACCTTGAAATGCTTCTTACGAAGCCACTCCTTCGTTGCCCGGGCGGCGTGACCCAGCCACGTTTCATCTTCAATGCCCTTGCTGATGGAAGGAGGTTTTCACTCAAAATCTCACGATACATGGCCCCATTCATTCTTTCCTTTACACGGATCAGTCGTCCTGGTCCCTTTGCAGAAAAACAGCCCCAAAGCATGATGTTTCCACCCCCATGCTTCACAGTAGGTATGGTGTTCTTTGGATGCAACTCAACATTCTTTGTCCTCCAAACACGACCGAGTTGAGTTTTTACCAAAAAGTTCTATTTTGGTTTCATCTGACCATATGACATTCTCCCAATCCTCTTCTGGATCATCCAAATGCACTCTAGCAAACTTCAGACGGGCCTGGACATGTACTGGCTTAAGCAGGGGGACATGTCTGGCACTGCAGGATTTGAGTCCCTGGCGGCGTAGTGTGTTATTGATGGTAGGCTTTGTTACTTTGGTCCCAGCTCTCTGCAGGTCATTCACTAGGTCCCCCCGTGTGGTTCTGGGATTTTTGCTCACCGTTCTTGTGATCATTTTGACCCCACGGGGTGAGATCTTGCGTGGAGCCCCAGATCGAGGGAGATTATCAGTGGTCTTGTATGTCTTCCATTTCCTAATAATTGCTCACACGGTTGATTTCTTCAAACCAAGCTGCTTACCTATTGCAGATTCAGTCTTCCCAGCCTGGTGCAGGTCTACCATTTTGTTTCTGGTGTCCTTTGACAGCTATTTGGTCTTGGCCATAGTGGAGTTTGGAGTGTGACTGTTTGAGGTTGTGGACAGGTGTATTTTATACTGATAACAAGTTAAAACAGGTGCCATTAATACAGGTAACGAGTGGAGGACAGAGGAGCCTCTTAAAGAAGAAGTGTACACGGCCATAAGCAAACAGGAAAACGCTCATCCAGAGGCGGCTCTCCTAGTGGCCGGAGACTTTAATGCAGGGAAACTTAAATCCATTTTACCAGGACAACAACCTATCCCTCAACGTGATCAAGACAAAGGAGATGATTGTGGACTACAGGAAAAAGAAGAGGACCGAGCACGCCCCCATTCTCATCGACAGGGCTGTAGTGGAGCAGGTTGAGAGCTTCAAGTTCCTTGGTGTCCACATCACTAACAAACTAACAATCGTGAAGAGGGCACGACAAAACCTATTCCCCCTAAGGAGACTGAAAATATTTGGCATTGGTCCTCAGATCCTCAAAAGGTTCTACAGCTGCACCATCGAGAGCATCCTGACTGGTTGCATCACTGCCTGGTATGGCACCTGCTCGGCCTCCGACCGCAAGGCACTACAGAGGGTAGTGCGTACGGCCCAGTACATCACCGGGGCCAAGCTTCCTGCCATCCAGGACTATACCAGGCGGTGTCAGAGGAAGGCCCTAAAAATTGTCAAAGACTCCAGCCACCCTAGTCATAGACTATTCTCTCTGCTACCGCACAGCAAGTGGTACCGGAACGCCAAGTCTAGGTACAAGAGGCTTCTAAACAGCTTCTACCCCCAAGCCATAAGACTCCTGAACATCTAATAAAATGGCTACCCAGACTATTTTCATTGCCCCCCCCCCCCCTTAATAACTCTACCTACATGTACATATTACCTCGACTAACCGGTGCCCCCGCACATTGACTCGGTACCGGTACCCCCTATATATAGCCTCGCAACTGTTATTGTTGGTTAAGGGCTTATAAGTAAGCTGTTGTGTTCGGCGCATGTGACAAATTTGATTTGATGTAGAGGTGTTTGGTGTCTGGGGTTCCATTTGATTTGAATGCATAGTGAATGTCCTGGAGAGGGGGGGATGTAGAGGTGTCTGGGATTCCATTGGTGTTTCTATCTTTATCGAGCTTGAAGCTGCCTGCCCTCTCCGTCCCCAGCTACATGAATTATTGTGCTTTACTCTGCTGTCTAAGCCCTCAGCCATATAGTAGTGTAATGCTTGAACCCTTCTGTGATAGCAATGGAATGTAGCACAGTAATCTCTCTCTCAGGTTGTTTGCCTGGGCAGCTCAGACTCCCGAGACACCCAGGAACTTTAGTTGAGCTGAAGGGTACTGAGAGGAAATATTTGGTTCAATAAGTTTCCTCATTGACCTACTAACTTAACTAAAGAAATGCCTGCTAGTGAACAGTCACAATCTTCAATATGCTCACCAAATGTTTGCTGTTTTTAAATAAAGTACTGATAACAGAAGTGAAGCAGAGACTAAACAGTCATGCTTTGGATCTGTAGCACACATGGCGGCCATAGCTTCTGCTTAATGGTGTTTGCTTTAGGCTACTCTTAGTAGTGGGGACAGTCGGGAAAGTCTTCTGGGGTCAGTGACGAGGCTGAAATAAGGGCGCTCCGATAAATGGGTGTGTGTTTTTGTGTGGCTTTGCACTTCAGCAAAACACCCACACGCACACACTGTCATCAGGGCCAGCAGTCTGATGCCTGTTAACACACAGAGAGACAATCACAGTCCGTAGTAATACAACATGGTTGTTGAGAAGGCTTCTCTTTAGCCACTGGCCAAACAGATTCCTAGATTTTTATTACACAGTTGTACATTTCTTAGGCTGAATTTACACATCAGCCCAATTCTGATATTTTTTCCACTATTTGGTCTTTTGACCAATTAGATCAGATCTTTTGCCCATAATTGGGCAGCCCTAAGTCTCACCTTTGAACTGCAACACTGAAAGTATCTAGTCTATACTACCTGGCTGGTACACATAAGGAATGCAGTGAGGTGGTGTTGCTATGGTGATTGTTTATGTTGTTGTTATACAGACCTGGTTTCCTGTTTGGAAACAGTCCATGCCATTTGTACCCCGTCCTATATCCCCAGCATTAGTTAGTCTACTGTGTTTGTGTGTGTGTTGGAATCTGGTTGAGCAGTAAGTCTGGTGCCCGACTCTGCAGTAGTAGTGTAGGATGAGGTTTGGACAGAAGGGTGTGTCGTGTTAGTAGTCAAGACTAATCATATTTCCTGCTGAGAGAGAGTTAGAATATTCTAGACATTTCGAGGCATACTCTGTAGGGCAGCCAGGGACCTCACGATACGATATTATCACGATACTTAGGTGCTGAGACAATATGTATTACGATTATATACAGTTGAAGTCGGAAGTTTACATACACCTTAGTCAAATACATTTAAACTCAGTTTTTCACAGTACCTGACATCTGTCTTAGGTCAGTTAGGATCACCACTTTATTTTAAGGATGTGAAATGTCAGATTAATAATAGAGAATTATTTATTTCAGCTTTTATTTATTTCATCACATTCCCAGTGGGTCAGAAGTTTACATACACTCCATTAGTATTTGGTAGCATTGCCTTTTTAAATTGTTTTACTTGGGTCAAACGTTTCGGTTAGCCTTCCACAAGCTTCCCACAATAAATTGGGTAAATCTTGGCCCATTCCTCCTGACAGAGCTGGTGTAACTGAGAGGTTTGTAGGCCTCCTTGCTCGCACACGCTTTTTCAGTTCTGCCCACAACTTTTCTATAGGATTGAGGTCAGGGCTTTGTGATGGCCACTCCAATACCTAGACTTTGTTGTCCTTAAGCCATTTTGCCACAACTTTGGAAGTATGCTTGGGGTCATTGTCCATTTGGAAGACCCATTTGCAACCAAGCTTTAACTTCCTGACTGTGGAAATTTTGAAGCAACATTTCAAGACATCAATTTTCCTTCCTCATGATGCCATCTATTTTGTGAAGTGCACCAGTCCCTCCTGCAGCAAAGCACCCCCACAGCATGATGCTGCCACCCCCGTGCTTCACGGTTGGGATGGTGTTCTTCGGCTTGCAAGCCCACCCCCCTTTTTCCTCCAAACATAACGATGGTCATTATGGCCAAACAGTTCTATTTTTGTTTCATCAGACCAGAGGATGTTTCTCCAAAAAGTACGATCTTTGTCCCCATGTGCAGTTGCAAACCGTAGTCTGGCTTTTATATGGCGGTTTTGGAGCAGTGGCTTCTTCCTTGCTGAGCGGCCTTTCAGGTTATATCGATATATGACTCGTTTTACTGTGGATATAGATACTTTTGTACCTGTTTCCTCCAGCATCTTCACAAGGTCCTTTGCTGTTGTTTTGGGATTGATTTGCACTTTTCGCACCAAAGTACATTCATCTCTAGGAGACAGAACACGTCTCCTTCCTGAGAGGTATGACGGCTGCGTGGTCCCATGGTGTTTATACTTGCGTACTATTGTTTGTACAGATGAACGTGGTACCTTCAGGCATTTGGAAATTGCTCCCAAGGATGAACCAGACTTGTGGAGGTCTACAATTTATTTTCTGAGGTCTTGGCTGATTTCTTTTGATTTTCCAATGATGTCAAGCAAAGAGGCACTGAGTTTGAAGGTAGGCCTTGAAATACATCCACAGGTACACCTCCAATTGACTCAAATTATGTCAATTAGCCTATCAGAAGCTTCTAAAGCCATTACATACTTTTCTGGAATTTTCCAAGCTGTTTAAAGGTCAACTTAGTGTATGTAAACTTCTGACTCACTGGAATTGTGATACAGTGAAATAATCTGTCTGTAAACAATTGTTGGAAAAATTACTTGTGTCATGCACAAAGTAGATGTCCTAACCGACTTGCCAAAACTGTAGTTTGTTAACAAGACATTTGTGGAGTGGTTGAAAATCGAGTTTTAATGACTCCAACCTAAGTGTATGTAAACTTCCGACTTCAACTGTATGTATTGTGATTCGATACTGTGATTTTATTGCGATTCGATGTTCCAAACATATTGCTCACCATATGTCTGCTGCAGAGGGACATGAGAGAACCATGAGAAAACGAGTTCTGATCAGTCATGGAAATAAAAGTGCTGAAAACAAATTGGCTCCCTATTTAATAAGAAGATGGAGAACAAGCTATGAAGGAAAAATACTGGGATTTTGGTCGAGGGTGCAGCCAACTAGCGCAAAAAGTATAATAGCGATATTGTCAAAACGATACGATATATCGACAAATTATATCCCGAAGTAACTGTATAGATTTTTTCCCCCCCATCACTAATGCTCTGTCACAACATGTTCATAACAAGCTCTCAACCTCTCCTTTCTAGGGTTTTATTGAGCCTCTCCTTTCTGGGGTTTTATTGAGCCTCTCCTTTCTGGGGTTTTATTGAGCCTCTCCTTTCTGGGGTTTTATTGAACCTCTCCTTTCTGGAGTTTTATTGAACCTCTCCTTTCTGGAGTTTTATTGAACCTCTCCTTTCTAGGGTTTTATTGAACCTCTCCTTTCTAGGGTTTTATTGAACCTCTCCTTTCTAGGGTTTTATTGAGCCTCTCCTTTCTGGAGTTTTATTGAACCTCTCCTTTCTAGGGTTTTATTGAACCTCTCCTTTCTGGGGTTTTATTGAACCTCTCCTTTCTAGGGTTTTATTGAGCCTCTCCTTTCTGGAGTTTTATTGAACCTCTCCTTTCTAGGGTTTTATTGAGCCTCTCCTTTCTGGAGTTTTATTGAGCCTCTCCTTTCTGGAGTTTTATTGAACCTCTCCTTTCTAGGGTTTTATTGAGCCTCTCCTTTCTGGGGTTTTATTGAGCCTCTCCTTTCTGGAGTTTTATTGAACCTCTCCTTTCTAGGGTTTTATTGAGCCTCTCCTTTCTGGGGTTTTATTGAGCCTCTCCTTTCTGGGGTTTTATTGAACCTCTCCTTTCTGGGGTTTTATTGAGCCTCTCCTTTCTGGAGTTTTATTGAACCTCTCCTTTCTAGGGTTTTATTGAGCCTCTCCTTTCTGGGGTTTTATTGAACCTCTCCTTTCTGGGGTTTTATTGAACCTCTCCTTTCTGGGGTTTTATTGAACCTCTCCTTTCTGGGGTTTTATTGAGCCTCTCCTTTCTGGGGTTTTATTGAACCTCTCCTTTCTAGGGTTTTATTGAGCCTCTCCTTTCTGGGGTTTTATTGAGCCTCTCCTTTCTGGAGTTTTATTGAACCTCTCCTTTCTAGGGTTTTATTGAGCCTCTCCTTTCTGGGGTTTTATTGAGCCTCTCCTTTCTGGGGTTTTATTGAGCCCTCTCCTTTCTGGGGGTTTTATTGAACCTCTCCTTTCTAGGGTTTTATTGAGCCTCTCCTTTCTGGGGTTTTATTGAGCCTCTCCTTTCTGGAGTTTTATTGAACCTCTCCTTTCTAGGGTTTTATTGAGCCTCTCCTTTCTGGGGTTTTATTGAACCTCTCCTTTCTGGGGTTTTATTGAACCTCTCCTTTCTGGGGTTTTATTGAGCCTCTCCTTTCTGGGGTTTTATTGAGCCTCTCCTTTCTGGGGTTTTATTGAACCTCTCCTTTCAGGTTGTTTATTGAGTTTGACTTTAACTTGTCTTTCTGTGTCAATGGTGGCGCTCTATTTTATGCATAGTTTAAGCTACTATCCAGACCCTTCAGAACATTGAAGGTTAGGCCCAAGGGTTAGGGGAAAGGGTTAGGCCCAAGGGTTAGGGGAAAGGGTTAGGCCCAAGGGTTAGGGGAAAGGGTTAGGCCCAAGGGTTAGGGGAAAGGGTTAGGCCCAAGGGTTAGGGGAAAGGGTTAGGCCCAAGGGTTAGGGGAAAGGGTTAGGCCCAAGGGTTAGGGGAAAGGGTTAGGCCCAATGGTTAGGGGAAAGGGTTAGGGGAAAGGGTTAGGGATGCAGTACTCCCTGTTTACTCATGACTGCGTGGCTATGCACGTCTCCAACTCAATCAAGTTTGCTGACGACACGACAGTGGTAGACCTGATTTACCAACAACGACGAGGCAAATCAAAATGTATTTGTCACATGCTCCGAATACAACAGGCGTAGACTTTAGGGTGGAACCTTGGTAGAGTATCTGCCAGATCCAATTCACTCCTTTCCCAGACTCCTTGGGCCTAAACCTTCAGCCTACAGGGAGGAGGTTAGAGCCCTGGCGGAGTGGTGCCAGAAAAATAACCCCTCCCTCAACGTCAACAAAACAAAGGAGCTGATCGTGGACTTCAGGAGACAGCAGAGAGAGCACGCCCCCATCTGGTATGGCAACTGCACCGCCTGCAACCGCAGGGCTTTCCAGAGGGTGATGCAGTCAGCCCAACGGATCATCGCCCTCCAGGAGATCTACAGCGCCCAGTGTCACAAGCAGCCCAAGAAGAACATCAAGGACCTCAGCCATCCGAGGCATGTCCTATTCACCCCGCTACCATCTAGAAGGCAGAGACAGTACAGGTGCATAAAAGCTGGGAAAGAAAGACTGATAAACTGCTTCTAACTCCAGGCCATCAGACTGTTAGCCGGCCTCTGCCCGGTACCCTGCCCTGAACTTTAGACACTGTCCATTTAGAGACTGCTGCCCTATGTACATAGTCATTGAACACTGGTCAAATGTTTACGTACTGTTTTACCTACTTCATATGTATATACTGTATTCTAGGCTTGGGCGGTAGACCATGTTTACAGGGGTATCTGGAAATGGCCACGGGATGCTTTTTCAATGCTGTCAATACTGTTGAAACTATTTCTTTTGAAGTATTTTTTTAATTTTTTTATGTGAATATTTGTAGCTACTTTTTAAGTAGAAACTGCAGTCAACTTGTGATAAAGAAGATCGCGTTCTTCATTTCACCTGTCGCATAATTCTTCATTATGACGCTTACTTGTAGTCCCCAGTTACATGGTGTTTTGTTTACAAGCACACAATGAGGAAAGACCGGAGCGATGAGTCACTCACTGTTGTGCAGCACGCGCCAGGTGATCTATACTGAACAAATATATAAACGCAACATGTAAAGTGTTGGTCCCATGAGCTGAAATAAAAGATCCCAGAAATGTTCCATAGTGCACAAAAAGCTTATCGCTCAAATTTTGTGCAAATTTGTTTACGTCCCTGTAAGTGAGCATTTCTCCTTTGCCAAGATAATCCATCCACCTAGGTGTGGCATATCAATAAGCTGATTTAAACAGCATGATCATTACACAGGTGCACCTTGTGCTGGGGACAATTAATGTGCCACTCTAAAATGTGCAGTTTTGTCACAACACAATGGCACAGATGTCTCAAGTTTTGAGGGAGCCTGCAATTGGCATGCTAACTGCAGGAATGTTGCCAGAGAATTTAATGTTAATTTCTCTACTATAAGCCGCCTCCAATGTTGTAGAGAATTTGGCAGTACGTCCAACCGGCCTCACAACCGCAGACCATGTGTAACCATGCCAGCCCAGGACCTCCACACCCGGCTTCTTCACCTGCAGGATCATCTGAGACCAGCCACCCAGACAGCTGATGAAACTGAGGAGTATTTCTGTCTGTAATAAGCCCTTTTTGTGGGGAAAACCCATTCTGATTGACTGGGCCTGTCTCCCCAGTGGGTGGACATCCCACACATGGCTGCACCCCTGCCTAGTCATGTGAAATCCATAGATTAGGGCCTAAATAGTTTTTTTCAACTGACTAATTTCCTTTTATATGAACTGTAACTCAGTAAAATCGTTGAAGTTGTTGCATGTTTATTGTTCAGTATAGATAAAGTATGGAACAACTGTCTAAAATGTGCTAAATGCTCTGCCGTTGTGCATTTGGTTTGCTAATTTAGTAGCTAGTTAGCTTTCTAGCTAAGTGGTTAGCTTCACTGGACGGTTAGCTTCTTCCAGACTGGACGGAATCTGAGGACAAAGTGAGGGAAACTATCTCGGAGAAACTGAAGGTAGACCACAGGAAGATTGAGTTGGAGCGCGTCCACAGGACTGGAAAACCCACCACCGGCCCAGGTGACAGGCCGATAGTCGTCAAGTTCCTGTAGTCGTCAAGAACCTGATGTTCAAGGACAAGGTAGTGGTTCTGGAAAGAGCCAAGAACTTGAGGGGAACGTACATTTTCATCAACAAGGATTATCCTGAAGCTGTGCGCCAGAAGAGAAAATAACTTATCCTTGCCATGATAGCTCCCAGAGCGCATGGGGGCATTGCTTACATCTGCTAGGACAGGCTCATTGTCCTCCCTCCCTCCCAAAACCCTGGAAGAGATGAGAGAGCCAAGCCTATGGGTTCGTACCTTCAACCCCACAGCACTTACACACACCAACTGATTAATGGACTGCTAAATGTATATGTATGTGTGTGTGTGTGATTACTTCATTGGCAAAGTGGGCAAACTTAAGCAGGAAATGCCAACAACGAACAGTGAGCCATCATATTCATGCATAATATTTAAAAAAAACTAACAATGAAAGAAAAGCGTTTTAATTTTGTAAAGTTGGAAAAATTATTATCGATCAATAATGCCAAACCCCCTGGCATTGACAACTTAGATGGAAATATATTAACTTAGATGAGGATGGTAGCTGACTCTGGCTACTCCTATCTGTCATATCTTTAATCTGCGTCTAGAGGAAAGTCTTTGTCCTCAGGCCTGGAGGGAAGCCAAAGTCATTCCGCTACCCAAGAGTGGTAAAGCGGCCTATACTGGTTCTGAAAGCAGACCTGTCAGTTTGCTGCCAGCTCTTAGCAAACTGTTAGAAAACATTGTTTGACCAAATACAATGCTATTTCTCTGTAAGCAAATTAACAACAGACTTTCAGCATGCTTATAGAGAAGGGCACTCAACATGCACTGACACAAATAACTGATGATTGGTTGAAAGAAATTGATAAGAAGATTGTGGGATCTGTACTGTTAGATTTCAGTGCAGCCTTTGATATTGTTGACCATAACCTGTTGTTGAGATCTTATGTTTTATGACTTTTCAACCTCTGCCATATCGTGGATTCAGAGCTATCTATCTAATAGAAAACCTTCTGATTTCTTTAATGGAATGTCAAACATGTAGGCCCTCTACTTTTTTCCATTTTTACCAATGACATGCCACTGGCATTAAACAAAGCCTGTGTGTCCATGTATGCTGATGATTCAACCATATACAGTTGAAGTCGGAAGTTTACATACACCTTCGCCAAATACATTTAAACTCAGTTTTTCAGAATTCCTGACATTTAATCCTAGGAAAAATTCCCTGTCTTAGGTCAGTTAGGATCACCACTTTATTTTAAGAATGTGAAATGTCAGAATAATAGTAGAGAGTGATTTATTTAAGCTTTTATTTCTTTCATCACATTCCCAGTGGGTCAGAAGTTTACATACACTCAATTAGTATTTGGTAGCATTGCCTTTAAATTGTTTAGCTTGGGTCAAACGTTTCGGTTAGCCTTCCACAAGCTTCCCACAATAAGTTGGGTGCATTTTGGCCCATTCCTCCTGACAGAGCTGGTGTAACTGAGTCAGGTTTGTAGGCCTCCTTGCTCACACACGCTTTTTCAGTTCTGCCCACAAATGTTCTATAGGATTGAGGTCAGGGCTTTGTGATGGCCACTCCAATGCCTAGACTTTGTTGTCCTTAAGCCATTTTGCCACAACTTTGGAAGTATGCTTGGGGTCATTGTCCATTTGGAAGACCCATTTGCGACCAAGCTTTACCTTCCTGACTGATGTCTTGATTTTGCTTCAATATTTCCACATCATTTTCCTTCCTCATGATGCCATCTATTTTGTGAAGTGCACCAGTCCCTCCTGCAGCGAAGCACCCCCACAGCATGATGCTGCCACCCCCGTGCTTCACGCTTGGGGTGGTGTTCTTCGGCTTGCAAGCGACCCCCTTTTTCCTCCAAACATAACGATGGTCATTATGGCCAAACAGTTCTATTTTTGTTTCATCAGACCAGAGGACATTTCTCCAAAAAGTACGATTTTGCCCCCATGTGCAGTTGCAAACCATAGTCTGGCTTTTTTATGGTGGTTTTGGAGCAGTGGCTTCTTCCTTGCTGAGCGGCCTTTCAGGTTATGTCAATATAGGACTCGTTTTACTGTGGATATAGATACTTTTGTACCTGTTTCCTCCAGCATCTTCACAAGGTCCTTTTGCTGTTGTTCTGGGAATGATTAGCACTTTTCGCACCAGAGTACATACACTGTCTGTAAACAATTGTTGGAAAAATTACTTGTGTCATGCACAAAGTAGATGTCCTAACCGACTTGCCAAAACTATAGTTTGTTAACAAGACATTTGTGGAGTGGTTGAAAAACAAGTTTTAATGACTAAGTGTATGTAAACTTCCGACTTCAACTGTATGTATCAGCAACCACAGCTAATAAAGTCACTGAAACCCTTAACAAGGAGTTGCGATCAGTTTTGGAATCGGTGGCCAGTAATAAGCTGGTCCTGGACATCTCTAAAACTAAGAGCATTGTATTTGGTACAAATCATTCCCTAAGTGCTAGACCTCAGCTGAATCTTGTAATGAATGGTGTGACTGTTAAACAAGTTGAGGAAACTAAATGACTTGGTGTTACCTTGGATTGTAAACTGTCATGGTCAAAACATATATACATTCAATGGTTGTAAAGATGGAGTGGTCTGTCCATAATACAGAAATGTTCTGCATTTTTGACACCGCACTCCACAAAGTAAATCCTGCAGGCTCTAGTTTTATCTTATCTTGATTATTGTCCAGTCATGTGGTCATCTGCTACTAAAAAATACCTAGTTAAACTGCAGCTGGCCTTAGAACAGAGCGGCACGTCTTGCTCTTCTTCATTGTAATCAGAGGGCTAATATAGATACTATGCATGCCAGTCTCTCTTGGCTAAGAGTTGAGGAGAGACTGACTGCATCACTTCTTCTTTTTATAAGAAACATTAATGTGTTGAAAACGCACAGCTCTGACACACACTTACCCCACCAGACATGCCACCAGGGGTCTTTTCACATTCCCCAAATCCAGAACAAATTCAAGAAGGCGTACAGCATTATATAGAGCCATTATTGCACGGAACTCCGTTCCAGCTCAAATGAACAGCAAACCTGGTTTCAAAAAACAGATAAAGCAACACCTCACTGATTTGTAGGCTACGTGTGCCGTTTTAAAATGTATGTAGTTCTGTTCTTGTCTATTAATGTTCTGTATCATGTCATGTTTCATGTTCTGTGTCGACCCCTGGAAGAATAATTGCTGCTTTAGCAACAGCTAATGGGGATCCTTATAAAATACAACAATTCCAAACGCAACCTTGCTAACAGCAGAGAATCCCCTCCTGTATCAAGAGTCTTGCTGTCTAATATTTGGTTTGTGCATGCAGCAAACTGTTGGTAGAATTTTTGTATAAAATGTTCGCAATGCGCTGGTTAGCATTTTAGTTAGCATTCTCAATGGGATTTTATACATGTACTTGTTAGCATTGCTAACCTTCGGATTACAGAAGCCCAGTGGGGTTTGAAAACAGCGGCCCTTGTTTTCAGTGCAAGTATTACCGAATATCCCGGTATGACAATCTGGATACCGCCCAAGAATACTTACTGTATTCTAGTCATGGATCATCCTATATAAATACTGCTGAACACACTGTTTATATTAATATACTGTCCATACTGTCCATACCCATCATTGACATACATAGATTTTTATTTTCCAGACTCGGACATTGCACTTTTTGATACTGCTCATTCTGATATGTCTTTTAATAATTGTATTAACTTGTGGATGATGTGTGTGTTGTTATTGTGTTGCTAGATATTGCTGCACTGTTGGAGCTAGAAACATCAGCATTTCACTGCACCTGGGATAACGTTCTGCAAAACTTTGTACGCCACCAATAAATCTTTAATTTGATTTACATGTCAGGGTTGGGTTGTCCCCCTCTCTCTTCACCCAGACCCAGGTGGTGGTGTTCTGTCTCAGAGCAGCAGTAGCCAACGAGCCCACGCACAGTCCTCCTTTTTGAGGTTTTCTAAAGACTAAATCCTGGAACCCTTGATGTGTGTCTATCTACATTTACATTCTAGTCATTTAGCAGACGCTCTTATCCAGAGCGACTTACAGGAGCAATTAGGGTTAAGTGCCTTGCTCAAGGGCACATCGACAGATTTTTCACCTAGTCGGCTTGGGGATTAGAACCAGCGACCTTTCGGTTACTGGCACAACGGTCTTAACCACTAAGCTACCTGCCGCCTGTCTAAATTAGACCAATGACCTAGTCAGTGCTAGTTGGCTAAGTATTAAGTGGCTCTCTGGTCCAGGCTGTGTTTTGTGGTGTGGCATTGTTCACTCCAACAGCGAGAGAGAGAAGCCCTCCTCCCACCCCACCCCCAGCCCTCCACGTTATAGTGCTGTTTGTGTTGCAGCCAGCCAGGCAGCTAGTGACCTCAGCTGCCACTGAGAGCTTGCCAGCAGCAGCCCTCCCTTCAGCAGCACAATACATTTGCTTTGTCATCGCCTCCTTACGTAACTACTGCTGGTAGCTGAGTGAGGACCACTTAAGTCCCCTTTATCTGAAACATGGAAACCTGAGGAAAAACACAGCAAAATACTTGATACTTGATGTCACACAACACCATGTTTCACCATGAGGCTTCTTGTTGTTGAAAAAAGCAGCTATGAGGCTGAGGCTTCTTGTTGTTGAAAAAAGCAGCTATGAGGCTGAGGCTTCTTGTTGTTGAAAAAAAGCAGCTATGAGGCTGAGGCTTCTTGTTGTTGAAAAAAGCAGCTATGAGGCTGAGGCTTCTTGTTGTTGAAAAAAGCAGCTATGAGGCTGAGGCTTCTTGTTGTTGAAAAAAGCAGCTATGAGGCTGAGGCTTCTTGTTGTTGAAAAAAGCAGCTACGAGGCTGAGGCTTCTTGTTGTTGAAAAAAGCAGCTCTGAGGCTGAGGCTTCTTGTTGTTGAAAAAAGCAGCTACGAGGCTGAAGCTTCTTGCTGTTGAAAAAAGCAGCTACGAGGCTGAGGCTTCTTGTTGTTGAAAAAAGCAGCTACGAGGCTGAGGCTTCTTGTTGTTGAAAAAAGCAGCTACGAGGCTGAGGCTTCTTGTTGTTGAAAAAAAGCAGCTATGAGGCTGAGGCTTCTTGTTGTTGAAAAAAGCAGCTACGAGGCTGAGGCTTCTTGTTGTTGAAAAAAGCAGCTCTGAGGCTGAGGCTTCTTGTTGTTGAAAAAAGCAGCTACGAGGCTGAGGCTTCTTGTTGTTGAAAAAAGCAGCTACGAGGCTGAGGCTTCTTGTTGTTGAAAAAAGCAGCTACGAGGCTGAGGCTTCTTGTTGTTGAAAAAAGCAGCTACGAGGCTGAGGCTTCTTGTTGTTGAAAAAAAGCAGCTATGAGGCTGAGGCTTCTTGTTGTTGAAAAAAGCAGCTACGAGGCTGAGGCTTCTTGTTGTTGAAAAAAGCAGCTACGAGGCTGAGGCTTTTTGAAAGAGGTAGCGTATCATCTGGGACAGTCCCTTTACTTCCACAGTTTTATAAACAAATATTTCACTTCAAGCCGGTGTGTTGGAGTACAGTAGTTGGTAGGCGCTAACCCCTAACCACAACCTAGACGTTTATGGTGCAGCGGGTAGACAGACAGCAGTCGTCTGAGGAGGGGGAGAGGAGAAGTCAATGTGTTGTCTGTGGTTTGACAGCTCTACTGTTTGTGGTTAGAGTCCCAAATGGCACCCTATCCCCTACATAGTCCACTACTTGTGACCAGAAACCATAGGGGCCCTGGTCAAAAGTAGTGCACTATAAAGGGAATAGGGTGGGTATTTGGGACTCAGCCAAGGAGTCGGTGGGTAAGTGTCTGGGAGCTGTTATGTTGGTGAGTCAGTCTGTCTTGAAAGAGGAAACAAAACACTGTTTAATTACAAACGAACTCACTGTTGTGTGATAAGGGGTGCTTGAACTATGCAAGCGACTTTTCATCTTAACCAACCATTCACAAGCTTTTACAGACGATTTAAAGGGAGTAATGTTAGCCTATCAGAAATGAAGAATTAACCCTCTCATACGAATATTACATTACAGTACAACAATACAACAAACCAGGCTTCATTTTTATCAATATCATGCAAATCATTACATGTGGTAAAAGCAAATTGTGACGGAAAACGTGGGTATAAGTGAATTCACTGCGGATTTGCGACAGGCTGTTTTATATGGAAGCTTCAGTCTGATCAACTGTAGCCTACTGATAACAAACACAGCTGCAGGTAGCCTACTGATAGCAAACACAGCTGCAGGTAGCCTACTGATAGCAAACACAGCTGCAGGTAGCCTACTGATAGCAAACACAGCTGCAGGTAGCCTACTGATAACAGACACAGCTGCAGGTAGCCTACTGATAACAAACACAGCTGCAGGTAGCCTACTGATAACAAACACAGCTGCAGGTAGCCTACTGATAACACAGCTGCAGGTAGCCTACTGATAACACAGCTGCAGGTAGCCTACTGATAGCAAACACAGCTGCAGGTAGCCTACTGATAGCAAACACAGCTGCAGGTAGCCTACTGATAACAAACACAGCTGCAGGTAGCCTACTGATAACAAACACAGCTGCAGGTAGCCTACTATACAAACACAGCTGCAGGTAGCCTACTGATAACAAACACAGCTGCAGGTAGCCTACTGATAACAAACACAGCTGCAGGTAGCCTACTGATAACAAACACAGCTGCAGGTAGCCTACTGATAACAAACACAGCTGCAGGTAGCCTACTGATAACACAGCTGCAGGTAGCCTACTGATAACAAACACAGCTGCAGGTAGCCTACTGATAACAAACACAGCTGCAGGTAGCCTACTGATAACAAACACAGTTGCAGGTAGCCTACTGATAACAAACACAGCTGCAGGTAGCCTACTGATAGCAAACACAGTTGCAGGTAGCCTACTGATAGCAAACACAGTTGCAGGTAGCCTACTGATAACAAACACAGCTGCAGGTAGCCTACTGATAACACAGCTGCAGGTAGCCTACTGATAGCAAACACAGTTGCAGGTAGCCTACTGATAACAAACACAGTTGCAGGTAGCCTACTGATAACAAACACAGTTGCAGGTAGCCTACTGATAATACAGTTGCAGGTAGCCTACTGATAACAAACACAGCTGCAGGTAGCCTAGAGCAGCCTATGCTCTCTGATCCCATCTGGGCCCGGGGAAAGCTATGTATTTATAGCCCAAAATGGGCCCATTTATTTGTGTTCTGAGAAAATGTGAATATCATCAAATTTGGTTTATATTCAAACTTCTGGGCCTTTTTTTTAATCCAAAGTGATTGACTGGAGGGGGGCAACTGTCAGGCGTGACCTCCGGAGGTAGCACTCGAGACGTGAGAATTTCGCAAGTTTACATTACATTACAATAATATGTTTCGAGAATCAATACCTCTCGACATTTCATCAATGAGAATAGCCCCTCAGAGAGCAGGCTGATGTTTGGTCAAGGTTTTGACACCCTTGTGCAAAGAAGCCCTTGGTTAGAGACTGAGGGATAGGTTATGTGGAAAGAAGGCCTCAACTATATTCTGTGTGCTGTAAAAGTCTCTACCAACCTCCAAGCTGGGAATTGATGCTTTCCAGACACATGATCTTGAAGGGTAAATTTAACATGCAGGTTATTTTCTGGATCAAAAAGTGCTTAGGTGGTGGGTGTGGCAGGGGATGTGGCATTGGGCCCAGTCGGCCTGGCTTAAATGTTAGAGATAATTTTAGAGGCGGTGACATTTTAGCATATTTTCTTTATAATTTTTTACCCCCCCCTTTTCTCCCCAATTTCGATCTTGTCTCATTGCTGCAACTCCCCAACGGGCTCGGGAGAGATCATAATCACGAAAAAGGGGGTAAAAATTACAACAAAAAAAGTGGGGTATTCAGAAAGTATTCAGACCCCTTGACTATTTCCACGTGTATTTATTTTTAAATCCTCATCAATCTACACACAATACCCCATAATAACAAAGCGAAAACAGGTTTTTAGAAATGTATGCAAAAAAATAATAATACCAATACCTTATTTACATAAGTATTCAGACCCTTTGCTATGCGACTCGAAATTGAGCTCGGGTGCATCCTGTTTCCATTGATCATCCTTGAGATGTTTCTACAACTTGATTGGAGTCCACCTGTGGTAAATTAAATTGATTGGACATGATTTGGAATCTGGGGAAGGGTACCAAAACAGCATTGAAGGTCCCCAAGAACACAGTGGCCTCCATCATTCTTAAATGGAAGAAGTTTGGAACCACCAAGACTCTTCCTAGAGCTGGCCGCCCGGCCAAACTGAGCAATCAGGGGAGAAGGGCCTTGGTCAGGGAGGTGACCAAGAACCCGATGGTCACTCTGACAGAGCGCCAGAGTTCCTCTGTGGAGATGGGAGAACCTTCGCCCGCTTGAAGTTTGCCAAAGGGCACCTAAAGGACTCTCAGACCATGAGAAACAAGATTCTCTGGTCTGATGAAACCAAGATTGAACTCTTTGGCCTGAATGCCAAGCGTCACGTCTGGAGGAAACCTGGCACCATCTCTACGGTGAAGCATGGTGGTGGCAGCATCATGCTGTGGGGATGTTTTTCAGTGGCAGGGACTGGGAGACTAGGCCGGATCGAGGCAAAGATGAACGGAGCAAAGTACAGAGATCCTTGATGAAAACCTGCTCCAGAGCACTCAGGACTTCAGACTGGGGTGAAGGTTCACCTTCAACAGGACAACGACCCTAGGCACACAGCCAAGACAACGCAGGAGTGGCTTCGGGACAAGTCTCTAAATGTCCTTGAGTGGCCCAGCCAGAGCCAGGACTTGAACCCGATCGAACATCTCTGGAGAGACCTGAAAATAGCTGTGCAGCAACGCTCCCCATCCAACCTGACAAAGCTTGAGGATCTGCAGAGAGGAATGGGAGAAACTCCCCAAAGACAGGTGTTCCAAGCTTGTAGCGTCATACCCAAGAAGACTCGAGGCTGTAATCTCTGCCAAAGGTGCTTCAACAAAGTACTGAGTAAAGGGTCTGAGTACTTATGTAAATATGATAGTTCCTTTTTCTATTTTTAATACATTTGCAAAAATGTCTAAAAAAAACAGTTTTTGCTTTGTCATTATGGGGTATTGTGTCTAGATTGATGAGGGGGGAAAAAAACAATTTAATCCATTTTAGAATAAGGCTGTAATGTAACAAAATGTGGAAAGTCAAGGGGATGTAGCTCAGTTGGAAGAGCATGGCGTTTGCAACGCCAGGGTTGTGGGTTCGTTTCCCATGGGGGTGGCCAGTATGAAAAATAAAAAAACAATAATGTATGCACTCACTAACTGTAAGTCGCTCTGGATAAGAGCGTCTGCTAAATGACTTAAATGTAATGTACTTAAATGTAAGGGGGTGAATGCATTATATAGGTCTTCTGTTTTCCTCTGCAATGCCCACAAGACTCATTAGAACAGAGTGGACAAGACCAGACATTAAATAAGACAATGATGAACTTCTTTTTTTACACACAAGCTTATACAGAAATTATTGCCTGATGATCTTCTGAACTTCCCAATACATTTCTGATGCATTTCAGTGACTTTAAACCATATTTCCTTCACAATGAAATATCATCAAAAGTACTGTCAGGCTGATTTATAGTAGACTGTCATAGCTCCAATTTAAAAAGTAAACATTGGCATTAGATTACATCACTTTTCTAAAAAAGAAAAGTATACAATTGTTTTTAAATATCAAAATGGGGTCGCGGCTCATAAGTTTGGGAACCCCTGGTCTAGCTTTTATTTTGGTGATTGTTTAGATTATTATTTAATAATATACAGGTCCATTTATCTTTTCAACATACGTTTATATCTGGTTTTGGACGTTTTTTAAGTTTACACTGAAAGCGTATTTTAATATCTTCGTATTTGTTGTTGTTTTATAACACTGTTTGTGCTTAGGCGAGCCGAAAAAAAAACGGTGTGAAAACGGTGTAATTTAGGCCTACATCTTTTAAAAGTCTGTCTTTGGTTTCAGTAGCCTATAGAGTACCTGTCAGTTGACATGTTTCACTGAAAGCTGCCTGGCTCGGCTGACTGTCAGCCGAGGTGACAACAGAACACCGTTGTTTGTGTTGTCAGAATGTGTCCCCAGAATGTTAATCTGATAAATGTATTTGACGCACGCTGCATCGTTTCTTGGATGGCTGCCTTGTTTACATTCCTATAAATGAATAACCTAACTCATGGACGCCTTAGTTGACACTTCTGTGCACTCAAGACATTGCTGTTCTTTAAAAGAAACAACTTGAAACATTGCTGTAAACAATTATCCCAAATCTTTAACATTATTATTTTGTATTTGTTAGTGTGTATAATAATAATAATAATAATAATAATAATAATAACAACAGAGAGAGCATTAAAAGGGCAAGCTGTTAAATATGAAAGTCCACCTAAAAAGGCAATTTCTGTGATTTGTCTGAACTTGAACTGAAATTCTGTGACCATCTTTTAGCTCTGAGATTCCAATCATGGAGGACACACACACACACACACACACACACACACATATATATATTACACACACACCCTGTCCTGGCCTCAGTCTGACCTCTGAGAAGGTCCATCTCGAGCTCACTGGACTGTATCAGGTGTGAGGTCGCACAAGGGTTCACTCTGTTTCTGTGTGTGTGTGTGTGTGTGTGTGTGTGTGTGTGTGTCAGGGAAAGTCACATGGTCCTAGTTGTTTCACAGCATTTACCACCATGCCTGTGTTATGTATGTGTTTTGTTCAAGCTTCCCCTATTGGCTGGTTTCTGTGTCACTCAAACACTGTTGTGCTGCCTTCCAGACGCCGTCAAATGAAGCTGACTGTGTGGAGGACATTCTGAGGGTAAGCACTTCTCAAATCTTTACTTACAGCTGGTATCAATCCTACAGAGTGGAGAGGTGGTGGTGGCTCAGTTTGCTAGTGTTTATTAACATCATGAAGAATGTTGGGTTGCTAAAGAGGGATCAGTCGCTGAGCACATGGCAGCTTTTCACATTCCTGTGTTAAATCCAACCCATGTTTACAGAACTAGCTAATATTCATTTAGGACCGAACGCCACTTAATGTGCTGTATGAATGAGTCATATGGGTCCTGCTGTGTAGTGTAGTTAGTCCTCCTCTCTGGGTCCTGCTGTGTAGTGTAGTTAGTCCTCCTCTCTGGGTCCTGCTGTGTAGTGTAGTTAGTCCTCATCTCTGGGTCCTGCTGTGTAGTGTAGTTAGTCCTCCTCTCTGGGTCCTGCTGTGTAGTGTAGTTAGTCCTCCTCTCTGGGTCCTGCTGTGTAGTGTAGTGTAGTCAGTCCTCCTCTCTGGGTCCTGCTGTGTAGTGTAGTTAGTCCTCCTCTCTGGGTCCTGCTGTGTAGTGTAGTTAGTCCTCCTCTCTGGGTCCTGCTGTGTAGTGTAGTCAGTCCTCCTCTCTGGGTTTTAGTAGTTGACCTGCTTTAGTTTGTCCTCTCTGGGTTGACGCCCTTCTCTCTCCACCTCTCTCCCTCCTTCAGGAAATGACCCACTCCTGGCCTCCTCTCCTGACTGCCATCCACACACCCAGCACAGTTGAGCCCTCCAAGTTCTCCTTCCCAGTCAAGGTGAGCCTGAAGGCCCTCTGTGTTCCCTGAGCTGCACAACCTACTGTAAAGACACACCATTGTATTAGCTTTAGGTATTCAACCCCAAAACACTTCAGGCAATGTGCTTTACTGTACTAGCAACCTAGAACCCCCCAAAATGTCCTCTTAGGCATGTTCCACGTAGTCACGGACAGCCATTCACAGTACCTACACCACATACATTAGTCATCAGTGTTGTTGTAGATTCTGAGGGGAAAGCATAACGCCTCACTTGTCGTGTGTGTGTTCACTGTGTGTTTCATGGCGTGTGTGTGTTCACTGTGTGTGTGTGTTTCATGGCCTGTGTGTGTTCACTGTGTGTGTTTCATGGCCTGTGTGTGTGTGTTTCATGGCCTGTGTGTTTTCACTGTGTGTGTTTGTCACTAAGGCTGGTTGCCTCTACTTTGTCCCCTCACAGGAAGCACAGCATGTCCCACCTGCATTTCCAGGACAAAGTAAGTCAATGTGGGGGATTGGGAGTCTGCACTCACTGGATATACCATATTACATCACGTTAATGTGGGGGATTGGGAGTCTGCACTCACTGGATATACCATATTACATCACGTTAATGTGGGGGATTGGGAGTCTGCACTCACTGGATATACAGTGGGGGAAAAAGTATTTAGTCAGCCACCAATTGTGCAAGTTCTCCCACTTAAAAAGATGAGAGAGGCCTGTAATTTTCATCATAGGTACACGTCAACTATGACAGACAAAATGAGAAAAAAAATTCCAGAAAATCACATTGTAGGATTTTTTATGAATTTATTTGCAAATTATGGTGGAAAATAAGTATTTGGTCAATAACAAAAGTTTCTCAATACTTTGTTATATACCCTTTGTTGGCAATGACACAGGTCAAACGTTTTCTGTAAGTCTTCACAAGGTTTTCACACACTGTTGCTGATATTTTGGCCCATTCCTCCATGCAGATCTCCTCTAGAGCAGTGATGTTTTGGGGCTGTCGCTGGGCAACACGGACTTTCAACTCCCTCCAAAGATTTTCTATGGGGTTGAGATCTGGAGACTGGCTAGGCCACTCCAGGACCTTGAAATGCTTCTTACGAAGCCACTCCTTCATTGCCCGGGCGGTGTGTTTGGGATCATTGTCATGCTGAAAGACCCAGCCACGTTTCATCTTCAATGCCCTTGCTGATGGAAGGAGGTTTTCACCCAAAATCTCACGATACATGGCCCCATTCATTCTTTCCTTTACACGGATCAGTCGTCCTGGTCCCTTTGCAGAAAAACAGCCCCAAAGCATGATGTTTCCACCCCCATGCTTCACAGTAGGTATGGTGTTCTTTGGATGCAACTCAGCATTCTTTGTCCTCCAAACACGACGAGTTGAGTTTTTACCAAAAAGTTATATTTTGGTTTCATCTGACCATATGACATTCTCCCAATCCTCTTCTGGATCATCCAAATGCACTCTAGCAAACTTCAGACGGGCCTGGACATGTACTGGCTTAAGCAGGGGGACATGTCTGGCACTGCAGGATTTGAGTCCCTGGCGGCGTAGTGTGTTATTGATGGTAGGCTTTGTTACTTTGGTCCTAGCTCTCTGCAGGTCATTCACTAGGTCCCCCCGTGTGGTTCTGGGATTTTTGCTCACTTGTGATCATTTTGACCCCACGGGGTGAGATCTTGCGTGGAGCCCCAGATCGAGGGAGATTATCAGTGGTCTTGTATGCCTTCCATTTCCTAATAATTGCTCTCACAGTTGATTTCTTCAAACCAAGCTGCTTACCTATTGCAGATTCAGTCTTCCCAGCCTGGTGCAGGTCTACAATTTTGTTTCTGGTGTCCTTTGACAGCTCTTTAGTCTTGGCCATAGTGGAGTTTGGAGTGTGACTGTTTGAGGTTGTGGACAGGTGTCTTTTATACTGATAACAAGTTCAAACAGGTGCCATTAATACAGGTAACGAGTGGAGGACAGAGGAGCCTCTTAAAGAAGAAGTTACAGGTCTGTGAGAGCCAGAAATCTTGCTTGTTTGTAGGTGACCAAATACTTATTTTCCACTATAATTTGCAAATAAATTCATAGAAAATCCTACAATGTGATTTTCTGGATATTTTTTCTCTCGATTTGTCTGTCATAGTTGACGTGTACCTATGATGAAAATTACAGGCCTCTCTCATCTTTTTAAGTGGGAGAACTTGCACAATTGGTGGCTGACTAAATACTTTTTTCCCCCCACTGTACCATATAACATGCATCAAGTTGAAAACACTCGCTCAGCAATGTACTTCTCAAAGCAAATTTCCCCATCTAGAACAAGGCTTTATTAGCTCATTGGCAGTTGATGGGGGTCTCTCTGTGCAGCCCTGTTTCCGTGGTTGTGCTGTAAATGCCAGCTGGGTGCCCTCTCACTCTCTCCTTCTCTCTTTCTTGCTTTCTCTCTCTGCATTTGTTTCTCTGTGTCTCTTGCTTTCCCTCTCCTTCCTTCCCTTTCACTCCTCTCTCTCAACCCACCATGACGACACTGGGGGTAAAACCTTCCCTTTGGTGTCAGCGTGTATTATCCTCTTCACAGAGGAGACTTTAAAACTCTCCCATGGCCTCTTAACATCAAAGCCACTGGAGAATGATCACTTCCTCCGCTGCTGTGGCTCTCTTTCTCTCTCGCTCTTTCTCTCTCTCTCGCTCTCGCTCGCTCTTTCTCTCTCCTCTCTCTCTCCTCTCTCTTCTCTCTCTCCTCTCTCTCTCTCCTCTCTCTCTCTCTCCTCTCTCTCTCTCTCTCCTATCTCTCTCTTCTCTCCTCTCTCCTCTCTCTCTACTCTCTCTACTCTCTCTCTTCTCTCTCTCTCCCTCCTCCGCCGGACGCAGTCACAAACACTACAACCTCTGGTCCCCCACAGGTAGAAAGTTGTTGATCACAGCCATGTTGTTCATCTCCCGTCTATTGATCTGGCCGGCCAAGGAAGAATAAACCGCTAGCTTCTCCTCTCAAATGAGTCCAGCTCTGACCCTTGATCCCCCGGGTCTCTCTTAAAAGTTGTATTGACCTCGTATGCCTGAATCCCCTCCACTAAACTCACTGATTGGTGACTGGCCGTGATGCTGTTTAGTGGTGTATCCTTTATTCTGTCTGCGTTTTAGTAATGACGTTTGGTGTTCTATCTTCTCTTCCCAGAACACTATGGATCACCTCCACTAGCCCAGTCCTCCACCATCTGTCAACAGAGCTCATGGTGAGTATACTTTCCTCTCACCCTGTGTCAAGTCCCCAACGAGGGGCCACACTGTGCCCCAGGCCCTGGCCTCCCCTTCGGGTTGAAAACGTTGCGGTGACCCCATGTAGTGTGTGTATAGATAGCCCCCTGCCCTCAGATTAGAGGTTAGACCGGCAGATATACCACCCTGCCCTCAGATTAGAGGTTAAACCAGCAGATATACCACCCTGCCCTCAGATTAGAGGTTAAACCAGTGGATATACCACCCTGCCCTCAGATTAGAGGTTAAACCAGCAGATATATCACCCTGCCCTCAGATTAGAGGTTAGACCAGCAGATATACCACCCTGCCCTCAGATTAGAGGTTAAACCAGCAGATATACCACCCTGCCCTCAGATTAGAGGTTAAACCAGCAGATATACCACCCTGCCCTCAGATTAGAGGTTAAACCAGCAGATATACCACCCTGCCCTCAGATTAGAGGTTAAAACCAGCAGATATACCACCCCTGCCCTCAGATTAGAGGTTAGACCGGCAGATATACCACCCTGCCCTCAGATTAGAGGTTAAACCAGCAGATATACCACCCTGCCCTCAGATTAGAGGTTAGACCGGCAGATATACCACCCTGCCCTCAGATTAGAGGGTAAACCAGCAGATATACCACCCTGCCCTCAGATTAGAGGTTAAACCAGCAGATATACCACCCTGCCCTCAGATTAGAGGGTAAACCAGCAGATATACCACCCTGCCCTCAGATTAGAGGTTAAACCAGCAGATATACCACCCTGCCCTCAGATTAGAGGTTAAACCAGCGGATATACCACCCTGCCCTCAGATTAGAGGTTAAACCAGCGGATATACCACCCTGCCCTCAGATTAGAGGTTAAACCAGCAGATATACCACCCTGCCCTCAGATTAGAGGTTAAACCAGCAGATATACCACCCTGCCCTCAGATTAGAGGTTAAACCAGCGGATATACCACCCTGCCCTCAGATTAGAGGTTAAACCAGTGGATATACCACCCTGCCCTCAGATTAGAGGTTAAACCAGCAGATATACCACCCTGCCCTCAGATTAGAGGTTAAGCCAGCAGATATACCACCCTGCCCTCAGATTAGAGGTTAAACCAGCAGATATACCACCCTGCCCTCAGATTAGAGGTTAAACCAGCAGATATACCACCCTGCTCTCAGATTAAAGGTTTCATCGGCAGGGACACATTGCAGGAGCATCTACTCACATGTGGGTGTGCCATTTGCATGAGTACCACAGACTCCCTTTCTCTCTTTACATGGCCACATGCAGAGCAGACTGAGCCCTGCAGGGCCGGTGTCCCCAGACAGCCGCGTGTGTCCCGTTTCTTATCTAAACACCTTTCTATGTGTTGTAGTAGAACACAGCGGGAAATTCCGCTCCCGGCTCTTTAACGTCAGTGAGGACAGTCTAATTTGCATGGTGTTGAGAAGATGATGCTCTTTCATCACTATTTTCCCTTGTTCTATTTATTAACTGCTTTTGAGTAATACTGCCTTCCTCCTGGTGGTTGAAAGTGATTTTAATTCAAGCTGTTGATATTAGTTTTAGTAAATGGCTTAGATTAGTCTAAATAGCACCAAAACCATTGAGGTGAGATGAAGTCCCCTTACGATATGACATACAAAAAACGCAATGTCATGCATGCACCTCACCTGTGTGTGATGGGGACCTCTGAAAGAAAGTGTCCCCCCAGGTGACACCCTAACACCTGAGCCACCTGAGCCCAGGAAGGAGTCTGGGGCTGCAGGCAGGGCTCAGGCTAGTCGGCCCCGAGCGGACACAGCTTCTGTTGGGGTAGGCACCCACGGGACAGTCCTATTACAATAGACAGGTGGTGTGACGGTCCTATTTATAGCTACAGTACAGGTGGGGTGGAGGGGGAAAGAGCTCTACAGGATCCCCCTTCACTCACCTACACCTGAGACAGTCCTCTCACCTACACCTGAGACAGTCCTCTCACCTACACCTGAGACAGTCCTCTCACCTACACCTGAGACAGTCCTCTCACCGTCTGAGGACATTATAGCTCTACAGCTGTTAGGAGACTTCCTTAGTTCTCTCTTTGTGAACCAAAGGCCTCCTGGCTTCCTTTAACAAGGCCCTTTCAGAGTGTAGTAGAACAACAATAAAAAAAAAGAAATACTTAGACGAGAGGAAAGCTTGTAAGGAAGAGTGAGTCTAACTCGAACACTATATCAGGGGTCTTCAAACTTTTCTTGCCCCGGCAAACCGGCAACCCAAGGACCCCTGTCATACGTTAGTAAAAAAAATAAAAATAATAATTAGAATCTCTTATCATCAGGTGAATGTTAATGGCAAGGAGAAGTAAAACATTTTTTTAACGAATAGTTAAATGAATTAGTAGATAGATTTTCATTATTTTGACCTCCCCACATTATAATTGGAAGTGGAACTGTGAACTCTAAAATAGCCTATTAGTTAGAGAGGTAACTCCAAACACATTTTCGCTAAGAGCAGCTGTTTAGCTGGTTAAACAGAGGTTAGCCATGTGTTGGCAAAACATTATGTCAAGTCAAGAATGCTAACCAGCAGCCAGCACTTGCCACACTGGTAGCCAATTAGCAGGTGCTTTTTCAAAGCCTATGTCAGATACTCCAATGAGTGTAATTTGCTCAATATTAGGAGTTGAGAAATGAAGGTCACATCATTAGAAGATATTCTACACTTTTCTATTGTAGGTATGTTTTGTACTGAGTGTACAAAACATTAAGGACACCTGCTCTTCCCTTATTGATGTCACTTGTTAAATCCACTTCAATCAGTGTAGATGAATGGGAGGAGACAGGTTAAAGAAGGATTTGAGACATAGATTGTGTATGTGTGCCATTCAGAGGGTGAATGGGCAAGACAACATTTTTTGTGTCCTTTAAAAGGGGTATGTACAGGGCCTCCTGAGTGACGCAGCGGTCTAAGGCACTGCATCACAGTGTTGCGCCGTCACTACAGCCTGGGGTTCGATCCCACAATCGGCTGTGACCGGGATTCCCATTGGGCGGCGCACAATTGGACCAGCGTCGTCCGGGTGAGGGGAGGGTTTGGCCGGGGGGGCTTTACTTGGTTATGAGACAACCCGCGCATCACTACTCTCCGCTCACTCCTAGGGAGCCGCGGACCCCCGGTTGAATACCCCTGCTCTGTCTTTGCTTGACCAAAATATTTTGCTAGCTCATGGAATATGTGTCCCTCTCTTGTCAAATTGCAGCTACGCCACCTAGCCTAGCCTAGGCTATATTAATTTACTATGATTATAGAACAGCTATTTGTTGTGGCATAGTAGATTTGTAGTACTAGTTCCTCCAGCCTTGCCTGGTGAGAGGGGAACTCCTTGCCTGGTGAGAGGGGAGCTCCTTGCCTGGTGAGAGGGGAGCTCCTTGCCTGGTGAGTGGGGAGCTCCTTGCCTGGTGAGAGGGGAGCTCCTTGCCTGGTGAGAGGGGAGCTCCTTGCCTGGTGAGAGGGGAGCTCCTTGCCTGGTGAGAGGGGAGCTCCTTGCCTGGTGAGAGGGGAGCTCCTTGCCTGGTGAGAGGGGAGCTCCTTGCCTGGGTGAGAGGGAACTCCTTGCCTGGTGAGAGGGGAGCTCCTTGCCTGGTGAGAGGGGAACTCCTTGCCTGGTGAGAGGGGAGCCCTTGCCTGGGTGAGAGAGGGGAGCTCCTTGCCTGGTGAGAGGGGAGCTCCTTGCCTGGTGAGAGGGGAGCTCCTTGCCTGGTGAGAGGGGAGCTCCTTGCCTGGTGAGAGGGAGCTCCTTGCCTGGTGAGAGGAGCTCCTTGCCTGGTGAGAGGGGGAGCTCCTTGCCTGGTGAGAGGAGCTCCTTGCCTGGTGAGAGGGAGCTCCTTGCCTGGGTGAGAGGGGAGCTCCTTGCCTGGTGAGAGGGGAACTCCTTGCCTGGTGAGAGGGGAGCTTCTTGCCTGGTGAGTGGGGAGCTCCTTGCCTGGTGAGAGGGGAACTCCTTGCCTGGTGAGAGGGGAGCTTCTTGCCTGGTGAGCGGGGAGCTCCTTGCCTGGTGAGCGGGGAGCTCCTTGCCTGGTGAGCGGGGAGCTCCTTGCCTGGTGAGCGGGGAGCTCCTTGCCTGGTGAGAGGGGAGCTCCTTGCCTGGTGAGAGGGGAGCTCCTTGCCTAGTGAGAGGGGAGCTCCTTGCCTGGTGAGAGGGGAGCACATCTGGTGGTGTTACAACAGGAGATGGCTCAGTGATCCTGGAGGCTCTGTGTAGGGTCCAGATAAGGTGACATGATGTCCCGCAACCAAACAATAATTTCCTGCATTCTATCAACAAATTAAAACATCACTAATTTACAAAGGTAGATTTTCCCATATCAGACTTCCTATTTACCTGATGAGAATTGACTTCCGAACCTGTCTCTTTTGCAGTCATGTTGCGTTTATGACTAATATGTACAGTACCAGTCAAAAGTTTGGACACACCTACTCATTCAAGGGTTTTTCTTTATTCTTACTATTTTCTACATTGTAGAATAATAGTGAAGACATCCACACTCTGAAATAACACATGGAATCATGTAGAATCCAAAAAAGTGTTAAACAAATCAAAATATATTTTATATTTGAGATTCTTCAAATAGCCACCCTTTGCCTTGATGACAGCTTTTCACACTCTTGGCATTCTCTCAACCAGCTTCACCTGGAATGTTTTTCCAACAGTCTTGAAGGAGTTCCCACATATGCTGAGCACTTGTTGGCTGCTTTTCCTACATGCTGCCGTCTGACTCATCCCAAACCATCTCAATTGGTTTGAGGTCGGGGGATTGTGGAGGCCAGGTCATCTGATGCAGCACTCATCACTCTCCTTCTTGGTAAAATAGCCCTTACACAGCCTGGAGGTGTGTTGGGTCATTGTCCTGTTGAAAAACAAATGATAGTCCCACTAAGCGCAAACCAGATGGGATGGCGTATTGCTGCAGAATGCTGTGGTAGCCATGCTGGTTAAGTGTGACAGGGTCACCAGCAAAGCACCCCCACACCATAACACCTCCTCCTCCATGCTTCACGATGGGAACTATACATGCAGAGATAATCCGTTCACCCACACCGCATCTCACAAAGACACAGCGGTTGGAGCCAAACATCTCAAATGTTGACTCCAGACCAACGGACAGGTTTCCACCGGTCTAATGTCTATTGCTTGTGTTTCTTGGCCCAAGCAGGTCTCTTCTTATTATTGATGTCCTTTAGTAGTGGTTTCTTTGCAGCAATTCGACCATGAAGGCCTGATTCACACAGTCCCCTGAACAGTTGATGTTGAGATGTGTCTGTGACTTGAACTCGGTGAAGCATTTATTTGGGCTGCAATTTCTGAGGCTGGTAACTCCTGTGCAGCAGAGGTAACTCTGGGTCTTCCTTTCCTGTGGCGGTCCTCATGAGAGCCAGTTTCATCATAGCGCTTGACGGTTTTTGCAACTGCACTTGAAGAAACTTTCAAAATTCTTGACATTTTCCAGATTGACTGACCTTCATGACTTAATGTAATGATGGACTGTTGTTTCTCTTTGCTTATTTGAGCTGTTCTTGCCATATTATGGACTTGGTCTTTTACCAAATAGGGCTATCTTCTGTATACCACCCCTACCTTGTTACAACACAACTGATTGGCTTAAAAGCATTAAGAAGGAAAGAAATTCCACAAATTAACTTTTAAGAAGGCACTCCTGTTAATTGAAATGCATTCCAGGTGACTACCTCATGAAGCTGGTTGAGAGAATGCCAAGAATGTGCAAAGCTGTCATCAAGGCAAAGGGTGGCTATTTGAAGAATCTCAAATATAAAATATATTTTGATTTGTTTAACACTTATTTGGTTACTACATGATTCCATATGGGTTATTTCATCGTTTTGATGTCTTCACTATTATTCTACAATGTAGAAAATAGTAAAAATAAAGAAAAACCCTTGAATGAGTAGGTGTGTCTAAACCTTTGACTGGTAGTGTATATATCTCCTAAGGATGTGGTACTGGCCATGTCTAAAACATGTATTCATGTAGGCTACACTGTCCCGCAAAATCACATCAAAAATCACATCAAACACTTATCATCAAAACAGTATCATGCTTTTAAAACTCACTGTGATGATCAATTTGAAGAAAGATGTTCAACAACGGGTTGAAACTGAGTGGAAAACATGGTCGTTGTGGATGTTGTTTCAAAGCCTAACACAATGAAATGGACAGCGCTTTCTAAGGTGGTGATTTTAATTAAAAACACCCATATGCATATTAGAGCTTATGCATATGCATAGGTCTATAATGAGCCCAAGCATAGCCTACCGCATATTACGAATGGCAGAAAAACATGTAAAAATACATATTTTTTTAACCGTATTTTACTATAATTAATTATAAATGATAATTTCTGCAATGGGACTTAATGGGTTGTGACACACTAAGATGTGTGATATTTGTGACATTTGACAAAGCCCCCTTTATATGGACCTGTCATGTAGTATTGTATATAGTATAATTAATCAATAAGGCACAAGATGCCCTGATATACCATATAGCCAGGTAAATTGGCTATATGGTATTTAAAAAAACGTATTTTACCAGGTAAATTGGCTATATGGTATAAAAAAAACGTATTTTACCAGGTAAATTGGCTATATGGTATCAAAAAAAACGTATTTTACCAGGTAAATTGGCTATATGGTATAACAAAAACGTATTTTACCAGGTAAATTGACTGAGGACTCATTCTCATTTACAGCGACGACCTGGGGAATAGTTACAGGGGAGAGGAGGGGGGATGAATGAGCCAATTGGAAGCTGGGGATGATTAGGTGGCCATGATGGTATGAGGGCCAGATTGGGAATTTAGCCAGGACACCGGGGTTAACACCCCTACTCTTACAATAAGTGCCATGGGATCTTTAGTGATCACAGAGAGTCAGGACACCCGTTTAACGTCCCATCTGAAAGACGACACCCTACACAGGGTGATTTAAGATGTCTTTGGTACATAATTGGCCTAGCCTATACTCCAAAAATTAAACACATTCTAGTAATCGCCTTTGAGTGTGGACTGTGTTATTATGCATACGGGATGGACTTGGTTACCCAATGCTACGCTCCAAACTTTCTATCCATGAGTCTGATGGTTGAAAATATGATCACTTGATAAAGAGAACAGGTGTGCAGCCTGAGGCAAGGAACAGAGCGCAATCTTTTTTTTTTCTTCGACTTTCTCAAATCATCAATAGCCTATAGTCGCATCCTGAAGCCCAGATATGTTTTTGATTTCGAAGACATTCTAGGGTTTGTATCATTCACAACTAAAGTTGCCAAATAACTCTGAATCTCCAGCATTTAAGACCTGTTTCAAATGATCGCTTTTACGCTCAACATAGCCACTTCATATGCGCACTCGCTCCGGAATGGACTAGCCTACAGCCTATGGCATGGCACATAGCCAGTTATACAACGGGTGGGTCTAATCCTGAATGCTGATTTGGTTAAAACCACATTCCAGCCAGTGTCTATTCCTCAAATCACCACCGGCTAAATCTATGACGTTAAAATGCCTATTTACTCTGTTCCATCTGAATGCGCAATCCATTTGTTGTGATGGTGTATATTAAACGGATTTATTAGACATTTTTAAATGTAGATGTTCCAAATATCAGCGGCCTGGAGATGCTAAACGTGTTTGTTAATTAACGGTCAATTACCGTGAGACCGCCAGTCATTTGCATGACAATAACCGGCTGGCAAAATGTCAGCCCTAATCTTAACTCACTACATTGCTTTTTAAACGGTATTGCTTTTTTTTTTTTTTTTATCATGCTGTGTCAGGATATGAGACTTTCATTCTCTGCCCTACTCTCTCACCTGCTGCTCTGATTTAACCTGCGTCTGTCTCCGTGTTCTCTGGTTGCAAGTAACCCTACTTGGTCTCCGTCTCAGTATGGTTGTAACCCTGTTCTACGCTCTTTCTGGTCCCTCAGTACGGTTGTAACCCTGTTCTTGCTCTTTCTGGTCCCTCAGTACGGTTGTAACCCTGTTCTCGCTCTTTCTGGTCCCTCAGTACGGTTGTAACAGCACATTCCAGTGGGGTGGAGTCGGCCAGCTCCAGTGACTCTGAGAGCAGCCCAGGGTCTGAGTCGAGCAGTGAGAGCAGTGAGAGTGGGACAGAGGAGGCCCCACAACCCCTCAGCAGCAGCAGCCCACCTGTGCCCAAGGTACAATCACACAGCACACTGCTTAGTCATGCACTCAGAACACTTCAATGACTTGCTTTGTCTTTGATTGATCATACATACACTGTGGGTCAGTTTCCCGGAAACAAATTAAAAGTCCTGTCAATCTCAGAACTAGGTTTTAGGCCCCTGATCTGTGTCTGGGAAAGCAGTCCTATACAATGGCTTGCGGAAGTATTCACCCCCCTTGGCATTTTTCCTATTTTGTTGCCTTACAACCTGGAATTAAAATTGATTTTTGGGGGGGTTTGTATCATTTGATTTACACAACATGCCTACCACTTTGAAGATGCAAAATTGTTTTTCTTGTGAAACAAACAATAAATAAAAACAGAACTTGAGCGTGCATAACTATTCACCCCCAAAGTCAATACTTTGTAGAGACACCTTTTGCAGCAATTACAGCTGCAAGTCTCTTGGGGTATGTCTCTATAAGCTTGGCACATCTAGCCACTGGGATTTTTGCCCATTCTTCAAGGCAAAACTGCTCCAGCTCCTTCAAGTTGGATAGGTTCCGCTGATGTACAGCAATCTTTAAGTCATACCACAGATTCTCAATTGGATTGAGGTCTGGGCTTTGACTAGGCCATTCCAATACATTTAAATGTTTTCCCTTAAACCACTCAAGTGTTGCTTTAGCAGTATGCTTAGGGTCATTGTCCTGCTGGAAGGTGAACCTCCGTCCCAGTCTCAAATATCTGGAAGACTGAAACCGGTTTCCCTCAAGAATTTCCCTGTATTTAACGCCATCCATCATTCCTTCAATTCTGACCAGTTTCCCAGTCCTTGCCAATGAAAAACATCCCCACAGCATGATGTTGCCACCACCATGCTTCACTGTGGGGATGGTGTTCTCGGGGTGATGAGAGGTGTTGGGTTTGCGGCAGACATAGCGTTTTCCTTGATGGCCAAAAAGCTCAATTTTAGTCTCATCTGACCAGAGTACCTTCTTCCATATGTTTGGGGAGTCTCCCACATGGTTTTTGGCGAACACCAAATGTGTTTCCTTACTTTTTTTCTTTGAGCAATGGCTTTTTTCTGGACACTCATCTGTAAAGCCCAGCTCTGTGGAGTGTACGGCTTAAAGTGGTCCTATGGACAGATACTCCAATCTCCGCTGTGGAGCTCTGCAGCTCCTTCAGGGTTATCTTTGGTCTCTTTGTTGCCTCTGATAAATACCCTCCTTGCCTGCTCCGTGAGTTTTTGGTGGGCGGCCCTCTCTTGGCAGGTTTGTTGTGGTGCCATATTCTTTCAATTTTTTAATAATGGATTTAATGGTGCTCCGTGGGATGTTCAAAGTTTCTGATATTTTTTTATAACCAACTTTGTCCCTGACCTATTTGGAGAGCTCCTTGGTCTTCATGGTGCCGCTTGCTTGGTGGTGCCCCTTGCTTAGTGGTGTTGCAGACTCTGGGGCCTTTCAGAACAGGTGTGTATATACACTGAGATCATGTGACACTTAGATTGCACACAGGTGGACTTTATTTAACTAATTATGTGACTTCTGAAGGTAATTGGTTGCACCAGATCTTATTTAGGGGCTTCATAGCAAAGGGGGTGAATACATATGCACACACCATTTTCCGTTATTTATTTTTTAGAATCTTTTGAAACAAGGTATTTTTTTCATTTCACTTCACCAATTTGGACTATTTTGTGTATGTCCATTGCATGAAATCCAAATAAAAATCAATTTAAATTACAGGTTGTAATGCAACAAAATAGGAAAAACGCCAAGGGGGATGAATACTTTTGCAAGGCACTGTGTTTCTTTACATTGATGCTGTATTGTCTGTCTTGTCTGTAGCCCTCAGGTAATTATATATATATATAGTGCCAGTGAAAAGTTTGGGGGGACACTTACTCATTCAAGGGTTTTTCTTTATTTTTACTGTTTTCTACACGTTAGAATAATAGTGAAGACATCAAAACGATGAAATAACACATTTGGAATCATATAGTAACCGAAAAAGTGTTAAACAAAATATATTTTAAATTCTTCAAATAGCCACCCTTTGCCTTGATGACAGCTTTGCACACTCTTTGCATTCTCTCAACCAGCTTCACCAGGAATGCTTTTCCAACAGTCTTGAAGGAGTTCCCACATATGCTGAGCTCTTGTTGGCTGCTTTTCCTTCACTCTGCGGTCCGACTCTTCCCAAACATTCTCAATTGGGTTGAGGTCAGGTGACTGTGGAGGCCAGGTCATCTGATGCAGCACTCCATCACTCTCCTTCTTGGTAAAGCCTGGAGTGTGTTTTGGGTCATTGTCCTGTTGAAAAACAAATGATAGTCCCACTAAGCGCAAACCAGATGGGTTGGTGTATCGCTGCAGAATGCTGTGGTAGCCATGCTGGTTAAGTGTGCCTTGAATTCTAAATAAATCACAGACAGTGTCACCAGCAAATCACCCCCACACCCATCACACCACCTCCTCCATGCTTCACGGTGGGAACCACACATACGGAGATCATCCGTTGACCTGCTCTGCGTCTCACAAAGACACAGCGGTTGGAACCCAAAATCTCAAATTTGGACTCATCAGACCAAAGGACAAATTTCCACCGGTCTAATGTCAATTTCTCGTGTTTCTTGGCCCAAGCAAGTCTCTTCTTCTTATTGGTGTCCTTTAGTAGTGGTTTCTTTGCAGCAATTCGACCATGAAGGCCTGATTCATGCAGTCTCCTCTGAACAGTTGATATTGAGATTTCTGTTACTTGAACTCTGTGAAGCATTTACTTGGGCTGCAATCTGAGGTGCAGTTAACTCTAATGAACTTATCCTCTGCAGCAGAGGTAACTCTGGGTCTTCCTTTCCTGTGGCGGTCCTCATGAGAGCCAGTTTCATCATAGCGCTTGATGTTTTTTTGCGACTGCACTTGAAGAAACGTTCAAAGTTCGTGATATGTTCCGGATTGACTGACCTTCATGACTTAAAGTAATGATGGATTGTCGTTTCTCTTTGCTTATTTGAGCTGTTCTTGCCATATTATGGACTTGGTCTTTTACCAAATAGGGCTATCTTCTGTATACCACCCCTACCTTGTCAGAACACAACTGATTGGCTCAAATGCATTAAATTAACTTTTAACAAGGCACACTTGTTAATTTAAATGCATTCCAGGTGACTACCTCATGAAGCTGGTTGGGTGAATGCCAAGAGTGTGCAAAGCTGTCATCAATGCAAAGGGTGGCTACTTTGAAGAATCTCAAATATAAAATATACTTTGATTTGTTGAACACTTTTTTTTGGTTACTACATGAATCCATATGTGTTATTTCATAGTTTTGATGTCTTCACTATTATTCTACAATGTAGAAAATAGTAAAAAAAAGAAAAACCCTTGAATGAGTAGGTGTCCAAACTTTTGACTGGTACTGTGTGTGTGTGTGTGTGTGTGTGTGTGTGTGTGTGTGTGTGTGTGTGTGTGTATATATATATCTCTCCCCCACAGGAGGTGGGTGGCACCTTAATTGGGGAGGACGGGCTCATGGTAATGAGTGGAATGGTGCCATTCCATTCGCTCTGTTCCAGCCATTATTATGAGCCGTCCTCCCCTCCACTAATATATATTTGTGTTTCCTTACATTGATCATATATTGTCTGTCCAACTGCCATTTAAATGGTTTGATTTGTGACCAACACAAATCAAACCATTTAAATGGGCTTTAGAGTCCAGGATGTTGAAATCGGGCCTATATGTTTCTTAACATGTATTATATATTGTCTGTCTGTCTGTCTGTCTGTCTGTCTGTCTAGACTGAGGGCCCCATGGTGACTAACTGGCAGTTGAATAACTGGATCCGAGTGAGCCAGCAGAACCCCAGCACAGAGATCCAGAGTGACGCTCTACTGAGCCCTCTACCCAAACCGCAGCAGAGCCATGATGAGGAGGAGGCCATTCCTCCCAGGGACTACAAATCCCACACACCCCCACACCACCCAGAGTTCAGTGACGGTGAAGCCAAACCTCAACGCAGTGAGGGCGCTGCCCACAACCAGCATGTCTGCCACACGTCGCCGGCCGCCTCGCACGTTGGGGACAGCAGCAGCATCAGCCAGAGAAAGACTGTGGGGAACAAACACCCCTCCAGACCAGCCAAGGCTCCCCGCCCTGAAGACCCTCAGGCTGGGTTACGGGTGGAGAGTGTGGAGGTGGCCCCCCGCGACAAAGACCCCTCGTTCACAGACAGGCCAAAGGTCAAAACGAAAACCGGGCGCAGCAGCAAGAGCGGCGGCGCCAAAACGGACAGCAGGAAGCCTGCCAAGCGCGGCGCCTCTGAGAAGAGGAAGACGGAACAACCAGAGTCACAGGGTGGCCCCAAGGTGTCTCTGGTGCTGGTCTGTAAGAGAGAGACGGCTCCTAGTCCCAGCCATGCCCAGGGGGTAGACCAGCCAACCCCAGCTGTGGTGAAGACCACCAGCGTCAGGACAGAGACCCTCCCGGCCCCTCGGAGGGGCCAGAAAAAGCCCAGGCGCCACTGTCCAGCCGCAGCACACGAGGCCAAGCGGGAGTCCTCAGCCAAAGCTTCCAGGGCCCGCCAGGGGCCTCCACGGGCCCTGCTGGTAAAGATAGAGCTGAGCCTGCTGTCTAGGGTTCCCCCCCAGGGCTCCAGGCCTTCTCCGGGGGGCCAGGACCCAGCCACCAGGAAGGGACCCTACACGACCCCAGAGAGGGGAGACACCAACCCTACTGCCCCCATCCCTACCAAAGTCTGCAAAAAGAGACCGGTGGGTTGGCTTTTTGTTGTTATGATGATATGGTATGCATGGTGTTGCTGATAGTAGTGGTTGTTGTTTAGGATTTATGAGATGGTTTGGGTTCAGCAGCAGCAGTAGCAGTAGCAGCAGTAGTAGTAGTAGCAGCAGTAGCAGTAGCAGTAGCACCAGTAGTAGTAGCAGTAGTAGCAGTAGCATCAGTAGTAGTAGTAGTAGTAGTATCCAACTCTAAAACACAATGGGGTTGTGCTTGCCATCATACCACCAGACACAATGTCCCGTACTGACTGTACGCCTTCCTCTTACATCGCCTAAACATTACGCCAACTGCAGGGCTCTCCAGAGGGTGGCGCGGTCACCCCAACGCATCACCGGGGGCACACTGCCTGACCTCCAGGACATCTACAGCACCCGGTGTCACAGGAAAGCCAAGAACATCATCAAGGACCTCAGCCACCTGAGCCACGGCCTGTTCACCCCACCTCTATCTAGGAGGAGGAGACAGTGCAGGTGCATCAAAGCTGGCACCGAGAGACTGATGAACAGCTTCTATCTCCAGGCCATCACTGTTAAACAGTCATCATTAGCCAGCCTCCGCCCTGTACCCTGCCCTGAACTTAGTCATTGTTACTAGCCGGCTACCACCCGGTACCTTAGGGATTACCGCGTGCCAGGAAAAATTCCACCACCTCCACCAGCCTGTAGCGTTGTCACCAGGCAGGATGGAGCCATGGACTCATGCTGCTTACGCCAAATCCTGACTCTGCCATCAGCATGATGCAACAGGAACCGGGATTCGTCGGACCAGGCTGTTGTTTTTCCACTTCTCAGTTGTCCAGTGTTGGTGATGGCGTGTCCACTGGAGCCACTTCTTCTTGTTTTTAGCTGATAGGAGTGGAACCCGGTGTGGTCGTCTGCTGCAATAGCCCATCCGTGACGAGCACCGATGAGTTGTGCGTTCTGCGATGCCGCTCTGCACACCACCGTTGTACCACACCGTTATTTGCCTGTTTGTGGCCCGCCTGTTAGCTTGCACGATTCTTGCCATTCTCCTTCAACCTCTCGTCAACGAGCTGTTTTCGCCCACAGAACTGCCGCTGTCTGGGTGTTTTTTTGTCTCGCCATTCTCAGTAAACCCTAAACACTGTTGTGCGTGAAAAGCCCAGGAGGCCGGCCGTTTCTGAGATACTGGAACCGGCGCGCCTGGCCCCGACGAACATACCACGATCAGTCGCTTAGGTCACTTGTTTTGCCCATTCTAACATTCAATCGAACCGTAACCAAATGCCTTGATGCCTGTCTGTCTGCTTTATATAGCAAGCCAAGGCCACGTGACTCACTGTCTTTAGGAGCGAACCATTTTCCTTCACTCTGCGGTGTACCTAAGAAAAAAAGTATTTAGTCAGCCACCAATTGTGGAAGTTCTCCCACTTAAAAAGATGAGAGAGGCCTGTAATTTTCATCATAGGTACACGTCAACTATGACAGACAAATTGAGAGAAAAAAAATCCAGAAAATCACATTGTAGGATTTTTTATGAATTTATTTGCAAATTATGGTGGAAAATAAGTATTTGGTCAATAACAAAAGTTTCTCAATACTTTGTTATATACCCTTTTTTGGCAATGACACAGGTCAAACGTTTTCTGTAAGTCTTCACAAGGTTTTCACACACTGTTGCTGGTATTTTGGCCCATTCCTCCATGCAGATCTCCTCTAGAGCAGTGATGTTTTGGGGCTGTCGCTGGGCAACACGGACTTTCAACTCCCTCCAAAGATTTTCTATGGGGTTGAGATCTGGAGACTGGCTAGGCCACTCCAGGACCTTGAAATGCTTCTTACGAAGCCACTCTTCGTTGCCCGGGCGGTGTGTTTGGGATCATTGTTATGCTGAAAGACCCAGCCACTTTTCATCTTCAATGCCCTTGCTGATGGAAGGAGGTTTTCACTCAAAATCTCACGATACATGGCCCCATTCATTCTTTCCTTTACACGGATCAGTCGTCCTGGTCCCTTTGCAGAAAAACAGCCCCAAAGCATGATGTTTCCACCCCATGCTTCACAGTAGGTATGGTGTTCTTTGGATGCAACTCAGCATTCTTTGTCCTCCAAACACGACGAGTTGAGTTTTTACCAAAAAGTTATATTTTGGTTTCATCTGACCATATGACATTCTCCCAATCCTCTTCTGGATCATCCAATGCACTCTAGCAAACTTCAGACGGGCCTGGACATGTACTGGCTTAAGCAGGGGGACACGTCTAGCACTGCAGGATTTGAGTCCCTGGCAGCGTAGTGTGTTACTGATGGTAGGCTTTGTTACTTTGGTCCCAGCTCTCTGCAGGTCATTCACTAGGTCCCACCGTGTGGTTCTGGGATTTTTGCTCACCGTTCTTGTGATCATTTTGACCCCACGGGGTGAGATCTTGCGTGGAGCCCCAAATCGAGGGAGATTATCAGTGGTTTTGTATGTCTTCCATTTCCTAATAATTGCTCCCACAGTTGATTTCTTCAAACCAAGCTGCTTACCTATTGCAGATTCAGTCTTCCCAGCCTGGTGCAGGTCTACAATTTTGTTTCTGGTGTCCTTTGACAGCTCTTTGGTCTTGGCCATAGTGGAGTTTGGAATGTGACTGTTTGAGGTTGTGGACAGGTGTCTTTTATACTGATAACAAGTTCAAACAGGTGCCATTTAATACAGGTAACGAATGGAGGACAGAGGAGCCTCTTAAAGAAGAAGTTACAGGTCTGTGAGAGCCAGAAATCTTGCTTGTTTGTAGGTGACCAAATACTTATTTTCCACCATAATTTGCAAATAAATTCATTAAAAATCCTACAATGTGATTTTCTGGATTTTTTTCTCTCATTTTGTCTGTCATAGTTGACGTGTACCTATGATGAAAATTACAGGCCTCTCTGATCTTTTTAAGTGGGAGAACTTGCACAATTGGTGGCTGACTAAATACTTTTTTCCCCCACTGTATATACTGTATTCTAGATTTTTTTTTGATTTACATTTAGAGACGCCAGTCTATGTATAGCAGGCAAAATTGCAAAGAATTGATACGTACAGTATCTGGTCCTTGTTTCCTCAGGCTCTCTGCTGATGAGGTGTACAGGGCAGCCTGGCCTCCTTCACAAGGCTCTTAACAAGGCTGTGCGTCATTGGCCCTGTAAGGACTGCCAACCTGTACGGTTGACTAACGTTATATATAGTGAATGTGGTAGTAAAATGGAGAATGTCATCTACTCGAAGGGTAAACCCTCTGTTTTTGCTTTTTAGACAATACAAAATAATAATGGTGGTTTCGCCATAGACGCTTGGTTTGCCCTTTTCAACGGTAAAAAGAGCGAGCCTGTCTCTAATACGGTTTGTTTTTCAGGCTGAGAAGGATGTGAAAGCCGTGCCAAGGAAGAAGCCAAAGCTGCAGAAAGATCTCAAACCCTCCTCTTCAGGTCCTGGTTCCCGCAAGTCTGAGTGAGTAACACTACGCCATCTCTCTCCTCCTCCTAGCTAGTCAGTAACACTACACCATCTCTCTCCTCCTCCTAGCTAGTCAGTAACACTACACCATCTCTCTCCTCCTCCTAGCTAGTCAGTAACACTACACCATCTCTCTCCTCCTCCTAGCTAGTCAGTAACACTACACCATCTCTCTCCTCCTCCTAGCTAGTCAGTAACACTACACCATCTCTCTCCTCCTCCTAGCTAGTCAGTAACACTACACCATCTCTCTCCTCCTCCTAGCTAGTCAGTAACACTACACCATCTCTCTCTCCTCCTCCTAGCTAGTCAGTAACACTACACCATCTCTCCCTCCTCCTAGCTAGTCAGTAACACTACACCATCTCTCTCCTCCTCCTAGCTAGTCAGTAACACTACACCATCTCTCTCCTCCTCCTAGCTAGTCAGTAACACTACACCATCTCTCTCCTCCTCCTAGCTAGTCAGTAACACTACACCATCTCTCTCCTCCTCCTAGCTAGTCAGTAACACTACACCATCTCTCCTCCTCCTAGCTAGTCAGTAACACTACACCATCTCTCTCCTCCTCCTAGCTAGTCAGTAACACTACACCATCTCTCTCCTCCTCCTAGCTAGTCAGTAACACTACACCATCTCTCTCCTCCTCCTAGCTAGTCAGTAACACTACACCATCTCTCCTCCTCCTAGCTAGTCAGTAACACTACACCATCTCTCTCCTCCTCCTAGCTAGTCAGTAACACTACACCATCTCTCTCCTCCTCCTAGCTAGTCAGTAACACTACACCATCTCTCTCCTCCTCCTAGCTAGTCAGTAACACTACACCATCTCTCTCCTCCTCCTAGCTAGTCAGTAACACTACACCATCTCTCTCCTCCTCCTAGCTAGTCAGTAACACTACACCATCTCTCTCCTCCTCCTAGCTAGTCAGTAACACTACACCATCTCTCTCCTCCTCCTAGCTAGTCAGTAACACTACACCATCTCTCTCCTCCTCCTAGCTAGTCAGTAACACTACACCATCTCTCTCCTCCTCCTAGCTAGTCAGTAACACTACACCATCTCTCTCCTCCTCCTAGCTAGTCAGTAACACTACACCATCTCTCTCCTCCTCCTAGCTAGTCAGTAACACTACACCATCTCTCTCCTCCTCCTAGCTAGTCAGTAACACTACACCATCTCTCTCCTCCTCCTAGCTAGTCAGTAACACTACACCATCTCTCTCCTCCTCCTAGCTAGTCAGTAACACTACACCATCTCTCTCCTCCTCCTAGCTAGTCAGTAACACTACACCATCTCTCTCCTCCTCCTAGCTAGTCAGTAACACTACACCATCTCTCTCCTCCTCCTAGCTAGTCAGTAACACTACACCATCTCTCTCCTCCTCCTAGCTAGTCAGTAACACTACACCATCTCTCTCCTCCTCCTAGCTAGTCAGTAACACTACACCATCTCTCTCCTCCTCCTAGCTAGTCAGTAACACTACACCATCTCTCTCCTCCTCCTAGCTAGTCAGTAACACTACACCATCTCTCTCCTCCTCCTAGCTAGTCAGTAACACTACACCATCTCTCTCCTCCTCCTAGCTAGTCAGTAACACTACACCATCTCTCTCCCTCCTCCTAGCTAGTCAGTAACACTACACCATCTCTCTCCTCCTCCTAGCTAGTCAGTAACACTACACCATCTCTCTCCTCCTCCTAGCTAGTCAGTAACACTACACCATCTCTCTCCTCCTCCTAGCTAGTCAGTAACACTACACCATCTCTCTCCTCCTCCTAGCTAGTCAGTAACACTACACCATCTCTCTCCTCCTCCTAGCTAGTCAGTAACACTACACCATCTCTCTCCTCCTCCTAGCTAGTCAGTAACACTACACCATCTCTCTCCTCCTCCTAGCTAGTCAGTAACACTACACCATCTCTCTCCTCCTCCTCCTAGCTAGTCAGTAACACTACACCATCTCTCTCCTCCTCCTAGCTAGTCAGTAACACTACACCATCTCTCTCCTCCTCCTCCTAGCTAGTCAGTAACACTACACCATCTCTCTCCTCCTCCTAGCTAGTCAGTAACACTACACCATCTCTCTCCTCCTCCTCCTAGCTAGTCAGTAACACTACACCATCTCTCTCCTCCTCCTAGCTAGTCAGTAACACTACACCATCTCTCTCTCCTCCTTAGCTAGTCAGTAACACTACACCATCTCTCTCCTCCTCCTAGCTAGTCAGTAACACTACACCATCTCTCTCCTCCTCCTAGCTAGTCAGTAACACTACACCATCTCTCTCCTCCTCCCTAGCTAGTCAGTAACACTACACCATCTCTCTCCTCCTCCTAGCTAGTCAGTAACACTACACCATCTCTCTCCTCCTCCTAGCTAGTCAGTAACACTACACCATCTCTCTCCTCCTCCTAGCTAGTCAGTAACACTACACCATCTCTCTCCTCCTCCTAGCTAGTCAGTAACACTACACCATCTCTCTCCTCCTCCTAGCTAGTCAGTAACACTACACCATCTCTCTCCTCCTAGCTAGTCAGTAACACTACACCATCTCTCTCCTCCTCCTAGCTAGTCAGTAACACTACACCATCTCTCCTCCTCCTAGCTAGTCAGTAACACTACACCATCTCTCTCCTCCTCCTAGCTAGTCAGTAACACTACACCATCTCTCTCCTCCTCCTAGCTAGTCAGTAACACTACACCATCTCTCTCCTCCTCCTAGCTAGTCAGTAACACTACACCATCTCTCTCTCTCCTCCTAGCTAGTCAGTAACACTACACCATCTCTCTCCTCCTCCTAGCTAGTCAGTAACACTACACCATCTCTCTCCTCCTCCTAGCTAGTCAGTAACACTACACCATCTCTCTCCTAGCTAGTCAGTAACCATCTCTCTCTCCTCCTCCTAGCTAGTCAGTAACACTACACCATCTCTCTCCTCCTCCTAGCTAGTCAGTAACACTACACCATCTCTCCTCCTCCTCCTAGCTAGTCAGTAACACTCACACCATCTCTCTCCTCCTCCTAGCTAGTCAGTAACACTACACCATCTCTCTCCTCCTCCTAGCTAGTCAGTAACACTACACCATCTCTCTCCTCCTCCTAGCTAGTCAGTAACACTACACCATCTCTCTCCTCCTCCTAGCTAGTCAGTAACACTACACCATCTCTCCTCCTCCTCTAGCTAGTCAGTAACACTACACCATCTCTCTCCTCCTCCTAGCTAGTCAGTAACACTACACCATCTCTCCTCCTCCTCCTAGCTAGTCAGTAACACTACACCATCTCTCTCCTCCTCCTAGCTAGTCAGTAACACTACACCATCTCTCTCCTCCTCCTAGCTAGTCAGTAACACTACACCATCTCTCTCCTCCTCCTAGCTAGTCAGTAACACTACACCATCTCTTCTCCTCTCTAGCTAGTCAGTAACACTACACCATCTCTCTCCTCCTCCTAGCTAGTCAGTAACACTACACCATCTCTCTCCTCCTCCTAGCTAGTCAGTAACACTACACCATCTCTCTCCTCCTCCTAGCTAGTCAGTAACACTACACCATCTCTCTCCTCCTCCTAGCTAGTCAGTAACACTACACCATCTCTCTCTCCTCCTAGCTAGTCAGTAACACTACACCATCTCTCTCCTCCTCCTAGCTAGTCAGTAACACTACACCATCTCTCTCCTCCTCCTAGCTAGTCAGTAACACTACACCATCTCTCTCCTCCTCTCTAGCTAGTCAGTAACACTACACCATCTCTCTCCTCCTCCTAGCTAGTCAGTAACACTACACCATCTCTCTCCTCCTCCTAGCTAGTCAGTAACACTACACCATCTCTCTCCTCGTCCTAGCTAGTCAGTAACACTACACCATCTCTCTCCCTCCTCCTAGCTAGTCAGTAACACTACACCATCTCTCTCCTCCTCCTAGCTAGTCAGTAACACTCCACCATCTCTCTCCTCCTCCTCGCTAGTCAGTAACACTACACCATCTCTCTCCTCCTCCTAGCTAGTCAGTAACACTACACCATCTCTCTCCTCCTCCCTAGCTAGTCAGTAACACTACACCATCTCTCTCCTCCTCCCTAGCTAGTCAGTAACACTACACCATCTCTCTCCTCCTCCTAGCTAGTCAGTAACACTACACCATCTCTCTCCTCCTCCCTAGCTAGTCAGTAACACTACACCATCTCTCTCCTCCTCCTAGCTAGTCAGTAACACTACACCATCTCTCCTCCTCCTAGCTAGTCAGTAACACTACACCATCTCTCTCCTTAGCTAGTCAGTAACACTACACCATCTCTCTCCTCCTCCTAGCTAGTCAGTAACACTACACCATCTCTCTCTCCTCCTCCTAGCTAGTCAGTAACACTACACCATCTCTCTCCTCCTCCCTAGCTAGTCAGTAACACTACACCATCTCTCTCCTCCTCCTAGCTAGTCAGTAACACTACACCATCTCTCTCCTCCTCCTAGCTAGTCAGTAACACTACACCATCTCTCTCCTCCTCCTAGCTAGTCAGTAACACTACACCATCTCTCTCCTCCTCCTAGCTAGTCAGTAACACTACACCATCTCTCTCCTCCTAGCTAGTCAGTAACACTACACCATCTCTCTCCTCCTCTAGCTAGTCAGTAACACTACACCATCTCTCTCCTCCTCCTAGCTAGTCAGTAACACTACACCCATCTCTCTCCTCCTCCTAGCTAGTCAGTAACACTACACCATCTCTCTCCTCCTCCTAGCTAGTCAGTAACACTACACCATCTCTCTCCTCCTCCTAGCTAGTCAGTAACACTACACCATCTCTCTCCTCCTCCTAGCTAGTCAGTAACACTACACCATCTCTCTCCTCCTCCTAGCTAGTCAGTAACACTACACCATCTCTCTCCTCCTCCTAGCTAGTCAGTAACACTACACCATCTCTCTCCTCCTCCTAGCTAGTCAGTAACACTACACCATCTCTCTCCTCCTCCTAGCTAGTCAGTAACACTACACCATCTCTCTCCTCCTCCTAGCTAGTCAGTAACACTACACCATCTCTCTCCTCCTCCTAGCTAGTCAGTAACACTACACCATCTCTCTCCTCCTCCTAGCTAGTCAGTAACACTACACCATCTCTCTCCTCCTCCTAGCTAGTCAGTAACACTACACCATCTCTCTCCTCCTCCTAGCTAGTCAGTAACACTACACCATCTCTCTCTCCTCCTAGCTAGTCAGTAACACTACACCATCTCTCTCCTCCTCCTAGCTAGTCAGTAACACTACACCATCTCTCTCCTCCTCCTAGCTAGTCAGTAACACTACACCATCTCTCTCCTCCTCCTAGCTAGTCAGTAACACTACACCATCTCTCTCCTCCTCCTAGCTAGTCAGTAACACTACACCATCTCTCTCCTCCCTCCTAGCTAGTCAGTAACACTACACCATCTCTCTCCTCCTCCTAGCTAGTCAGTAACACTACACCATCTCTCTCTCCTCCTCCTAGCTAGTCAGTAACACTACATCTCTCCCTCCTAGCTACCATCTCTCTCCTCCTCCTAGCTAGTCAGTAACACTACACCATCTCTCTCCTCCTCCTAGCTAGTCAGTAACACTACACCATCTCTCTCCTCCTCCTAGCTAGTCAGTAACACTACACCATCTCTCTCCTCCTCCTAGCTAGTCAGTAACACTACACCATCTCTCTCCTCCTCCTAGCTAGTCAGTAACACTACACCATCTCTCTCCTCCTCCTAGCTAGTCAGTAACACTACACCATCTCTCTCCTCCTCCTAGCTAGTCAGTAACACTACACCATCTCTCTCCTCCTCCTAGCTAGTCAGTAACACATACACCATCTCTCTCCTCCTAGCTAGTCAGTAACACTACACCATCTCTCTCCTCCTCCTAGCTAGTCAGTAACACTACACCATCTCTCTCCTCCTCCTAGCTAGTCAGTAACACTACACCATCTCTCCTCCTCCTCCTAGCTAGTCAGTAACACTACACCATCTCTCTCCTCCTCCTAGCTAGTCAATAACACTACACCATCTCTCTCCTCCTCCCTAGCTAGTCAGTAACACTACACCATCTCTCTCCTCCTCCTAGCTAGTCAGTAACACTACACCATCTCTCTCTCCCTCCTCCTAGCTAGTCAGTAACACTACACCATCTCTCTCCTCCTCCTAGCTAGTCAGTAACACTACACCATCTCTCTCCTCCTCCTAGCTAGTCAGTAACACTACACCATCTCTCTCCCTCCTCCTAGCTAGTCAGTAACACTACACCATCTCTCTCCTCCTCCTAGCTAGTCAGTAACACTCACACCATCTCTCTCCTCCTCCTAGCTAGTCAGTAACACTACACCATCTCTCTCCTCCTCCTAGCTAGTCAGTAACACTACACCATCTCTCTCCTCCTCCTAGCTAGTCAGTAACACTACACCATCTCTCTCCTCCTCCTAGCTAGTCAGTAACACTACACCATCTCTCTCTCCTCCTCCTAGCTAGTCAGTAACACTACACCATCTCTCTCCTCCTCCTAGCTAGTCAGTAACACTACACCATCTCTCTCCTCCTCCTAGCTAGTCAGTAACACTACACCATCTCTCTCTCCTCCTCCTAGCTAGTCAGTAACACTACACCATCTCTCTCCTCCTAGCTAGTCAATAACACTACACCATCTCTCTCCTCCTCCTAGCTAGTCAGTAACACTACACCATCTCTCTCCTCCTCCTAGCTAGTCAGTAACACTACACCATCTCTCTCCTCCTCCTAGCTAGTCAGTAACACTACACCATCTCTCTCCTCCTCCTAGCTAGTCAGTAACACTACACCATCTCTCTCCTCCTCCTCCTAGCTAGTCAGTAACACTACACCATCTCTCTCCTCCTCCTAGCTAGTCAGTAACACTACACCATCTCTCTCCTCCTAGCTAGTCAGTAACACTACACCATCTCTCTCCTCCTCCTAGCTAGTCAGTAACACTACACCATCTCTCTCCTCCTAGCTAGTCAGTAACACTACACCATCTCTCTCCTCCTCCTAGCTAGTCAGTAACACTACACCATCTCTCTCTCTCCTCCTAGCTAGTCAGTAACACTACACCATCTCTCTCCTCCTAGCTAGTCAGTAACACTACACCATCTCTCTCCTCCTCCTAGCTAGTCAGTAACACTACACCATCTCTCTCCTCCTCCTAGCTAGTCAGTAACACTACACCATCTCTCTCCTCCTCCTAGCTAGTCAGTAACACTACACCATCTCTCTCCTCCTCCTAGCTAGTGTCTTCAAAGCTCTGCAGCGCACCCATCCACCCATAGCTTCTCTGCCCCAAACTACTTCTGGTATATCATTATTCTCGTATACCTATACCATAACATTACAAAGATATTGGAGATGTTTGGTGATTTCCAAGCACCTTTAATAACCTCTTGTTTGCCCATATCCCAAGAGACTGGGCTGGGTGTCGGACGTGGAATGTCCCCCTGTAGAGATCCACAGCATTCTGCTCACCGCTCTGTAACATGCTGTCTGGCATTCTGCTCACCCCTCTGTAACATGCTGTCTGGCGTTCTGTCTCACAGGACGGAGAGGAAGCGTTCTAAGGGGGCTCCTGTCCCTCTGCAGCAGGACCCTGGGAAAGGGCAGGGGAGCCACAAACGGCAAGCAGTGGATGCCCCAGAGCCCAGCACAGCCTCGGCAGCCAACCGCAGGAACAGGGAGGCCGTCAAGCACAAGAAGAGCACTGGAAAACAACGCACAGAGCACGCCAAGGTAGGATATTTGAGTCAATATGTATGTAATACAGCACCAGTCAAAAGTTTGGAAACCTACTCATTCAAGGGTTTCTCTTGATTTTTACTATTTTCTACATTGTAGAATAATAGTGAAGACATCAAAACTATGAAATAACACATATGGAATCATGTAGTAACCAAAAAAAGTGTTAAATAAATCAAAATAGATTTTAGATTCTTCAATGTAGCCACCCTTTGCCTTGATGACAGCTTTGCACACTCTTGGCATTCTCTCAACCAGCTTCATGAGGAATGCTTTTCCAACAGTCTTGAAGGGGTTCCCACATATGCTCTGCACTTGTTGGCTGCTTTTCCTTCACTCTGCCATCTGACTCATTCCAAACCATCTCAATTGGGTTGAGGTCGAGTGATTGTTGCGGCCAGGTCATCTGATGCAGCACTCCATCACTCTCCTTCTTGGTCAAATAGCCCTTACACAGCCTGGAGGTGTGTTGGGTCATTGTCCTGTTGAAAAACAAATGATAGTCCCACTAAGCCCAAACCAGATGGGATGGCATATTGCTGCAGAATGCTGTGGTAGCCATGCTGGTTAAGTGTGCCTTGAATTCTAAATAAATCACAGACAGTGTCACCGGCAAAGCACCATCATACCTCCATGCTTCACGGTGGGAACCACACATGCGGAGATCATCCGTTCACCTACTCTGCGTCTCACAAATACACAGCAGTTGGAACCAAAAATCTCAAATTTGGACTCATCAGACCAAAGGACAGATTTCCACCAGTCTAATGTCCATTGCTCGTGTTTCTTTGCCCAAGCAAGTCTCTTTTTCTTATTGGTGTCCTTTAGTAGGCCTGATTCACACAGTCTCCTCTGAACAGTTGATGTTGAGATGTGTCTGTTACTTGAACTCTGTGAAGCATTTACTTGGGCTGCAATCTGAGGCTGGTAACTCTAATGAACTTATCCTCTGCAGCAGAGGGAACTCTGGGTCTTCCTTTCCTGTGGCAGTCCTCATGAGAGCCATTTTTATCATAGCGCTTGATGGTTTTTGCTTGAAGAAACTTTCAAAGTTCTTGATATGTTCCGGATTGACTGACCATGACTTAAAGTAATGATGGATTGTTGTTTCTCTTTGCTTATTTGAGCTGTTCTTGCCATAATATGGACTTGGTCTTTTACCAAATAGGGCTATCTTCTGTATACCACCCCTACCTTGTCACAACACAACTGATTGGCTCAAACGCCTTAAGAAGGAAAGAAATTCCACAATTAACTTTTAACAAGGCACACCTGGTAATTTAAATGCATTCCAGGTGACTACCTCATGAAGCTGGTTGAGAGAATGCCAAGAGTGTGCAAAGCTGTCATCAAGGCAAAGGGTGGCTATTTGAAGAATCTCAAATATAAAATATATTTTGATTTGTTTAACACTTTTTTTGGTTACTACATGATTCCATATGTGTTATTTCATAGTTTTGATGTCTTCACTATTATTCTACAATGTAGAAAATAGTAAAAATAAAGAAAAACCCTTGAATGAGTAGGTGTCCAAACTTTTGACTGGTACTGTACATTCATGCATGTGTTGCAGTAATGTTTTAATGTTATACAAAGGAAAGATGCTCAGTATTTATGTAGCATTAATTGGTTGTATAAAGCTTGTATGAAATCAATGAGAATCAGACGTTGATATGAAGGCTTTTCTAATACTGTCTCGTCTGTGGTTCTGTCAGAATGCCCCCAAGAGCAGTGTTGCCTTCACCATGCCTGCCCAGCCCACCGGGGCTGCCTCGTCCTCCAGACCCCTGCCTGCCCAGCCCACCGGGGCTGCCCTGTCCTCCAGACCCCTGCTCCAGTTTGAGGACAGGTAAACGTCCCTCCCAGTTTGTCATTGTTGTGTGAGTGCCCATTTCTCCATCTCTAAGGGCTGTTGTTGTGCCTGGTATGTAACTATGTTCCTGCTGCCCACAGGCAGCACCCAGTGGAGTATCATATGAAGGAAGCCAAAATACTGAAGCACAAAGCAGATGCCACGGTAACTGTCCCCATTCTTTCTCTAATTCTCTCTCAATTCTCTGTTTCTCTTTCGCTTTGTCATCAGAGATGAGCTCAGTGGTTTCTGTGGCCCAATTAAACTAAGGTCTGTGTGTTTCATCCAGCCGGATAAGGTGGGCAAAGCTTTCAACTACCTAGATGCTGCCATGTCCTTCGTGGAGAGCGGCATCGCTATGGAAACCGATCCCCAGACCCCGAAGTCGGCGTATACGATGTTCGCTGAGACCTTGGATCTGATCAGGTGAGCAAACAAAAAACCAATATGTTTTAGATAGAGCTCCTTAGCCGTAGTGAGTAGTCTGAGCACTGAGACTACCCACAGATTAATATAAACAGGACATGTATGGGGCGGCAGGTAGCCTAGTGGTTAAGAGCGTTGTGCCAGTAACCGAAAGGTTGCTGGTTCTAATCCCCGAGCCGACTAGGTGAAATATCTGTCGATGTGCCCTTGAGCAAGGCACTTAACCCTAATTGCTCATGTAAGTCGCTCTGGATAAGAGCATCTGCTAAATGACTAAAATGTAAATGTATGAAATAATGATCAAAGTACTCCCTCTGCTGTCCCCTTCTGACTGCTGACGAACACCGTTTGGATGTGTGACATAGGACAGGATATGAAACTCTCCTTTGCTTTACTGTGTTTCCTGTGCTTTGTCTAGTTATTTTTTTTATTTAAATGCCACGTCTGCCGGTCTTCACAGGTTCATACTGAAACTAAAAGGCTCTGTGAACCCCTCGGCCCCTGCTACAGACAAGGACTTTACAGTTTTATGGTAAATAGATAACCACAACCCTGCTGTATTGTAATGTATACTCTGCTACACCAAACAATAGTTTACCATATTTCTGTTAAATGTAAAGTAGTGGCACATTTGGATCTATTTTACCTCAGAAGTCATTGAAATGAAGTGTTCCTGGAGAGGATTATGGGAACGTAACCTTGTTGTTATTTTCTGTCTGGCAGTATGAGGGGCCTGTCCCTTCTACAGATGGCCATGTTTCGCTACAAAAGAGAAGTAGCACTTAAGTATTCAAGGACCCTCACAGATCATTTCAAGGTAGGCTTTTAGGATTATTGAATTTGTTCTTTGCTCCTTAGTCTACACGTATGTTCCTTAGTCTACACGTATGTTCTGAGGAATCAACCAGTGGCGTTCTGAGGAATCAACCAGTGGCGTTCTGAGGAATCAACCAGTGGCGTTCTGAGGAATCAAACCAGTGGCGTTCTGAGGAATCAACCAGTGGCGTTCTGAGGAATCAACCAGTGGCGTTCTGAGGAATCAACCAGTGGCGTTCTGAGGAATCAACCAGTGGCGTTCTGAGGAATCAACCAGTGGCGTTCTGAGGAATCAACCAGTGGCGTTCTGAGGAATCAACCAGTGGCGTTCTGAGGAATCAACCAGTGGCGTTCTGAGGAATCAACCAGTGGCCTTCTGAGGAATCAACCAGTGGCCTTCTGAGGAATCAACCAGTGGCGTTCTGAGGAATCAACCAGTGGCCTTCTGAGGAATCAACCAGTGGCGTTCTGAGGAATCAACCAGTGGCGTTCTGAGGAATCAACCAGTGGCGTTCTGAGGAATCAACCAGTGGCGTTCTGAGGAATCAACCAGTGGCCTTCTGAGGAATCAACCAGTGGCCTTCTGAGGAATCAACCAGTGGAGTACTGAAGTCACAGATAGAACAATGAGCCAGAAGTTTCACCGGATGTATAAATCTGAAGCATCCGGTTGGCATTTCCACTCACCACCAAATATTGTGATGAGAGGAAGTGGAAGAAGATGGAGCGAGATATATTTTGGCCGTCGTTCTGAAAATGTTCTAATCGATTTAAACATTTGATCTCCATACAGTTTAATGTTCCCAAAACTATAATCTGTTACGAACAGAGTGGACAAAGTTTTTATTTATTTAATTTACTGTTTGCCAAAGTTTCAAACAATTGCATTGTTTAGGATTGCAAGGGCGAATTGAGTTATTGCACACACGCACTTCACAGAGTAGGCGCTCCCTAATGGAAATATGCAAATACATGCTAGAACGCGCCAATAGGATCTCGCTAGCTCGTGCTTGGCTCTGCCCACCTTCTTGCTTGTTCTGCCCACTATGATTAATTTGCTCCCATTGGAAACGACTGTGGTCTATCTTGGGTTAGTTATAAAAAATCTTTGCTAAAGTGCTTTTTTAGTCCAGGTCTTCGGAAAGTATTCAGACCCCTTTACTTTTTCCCACATTTTGTTACGTTACATTGTTAAATTGTTTTTTCCCCTCATCAATATACACACAATACCCCATAATGATAAAGCAAAAACAGGTTTTTTTTTAACTGATATCACATTTACATAAGTATTCAGACCCTTTACTCAGTACTTTGTTGAAGCACATTTGCCAGCGATTACTGCCTCGAGTATTCTTGGGTATGACACTACAAGCTTGGCAACTGTATTTGGGGAGTTTCTCCCATTCTTCTCTGCAGATCCTCTCGAGCTCTGTCAGGTTGGATGGGGAGCGTCGCTGCACAGCTATTTTCAGGTCTCTCCAGAGATGTTCATTCGGGTTCAAGTCTGGACTCTGGCTGGGCCTCTCAGTCTGAGGTCCTGAGCGCTCTGGAGCAGGTTTTCATCAAGGATCTCTCTGTACTTTGCTCCGTTCATCTTTTCCTAGATCCTGACTAGCCTCCCAGTCCCTGCCGCTGAAAAACATACCCACAGTATGATGCTGCCACCCATGCTTCACCGTAGAAATGGTGCCAGGTTTCCTCCAGACGTTTGGCATTCAGGCCAAAGAGTTCAATCTTGGTTTCATCAGACCAGAGAATCTTGTTTCTCATGGTCAGAGTCCTTTAGGTGCCTTTTGACAAACTCCAAGCGTGCTGTCATGTGCCTTTTTACTGAGGAGTGGCTTCCATCTGGCCACTCTACCATAAAGGCCTGATTGGTGGAGTGCTGCAGAGATGGTTGTCCTTCTGGAAGGTTCTCCCATCTCCACAGAGGAACTCTGGAGCTCTGTCAGAGTGACCATCGGGTTCTTGGTCACCTCCCTGACCAAGGCCCTTCTCCCCCGATTGCTCAGTTTGGCTGTGCGGCCAGCTCTAGGAAGAGTGTTAGTGGTTCCAAACTTCTTCCATTTAAGAATGATTGAGGCCACTGTGTTCTTGGGGACCTTCAATGCTGCAGAAATGTTTTGGTACCCTTCCCTAGATCTGTGCCTCGACACAATCCTGTCTCTGAGCTCTACGCACAATTCCTTCGACCTCATGGCTTGGTTTTTGCTCTGACATGCACTGTCAACTGTGGGACCTTATATGGACGGGTGTGTGCCTTTCCAAATCATGTCCAATCAATTTAATTTACCACAGGTGGACTCCAAGTTGTAGAAACATCTCAAGGATGATCAATGGAAACAGGATGCATCTGAGCTCAATTTCGAGTCTCATAGCAAAGGGACTGAATACTTATGTAAATAAGGTATATCAGTTTTTTATTTTTTATACATTTGCAAAACATTCTAAACCTGTTTTCGCTTTGTCATTATGGGGTATGGTGTGTAGATTGCTGAGGAAATTGTTTAATTTAATTCATTTTAGAATAAGGCTGTAACGTAACAAAATGTTTAAAAAGTCAAGGGGTCTGAATACTTTCCGAAGGCACTGTATATGAATGGACAAAGCCTCCGATCATTGAAGCGAAATTAAGTTGGTTAAGATGGCTTCTCATGGAGACATAACGTGCCATTTGAGCTACTCCAGGAAGTGACGTTGCAGGCTAGCTCGGTGCTGCCCCCACTCATTGAGTAACTTGAGTTGAAGGTCGACCGGGGTGCTGCAATTAGCAACTCAATTATCCTTAGAACTTCTGCTGTGTGCGATTTTCAAATAATTGGTTCAAAGACATACACCTGGTTTATTAGAAGCAATTATTGGTACCAAGATTGTCATCTAAACTTTTGTTTATTTACATGACGATTGACCAAGAAGATTGCAATTTTTCCATTCACTATAATGGGGGGGATACTGTTTTCTGCAAACAATGCCTGCAGTACCGTGGTCAGTCTTAAACTTCCATGGTTTCAGTGAGAGGGGGCAGTCATTCTCACCTGGTTTAAATCTATACTGAACAAAAATATAAACGCAACATGTAAAGTGTTGTTCCCATCATAGCGGTGGGTGCTGTAGCACCCCCTGAAAAATCTGAATAAATAAATACATATTTTTGAAAAATCTAATTTATCACAAAAGTAGTGCACTGGGCCTTTAATAGTCTTCTATTAGCAGACCTGTATAGCCGTCTGCAGCGCAGGCAAAAACGTCCCCCTAGGTGTGGCATATCAAGAAGCTGATTTAAACAGCATGATCACTTCACTATAGTCCCGTGTAGCTCAGTTGGTAGAGCATGGCGCTTGCAACGCCAGGGTTGTGGGTTCGATTCCCACGGGGGGCCAGTATGAAGATGTATGCACTCACTTAACTGGAAATCGCTCTGGATAAGAGCGTCTGCTAAAATGACTAAAATGTAAATACACAGGTGCACCTTGTGCTGGGGACAATAAAAGGCCACTCTAAAATGTGCAGTTTTGTCACACAACACAATGCCACAGATGTCTCAAGATTTGAAGGAGCGTGCAATTGGCATGCTGACTGCAGGAATGTCCACCAGAGCTGTTGCAGAGAATTGAATGTTAATTTCGCTTAAGCCATCTCCAACGTCGTTTTAGAGAATTTGGCAGTACGTCCAACCTGCCTCACAACCGCAGACCACGTGTAACCATGCCAGCCCAGGACCTCCACATCCGGTTTCTTCACCTGTGGGCTCGTCTGAGACAAGCCACCCGGACAGCTGATGAAACCGAGGAGTATTTCTGTCTGTAATAATGCCCTTTTGTGGGGAAAAACTCATTCTGATTGGCTGGGCCTGGCTCCCCAGTGGCTGCACTCCTGCCCAGTCATGTGAAATCCATAGATTAGGGCCTAATTTATTTATTTAAATTGACTAGTTTCCTTATGTGAACTGTAACTCAGTAAAAATGTTGAAATTGTTGCATGTTGCGTTTTTATTTTTGTTCAGTGTATGTCTGGGGAAACTGATCCTTGGAGCAGTCAACCTATGTTTTTTTTTTTTTACGTTTGAAATAAAAATGATTTAGATTTTGTCTCACATCCTCCTTTTCAGAGTTCTTTAAAGTCTGCAGCTCCTTCGCCATGTGTCTCAAAGTAAGTATTTTACCTATTGTACAGTATGTCCTCCCTAAAGCCTGTTCCCTTTTAGACATATACCATTTCTCTCATGCACAATAAATCAGTCAATCAATAATCAATACTGTTGATATGAAAAGGGCATTATAAGGAACACTTGTTTGATTGACAGTGAGATATACAGCCCAGTGAACCAACATAATACGTATGTAGACTGTTGTAGACGTGCTCAGTCTCATGCCCTGGCTTGCTCTCTCTTCCTCAGAAGCACTGGCACCCCATCCCCCATGTCTCCCATGCCATCTCCTGCCAGCACAACCAGTTCTGGGCCGGGCTCCAACCACAGCAGCGGGGTTGGGGTGGGCACCGTCAGCACCGTGGCCATTCCACAGGTCATCCAGCAGGTGGCGTCGTCCTACGTCAACATCACGGCACTCTTCCTGAGTGCTCACGACATCTGGGAGCAGGCTGACGAGCTGGCCCACAAAGGCAGTGGTGAGGGAGCAGCGGAGGGTTAAAGTCACAGGGATATTATTACACAGGAATGGATTCTTTATAGCTGTAGTTCTGTATGTCAGCACTAGAGGTCAGGATCACTGTGGGGAAAAGATACTGGTGACGTGGATAGACATTTGTAGTAATATTCATGTGAGCATTTCTTTACTCCTACTCAGTCTGTTGGTATTTCCTTATCTCTCCATGTCTCTCTAGGTTTGCTGTCAGAGCTGGACTTGGCTCTGGGACCGTTGAGCCTGGCGTCCACCATGAGCTCTCTGGTGCGTCACACTCGGCAGGGACTGCAGTGGCTCCGACTGGACACCCGCGAGGCACAGTGACCGCTTCGCATCCCGGTCCTACCCCATCCCTGCCCTGCCCTGCCGACAATGCCCTGCCCTGCCCTGCCGACAATACCCAGCCCTGCCCTGCCCTGTCGAAAATACCCAGCCCTGCCCTGCCCTGTCGACAATACCCAGCCCTGCCCTGCCCTGTCGACAATACCCAGCCCTGCCCTGCCCTGCCCTGCCCTGTCGACAATGGCCAGCCCTGCCCTGTCGTCAATGTCCAGCCCTGCCCTGCCCTGTCGACAATGCCCTGCCCTGTCGACAATGCCCTGCCCTGTCGACAATGCCCTGCCCTGCCCTGTCGACAATACCCTGCCCTGCCCTGTCGACAATACCCAGCCCTGCCCTGCCCTGCCGACAATACCCAGCCCTGCCCTGCCGATAATACCCAGCCCTGCCCTGCCCTGTCGACAATACCCAGCCCTGCCCTGCCCTGTCGACAATACTCAGCCCTGCCCTGCCCTGCCCTGTCGACAATACCCAGCCCTTCCCTGCCCTGCCGACAATACCCAGCCCTGCCCTGCCGACAATACCCAGCCCTGCCCTGCCCTGTCGACAATACTCAGCCCTGCCCTGCCCTGTCGACAATACTCAGCCCTGCCCTGCCCTGTCGACAATACTCAGCCCTGCCTTGCCCTGTCGACAATTCCCAGCCCTGCCTTGCCCTGTCGACAATTCCCAGCCTTGCCTTGCCCTGTCGACAATTCCCAGCCTTGCCTTGCCCTGTCGACAATTCCCAGCCTTGCCTTGCCCTGTCGACAATTCCCAGCCCTGCCTTGCCCTGTCGACAATACCCAGCCCAGCCCTGGCGACAATTCCCAGCCCTGCCTTGCCCTGTCGACAATACCCAGCCCAGCCCTGGCGACAATACCCAGCCCAGCCCTGGCGACAATACCCAGCCCACCCCTGGATTCCCCTGTCCAGGACATCCATTTTGGTTTTATTTATTGACTGGCCGTCAGATGAAAGCAGGATCCCATGTCCCTCTATAAGTTGTTCACATGGATACCAAGTCACCTTTTTATATCATTTTCTCCCAACTACACACACATGCATGCATACATACAGTGTATGTCAGTGAGGGCGTCTCCCTGTGGCCTGCCCACCCCCCTGGGCCCAGTCTCCCTGTGGCCTGCCCACCCCCCTGGGCCCAGTCTCCCTGTGGCCTGCCCACCCCTCCTGGGTCCTGTCTGTCCTGGGGTCAGTGAGGGCGTCTCCCTGTGGCCTGCCCACCCCCCTGGGTCCTGTCTGTCCTGGGGTCAGTGAGGGCGTCTCCCTGTGGCCTGCCCATCCCTCCTGGGTCCTGTCTGTCCTGGGGTCAGTGAGGGCGTCTCCCTGTGGCCTGCCCACCCCCCTGGGCCCAGTCTCCCTGTGGCCTGCCCACCCCCCTGGGCCCAGTCTCCCTGTGGCCTGCCCACCCCCCTGGGCCCAGTCTCCCTGTGGCCTGCCCACCCCTCCTGGGTCCTGTGTCCCTGTGAGATGGTTGTCTGAAGAACCTGCTTTTTGGTTGGGGTCAAAGAGGCCCCACCTTTCTCCTGTGGGAATGCAAAAGCAGTGACGACAAAAAGCTTATTTATTATCATGGTCTTCATTATTATCACTATTAATATATTGTTGATGTTTCAATTAAGTTTTTTGTTTGATCAAAAGCGTTGATGTGGCCAATGTTTACTTCACATCCAACTGAAAAGTCCTATAGAACTGAAGGGATCCATCCATCCCAGATACGTCTATAATAATATTGGTGAAATTCGGCAGGATATAATTAGTATGTCTCTGCTCTACCATATAAGTATTTTTAAGTGGCTAGATGCATTGCCCTGAAATATGGACGTCAGTATTCTTGAATGGCCTTTTTCATTCATGGAGACAAGATGGTCCTTGATGCTTTTTGTGACGATATTATTATTTTCTCTTCTAAAGTGATGGACTCTGCATGCCGGGGGGCGGGTCCACTATGTTAATTCAGTCATAACAGAAATATGCTTTGATTTGAGTTGGATTTTGTACTTTAAGTTCCTTTTTTTTTTATCAACAATAACTGTTCATCTAAAACATTTGAGATAAGAAGCCAAATAGTCGCTGATGGAGTAGAGTTTGACCTGTAGCCTGATCCCTAGTCTTCAGACAGGAAGGAGGAAGTAACTACCTCATCTTCACTGCACATGGGAAGCAGTGTAAAGCTGTCTGAGGGGAGGGGAGGGGAGGGGAGGGGCGGGAGGGAGGGAGGGGCGGGACTGTTGTTTAGTGTGATGGTTAAGAGTGTTTTCTCTAGGTCTGCAATCTATTCAGCATACATACTTTTTAACACGCAGGCTGAAGCTGTGCATGTAACCAGTTTTTATACAGACAACATGGCATAATTCAATAGAAAGTCAAGTGCCTTAGAGGTGTTAAAGGATACTTCCTCTCCCCTAAATGGAATACTTCTTCAATGGTATCATCTTGTATTGAGCCGATGACAAATCAAGTCCCATTTTAACTGAAGTCCAAAAGTGGACTGAGTATGTGGTATGGGAGCAGGATGGTCAAGTATTTCTCTTCCCTTTACTGACAGCCATGACAGTTGGAAATGATTCACCGTAGGACTGGCAACCTGTGAGGAAGCGCTGACAGGTTGTTTTTGTTTACATCCTTTGCATAGATCTGGTGTCAAGCCGTGCGTACATACAATAACAGCCCAAGTAATTTGAAAAATAACACTTGTCAACACATCTAAATGATTGCTGTTTTTTCGTACAGTAGTTGCAACTAAGGTTTATGTACCACACAGGTCAACAGAAGTGACTGGGCAAATGATTGGCTAAATCTTACGACTGACCTTTGACCCTATTGGCCATTATCTCTTCAGTGGCTGTTACCACCATTTTTAGACCACACAACTCCCCCGATAACAAGAGCTGTGTCCCAAATTGCACCGTCTATTCATGGAGATCAAAGATGACCAGACCTAGACACTGCCTTTCTGTAGAATGAATGACATTTCCCTTTTTAAAGAGCCCTGTTCAATTTCTGTAGAATGAATGACATCATGGTATTTGTTTTTCGGATTTCAATAAAGGTGGGTTTTTTTGATGGTATTACAATTGCACACTCGTATTTGATTAAATCAGTGGTTATTTAATGTTTAACGGATGTTATCGATGGCAAAATACTAGTGTTCCTTATTTATTTTGCATCAGTCAATCAATATTCTGATATTTTCTTCCCACCCTGCCTCTAATTTCAGCATTAACACATCAATGCTTACAGCAAGATAAACAACAACATCATTTGCATCATTTTCGGGTTTCCTTCAGTGTTCTCCTCTGGGTTGGACTGAAAATACCACTTTGACCTGACCTGTCACTTCCTCTTGCTTGTTGTTATTTTGGTTATGAGCAATAAAACTGAACGATAAAAGCAAAAACAATATTTAGAACATTAAAGAAAGAACAATAATAAAATGCTTTGCTTTAAATTGACTAAATATGTGCCATTTAGTTATATGAATTATTTTATTGTTACTATACTGTAAAACAAAAACAAAATGGGGACTCACTGGAAAAGCTATTTCTATTGGAGTACAAATATATAAGGGCTGCACTTGGAACCACAAAAGAACAATGCTTTTATGTATGTATTTGATCACAAATATGAACCGTATGAATAGAGTACACTGGTACCATGGCTTTTCTTTTTTTTTTTATATATATTTTTTTTTCCCCTCCCAAAGTAGGCTGCTTTGTAAGTAATCAATCATACTTTGAGTTTCCCAACTTGGATGTCAAAAAACTGCACATGAAATTAAATGTTCTCAAACAATTGTAGAATGTTTGAGATAACATTCTACAATTTGTACTTACTAAAACATTGCTCTGGTTTCTATGTCATGTTACATGTCCTTTCATATTTTTGAAGCTTCATTGTCATGCTTCATTTAAATCTTTTTTTTTTTTTTGCGCTTCAGTAGGTATTCTGTGTGCAAAATTATAATTATTGTCCATAAATATATGATCTCACACTAAAAGGACCGTCATCACCTTGGTCATTTACTGGGAAAATGTGCAGAAATGTTTTGTAATTAAACTTTTTTGCCTTGTGGAAATATGTAAATAGTTTGAGCTGCAATGTACAGAGATGTATAAAGACTGATTGACAATGAATTTAGGTTTTCTTTGACTCTTAAGTTCCTTTTTCCAAAGATGCTGTTTTGCAGACCTTTTGTAGCTTGGCTGCTGTAGCTGAAGATGAATTGTTGAAAAAGTTTAGCTGGCTCGACAATACATCTCCGCCATCTAGACCAGACCTCTGCACTGTAAAATGTTTGAGGCAATAAACTTTGGGGAAAATGTGCTGGCTGTGTGAATTATTGTGTTATAACTATAGTACTACAGTACCACATCGAAATATGGCATTCTTATTTATTTTATAATTATGACATCTGCTATAAAACATGAATTCAAGGTAAGACATGTAACCCCCCTCGCTACTTTGAAAACGGAATGATATGTTGTATGTGGGACGTTTTGAGATGGACCGTTGATGGGCAACAACAGTACACCGACCGAAGGTTTGGAAGTTCTGGTGCGACCCACAGCTCAGAACACCCGCGAACTCCGAGAGCTAGCAATGTTGCAAATCTGTTTTTGAGTATTTTAAAGTTGTTAATGCGCACTTCATTTAAATTTAAATTTAAATATGAACGGTTAGACAAGGATCCACAGTCGTCAGGTAAACCGTTCATTGCATTTTTTTTTTGCCTCGACAATTGCATTGGGATGAATAGCAGCTAACGTTACTACGATGATACCACCAGCATCCGGTGGCGAGCTCGTCACTTGAGTAACATTTCAGCTGCTGCTGGGCTAGCTAGCGTAATATAAGTTTGGATAGGGGGCTACACATAGAATTAGGATACTAATGAATGATTAGTAATTTAATAGGATCTCTCTGGGGCTACAGCTAAAAGGGCCGTCCCCAATCGATGGGGGTTTAAGAACTCTGGTCACTGTGAGAGAAATATTAACATGTAATATGTTTACCTGCTTCAGCTCCCTGCAGCTAGTCTAGGCGTTTGGTTAAGGACATGGGGTTTTACTCGAGATAGGGGTATCTGGAGCTGACAATTGATTTTATGAATGGTTTGGTGATGATAACCTACAGAATGCATTCCGTAGAATGAATTGGTGATTGTGTATAATGAGGTACCAGGGAGAGATGGCTCGGGTATGGATAATGATGAGAGGAAGCTTGTTTTGGTGGCCAAACTCTGGTTTCCATACAGTAAGAACAGTCTTCGTAGCAAATGCTATCTGGCTGGACAACACAGACACAGCAGCCATGGCAAGTTCTTGAAACGGGTTGATATCAGCTGCATCCCTGAACGTCCAAATCGCACTCCAGAAGCCCACCAAATCTCACTCCAGAAGCCCAGTGTGTTTTTTTGTCTCATTCCATTTACTATGATGGATGGCACGCCATTGCTGGACAATCTTGTCTATCTCTGCAGAGGACCACTGTACATGGAGTATAAAACCTCAGCCATGTAGCAGTGGTCACTGGACTAGGTGACTGCGAAATGCAGCCTAAGCTCCTCCCACTGGTCCAAAATGCGTGAAACCGCAGGTTCAATGGAGAGGCAACGTGTGGCACACACCTGGGTTATCTGTAAAGGTTTCTCCCCCACAGTTGATGGCCTTGTAGGCCTCCCTGCGCTTTGGAGACACTGAAAACCAGTTATAAGTCTCTCGTACCAAGTACTCCACACTACGGGGGATGGTGTCATTGGAAGCATGACTTACAGCAAGCTGCAGCGAGTGGCACACACAGCGAATATGAACCAGATCTTTGAGGCCATACTCCTCCTTCAGCACTTTATGGACCCCATTGTTAATCCCCGTCATAACATTTACATTTTAGTCATTTAGCAGACGCTCTTATCCAGAGCGACTTACAGTTAGTGAGTGCATACATTTTCACACTGGCCCCCCGTGGGGAAACGAACCCACAACCCTGGCGTTGCAAGCGCCATGCTCTACCAACTGAGCTACAGAGGCATTGTCAGTCCATATCCCCAGGAGTTTCTCTGTTTTAAGACACTTCTCGAGGAAAGCCACAACAGCACGGGCTATAGATTTGGCATCTCCTCCGTCAAGAAGCCCCAGGAATGTTGATACAATTGTCTGCTTGGTGTCACTAAAAGTACCTTATCACAACCCCCAGGTACATAGAAACACTTACATCCGTGGACTCATCGAGGAGGAGGCTGAAACGCTGGTCACCCACATCTGCGACCAACTTTTTCAGAAAGTATGGTGCTAGAACACCATTAATCATTTCTGTGCACTTTGTCCTGTGAATTTTGAAGTGGGTAGCAGCAGTGGAGTCTGAGAAAGCAGGTCTATATGCTTCTCCATTGTGATCACATACCAGCATGGAACAGTGTTCAGCGATAACTAATGCCATGGTGGCCTCAGCCTTTTTAATAAATGGCAGCTTGTTTTGGGTGGAACTGTTATAAGGCTTTGCCTTTTGAGTATGTTTTTGAGTTGTCATGTGTTTTTTTACATCACTAAGTTTGGCGTAGAAATCAGCCTTACAATACAGGCAGTATGCCCGTGTATCATCTCCAATAAACGGCTTCAACCAGCCTTTGAATTCAGGGTTTGATTCTCACTCCTTTCTGTATTTTTGAGTGTACAGTTTAGACTGAGACATGATGAGCTAGCCAGCTAGATGTTTAGTTTATGTCACAGAGAGGCACACACACAGTGGACGAGGTGAGTAATTGACTGAGGCTGTGTGAGTCAAATGCAGTGATTTATTTTTGTGCAGTGATTTATTTTAGACATAGAACAGTCTCCAAAAGTCTCCATTAACACCAGAAAAATACGCTAGATTTGTCGCTAGTCGATTTTTTGAAAATGTGTTGCTAGAGGGGTCTGAATACTCGCTAAATACAGCGACAAAGTCGCTAAATTGGCAACACTGCTGTCATGTTGGATTGGGAGCATCGCTGCACAGCTATTTCCTGGTCTCAACAGAGATGTTTGATCTAAAAACCTGTTTTCACTTTGTCATTATGGGGTATTGTGTGTAGATTGATGAGGATTTTTATTTATTTAATCTATTTTAGAATAAGGCTGTAACGTAACAATGTGGAAAAGGTAGAGGGGTCTGAATACTTTCCGAATGCGCTGTAAATCTCCAACTAGGATAGGAGAGGAACTTGAAGCAGTGAATGCTGAGAGTGTGTGAATAATGCAACAAAGAGGACATCATGAAAATGATCGGAGGAAGTTCAGGAGTAAAAACAAACAAAATATAATTATTGACTGTGTCCATAAAATGTACAGTGAGGGAAAAAAGTATTTGATCCCCTGCTGATTTTGTATGTTTGCCCACTGACAAAGAAATGATCAGAAAAACGCATGTCAAAAATGTTATGAATTGATTTGCATTTTAATGAGGGAAATAAGTATTTGACCCCATCTCAATCAAAGATTTCTGGCTCCCATGTGTCTTATACAGGTAACCAGCTGAGATTAGGAGCACACTTTTAAAGGGAGTGCTCCTAATGTCAGCTTGTTACCTGTATAAAAAAAACCTGTCCACAGAAGCAATCAATCAATCAGATTCCAAACTCTCCACCATGGCCAAGACCAAAGAGCTCTCCAAGGATGTCAGGGACAAGATTGTAGACCTACACAAGGCTGGAATGGGCTACAAGACCATCGCCAAGCTTGGTGAGAAGGTGACAACAGTTGGTGCAATTATTCACAAATGGAAGAAACACAAAATAACTGTCAATCTCCCTCGGCCTGGGGCTCCATGCAAGATCTCACCTCGTTGAGTTGCAATGATCATGAGAATGGTGAGGAATCAGCCCAGGGAGGATCTTGCCAATGATCTCAAGGCAGCTGGGACCATAGTCACCAAGAAAACAATTGGTAACACACTACGCCGTGAAGGACTGAAATCCTGCAGCGCCCGCAATGTCCCCCTGCTCAAGAAAGCACATATACATCCCCGTCTGAAGTTTGCCAATGAACATCTGAATGATTCAGAGGAGAACTGGGTGAAAGTGTTGTGGTCAGATGAGACCAAAATGGAGCTCTTTGGCATCAACTCAACTCACCGTGTTTGGAGGAGGAGGAATGCTGCCTATGACCCCAAGAACACCATCCCCATCGTCAAACATGGAGGTGGAAACATTATGCTTTGGGGGTGTTTTTCTGCTAAGGGGACAGGACAACTTCACTGCATCAAAGGGACGATGGACGGGGCCATGTACCGTCAAATATTGGGTGAGAACCTCCTTCCCTCAGCCAGGGCAGTGAAAATGGGTCATGGATGGGTATTCCAGCATGACAATGACCCAAAACACACGGCCAAGGCAACAAAGGAGTGGCTCAAGAAGAAGCACATTAAGGTCCTGGAGTGGCCTAGCCAGTCTCCAGACCTTAATCCCATAGAAAATCTGTGGAGGGAGCTGAAGGTTCGAGTTGCCAAATGTCAGGCTCGAAACCTTAATGACTTGGAGAAGATCTGCAAAGAGAAGTGGGACAAAATCCCTCCTGAGATGTGTGCAAACCTGGTGGCCAACTACAAGAAACGTCTGACCTATGTGATTGCCAACAAGGGTTTTGCCACCAAGTACTAAGTAATGTTTTGCAGAGGGGTCAAATACTTATTTCCCTCATAAAAATGCAAATCAATTTATAACATTTTTGACATGCGTTTTTCTGGATTTTTTTGTTGTTATTCTGTCTCTCACTGTTCAAATAAACCTACCATTACAATTATAGACTGATCATTTCTTTGTCAGTTGGCAAATGTACAAAATCAGCAGGGGATCAAATACTTTTTTCCCTCACTGTATATAGTATGTATAAGCATGAAGTAGAGGCCTAAGCATTGTTGTTCACTAGTTTACTCCAATTAGGGAGGGGATGGTGGGGTTGGAAAGTAATAAAGGGAAATATATTTTTAAAGGATATGTATGTATGTATATATGTATATATGTATATATGTATGTATGATATATATATATATATATGCGAGAGAAAAAAAACATATGGGGGATTGGAAGTGATGCAGACAATTACATTGATGGAAGTTACAATCTATCTACAATATTAAAGCTGATCTACCCCTAAAATACAATTTAAAAAAAGATAAAAAAAGAGGCGTGTCTAATACAATAGGTAGGCTAACGCATACAAAGCAGAAAGACGACCGCTTCTCTTATAATCTGCGGGACCAAAAAAACATTTTCATCCCAAAGTTCTGGCTGGAATGCAGCCCTCTAGTTTGGAACTCTAGTTTGGAACTCTAGTTTGGAACTCTTCGTTATTGGTCTATTGATTTATACCACCTAGTGATGTCACCATGCAAGCCAAAACTCCACCCATGTAAAACCTGCTTATTAGAAGGTCCTGGGTAACATTATATACCCTATGAAAGTCCTGCCTACTTCCTGGTCCCTGTTTTTGAATGGGCTTATATAAGCTTATATCATCAAATTCATGAACATTTGGTAATTTAAGACATATGTTATATTATATTTGTGAATTAATTTACCTTTACCCAATGCCTTTTATGAAGGTTTTTGATTACGAAAAAAATAAACACAATCGAAAACCTTGATGAAAGGTATCAGGTAGAAGGAAATGAAGACACTACCAACAGTATGAGGTCAGGGCTCTGTGCAGGCCAGTCAAGTTCTTCCATACCGATCTCAAAAAAACTTTTCTGGATGGACCTCGCTTTGTGCACTGGGGCATTGTCATGCTGAAACAGGAAAGGGCCTTCCCCAAACTGTTATCACAAAGATGGAAGCACAGAATCGTCTAGAATATAATTGTATGCTGTAGCATTAAGATTTCACTTCACCTGAACTAAGGGGGCTAGCCCAAACCATGAAAAACAGCCCCAGACCATTATTCCTCCTCCAACAAACTTTACAGTTGACACTATGCATTGGGTCAGGTAGCGTTCTCCTGGCATCCGCCAAACCCAAATTCGTCCGTCGGACTGCCAGATGGTGAAGCCTGATTCATCACTCCAGAGAATGCGTTTCCACTACTCCGGAGTCCAATAGCGGAAAGCTTTACACCACTCCAGCCAACGCTTGGCATTGCGCATTGTAATCTTAGGCTTGTGTTCGGCTGCTCGGCTTTGGAAACCCATTTTATGAAGCTCCAGATGAACAGTTATTGTGCTGACCTTGCTTCCAGAGGCAGTTATGAACTCGGTAGTGAGTGTTACAACCGAGGACAGACGATTTTTACGCACTACGCGCTTCAGCACGCGGCGGTCCCGTTCTGTGAGCTTGTGTGGCCTACCACTTCGCAGCTGAGCCGTTGATGCTCCTAGACGTTTCCACTTCACAATAACAGCACTTACAGTTGACCGGGGCAGCTCTAGCAGGGCAGAAATTTGACTAACTAACTTGCTGGAAAGGTGAGCTGAGTCAGTGTTGAAAGTTGAAAGTCACTGAGCTCTTCAGTAAGGCCATTCTACTGCCAGTGTTTGTCTATGGAGATTGCATGGCGGTGTGCTCGATTTTATACACCTGTCAGCAACGGGTGTGGCTGAAATAGCCGAATCCACTAGTTTGAAGGGGTGTCCACATACTTTTGTATATATAGTGTATCTTAAATGAACACATTTTCATGAATTTGAATACATGTTTTCACAGTTTCATCAGCTGTTGTACAATATGATCACCCCCCTCCTCCGCACACTCCACTGGCTTCCAGTTGAAGCTCGCATCTGCTACAAGACCATGGTGCTTGCCTATGGAGCTGTGAGGGGAACGGCACCTCCGTACCTTCAGGCTCTGATCAGTCCCTACACCCAAACGAGGGCATTGCGTTCATCCACCTCTGGCCTGCTGGCTCCCCTACCTCTGCGGAAGCATAGTTCCCGCTCAGCCCAGTCAAAACTGTTTGCTGCTCTGGCACCCCAATGGTGGAACAAGCTCCCTCACGACGCCAGGACAGCGGAGTCACTCACCACCTTCCGGAGACATTTGAAACCCCACCTCTTTAAGGAATACCTGGGATAGGATAAAGTAATCCTTCTAGCCCCCCCAAAAAAACAAACATTGTAAAGTGGTGATCCCACTGGCTATAGGGTATTTGTAAGTTGCTCTGGATAAGAGCGCCTGCTAAATGACGTAAATGTAAATGTAAATATGATACAAAACACAGGAAAAATGTACTTTTGAATGCAATGGGCCATTATGTCAAACATAATTAGACTAATTAGTTGTTCTAGTTTTTTGTTTTATTACCAATGTATTAGCTACAATATATGCAGTACAACAAGCCTTAAGCTATCAACATTCATTCTCATATTCAACATTCATGATATTTGAATTATTTACCCACTTATTTATAACAAAAATGTATTTTTAACTAATTCTCAAAAATGTATAGGCTATGTCTCAGGAACATTACCAGTCAAAAGTTTGGAGGAAAAAAATTACATTGTAGAATAATAGTGAAGACATCAAAACTATGAAATAACACATATGGAATCATGTAGTAACCAAAAAAGTGTTCAACAAATCAAAATATATTTTATATTTGAGATTCTTCAAATAGCCACCCTTTGCCTTGATGACAGCTTTGCACACTATTGGCATTCTCTCAACCAGCTTCATGAGGTAGTCACCTGGAATGCATTTCAATTAACAGGTGTGCCTTGTTAAAAGTTAATTTGTGGAATCTCTTTCCTTAATGCGTTTGAGCCAATCAGTTGTGTTGTGACAAGTAGGGGGGGTATACAGAAGATAGCCCTATTTGGTAAAAGACCAAGTCCATATTATGGAAAGAACAGCTCAAATAATCACAGAGAAACGACAGTCCATCATTACTTTAAGACATGAAGGTCAGTCAATACGGAACATTTCAAGAACTTTGAAAGTTTCTTCAAGTGCAGTCGCAAAAACCATGAAGCGCTATGATGAAACTGGCTCAGTGACAGTGCACCGTCATGCAGTAATGAGACACTAACTGCCTGGAGGTGATGCCGTTCTTGGTGGAGCCGCTGTAGAAGTTCTGGCCCGGTTCCTTCAACATAGTACAGTCTCCTCCAATATCATTCAGGATTACTCCTGCATAGATCCCAGCTGCACAGATGTCAGAGTCCTCAATGTAATGCAAGCACACATCAACATACATCAGTGTCCTCACATTCCTTCTACAAATTCTCTGTTGAAGCATTGGGAGTTGATGGTTAAATCACTTTATTCACTCACCCCACGATATATGTCAGAACCATACCCAGTGTATTGCACTTGGGCACATCCTGCTGGGCAGTGTACACTGAAAGATACACAATGTGAAATTAGCTTAATGTATTTTCCATTAATGTCTTATTAAAATCATATTTTTCCTCTACTTCACACTGCCTGCTCAGCCCAGATCCAAAATAACTTCACACATTTCCATCCTGGTACATTTGGCATAGTCGTCAGGATCTTGGCGTAGTCATCAGGATCTGGGCCACTGAGCAGGCATTTTGGAGTAGAGGGTAGTAGATGCAGGGACTTCATTGGCAAAGTTAAAGTTGGGCTTTGCATCACAGGACACAGCATCTGTGAAAAAGAAAACACATCTCTCAGTATTCTGAGTGGACACAAAACATTTCTCAACAGAATATGAGGGTAGCAAAACAGTTTTCGTACATCCCAAGATGTCAAAGGGAAGACCAGTCTGTCCATTGAATTCCTGGGGAAGAATCCTGACATACTGGGCAGAGACAGAAGTGCCCAGAAGATGTGTCTCTGGAGTGGTCCTGTCCACACAGCCTGTGAATTCCTGGACAAACAGGAATGATGGACCAAAGACCTATAAATTGTGGGACAACTTTCCAGAAACATATTGAGCCTGGCCTTAGACAAAAAAATATGAAAATGCTTTTTAGTCTAGGACTAGGCATAAACTGTGTCTGGGAAACTGGCCCTGTTTGTTTGATGTGATTTTTACCCCTCCGTCGTCTACGTAGTCAGTCCATTGGCCTCCATCCATACTGTGCTGGATCTTGAATTTAGTCACCCAGTGATCTGCACCAGGACACCCCTGGATCATGACACCTGTGATATTTTTGGCCCCGCCCAGATTCACCTGGATCCAGGAGTTTACTGTGGTGATGTCAGAGGAGATGGAAATTAACATGATTCAAGTTCATTTCTGGAAAATCAAATTCTCTCACAAATACCAAATGTGGTGAGGGTTGGGTCTGGTGGGGGTTGGGTCTGGGTGGGGGTTGGGTCTGGTGGGGGTTGGGTCTGGTGGGGGTTGGGTCTGGTGGGGGTTGGGTCTGGTTAGGGTTGGGTCTGGTGGGGGTTGGGGCTGGAGGGGGCTGGGTCTGGTGGGGGTTGGGTCTGGTGGGGGTTGGGGCTGGAGGGGGGCTGGGTCTGGTGGGGGTTGGGTCTGGTGGGGGTTGGGTCTGGTTAGGTTTGGGTCTGGTTAGGGTTGGGTCTGGTGGGTGTTGGGTCTGGGTGGGGGTTGGGTCTGGTTAGGGTTGGGTTGGGTCTGGTGGGGGTTGGGTCTGGTGAAGGTTGGGTCTGGTGGGGGTTGGGTCTGGTTAGGGTTGGGTCTGGTGGGGGTTGGTTCTGGTGGGGGTTGGGGTTGGGTCTGGTGGGGGTTGGGTCTGGTTAGGGTTGGGTCTGGTGGGGGTTGGGGCTGGAGGTGGCTGGGTCTGTTGGGGGTTGGGTCTGGTGGGGGTTGGGGCTGGAGGGGGCTGGGTCTGTTGGGGGTTGGGGCTGGTTAGGATTGGGTCTGGTTGCCTACCAATCATGTGGATTTTTCTCACAACTGTACACCCCTTCCAGGTATTTGGAGATTGAAAGATTTGAAACTGCTTACATCCTCACAGATGTAAGCAGTTTCAAACCCTACAGGAGATCACCAGCCGTTAGTGAAAAGGATAGTGAAAAAGGAGTCTCCACACTCTTAAATCAGATAAAAAAGGCAACAGTAAACATGTGCATCAATAGTCCACAGTTTATACTTTGTCTATAAGAGCAGGGTTCATTTATCTTACCATCGTGGGGTGGAGGAGAAACTGGTGTGTTTCCTGAAAGAAACCAGGGAAGTAGGGTTTAAAAATAACATTTTAACATTTTCAAAGACACAACCATTTGTACAGGACCAGGTTACCTCTGTGCTTGCATATGTATCCTCTATTGTAGTCACAGTTGTCATCGTTCCAGTAGCCGGTGTTGATGAGCATGGAAAGGCAATCCTCTCCTTCATAGTCGTCTGGGTTGCCTGAGTGAGGCAAAGAGGAGGTAGAGAAATGTCATGCTTGGTATTTGTCCCACCTCGCCACTCTGGGAAGTCACTCCTCTAAAATACATGGGAAAAAATAGCATTACCTGTGTTCCAGTGGATATATCTGAATGCATTAGGACTATTTCCTGAGTTCCTCCAGTGGATATATCTGAAAGCATTAGGACTATTTCCTGAGTTCCTCCAGTGGATATATCTGAAAGCATTAGGACTATTACCTGAGTTCCAGTGGATGTATCTGAAAGCATTAGGACTATTACCTGAGTTCCAGTGGATGTATCTGAAAGCATTAGGACTATTCCCTGTGTTCCAGTGGATATATCTGAAAGCATTAGGACTATTACCTGCATTCCAGTGGATGTATCTGAAAGCATTAGGACTATTACCTGCATTCCAGTGGATGTATCTGAAAGCATTAGGACTATTACCTGCTTTCCAGTGGATGTATCTGAAAGCATTAGGACTATTACCTGCATTCCAGTGGATGTATCTGAAAGCATTAGGACTATTACCTGAGTTCCAGTGGATGTATCTGAAAGCATTAGGACTATTACCTGAGTTCCAGTGGATGTATCTGAAAGCATTAGGACTATTACCTGCATTCCAGTGGATGTATCTGAAAGCATTAGGACTATTACCTGCATTCCAGTGGATATATCTGAAAGCATTAGGACTATTACCTGCATTCCAGTGGATGTATCTGAAAGCATTAGGACTATTACCTGCATTCCAGTGGATATATCTGAAAGCATTAGGACTATTACCTGCATTCCAGTGGATGTATCTGAAAGCATTAGGACTATTACCTGCATTCCAGTGGATGTATCTGAAAGCATTAGGACTATTTCCTGCTTTCCAGTGGATGTATCTGAAAGCATTAGGACTATTACCTGAGTTCCAGTGGATGTATCTGAAAGCATTAGGACTATTACCTGCATTCCAGTGGATGTATCTGAAAGCATTAGGACTATTACCTGCATTCCAGTGGATATATCTGAAAGCATTAGGACTATTACCTGCATTCCAGTGGATATATCTGAAAGCATTAGGACTATTACCTGCATTCCAGTGGATGTATCTGAAAGCATTAGGACTATTACCTGAGTTCCAGTGGATGTATCTGAAAGCATTAGGACTATTACCTGCATTCCAGTGGATATATCTGAAAGCATTAGGACTATTACCTGCATTCCAGTGGATGTATCTGAAAGCATTAGGACTATTTCCTGCTTTCCAGTGGATGTATCTGAAAGCATTAGGACTATTACCTGCATTCCAGTGGATGTATCTGAAAGCATTAGGACTATTACCTGCATTCCAGTGGATGTATCTGAAAGCATTAGGACTATTACCTGCATTCCAGTGGATGTATCTGAAAGCATTAGGACTATTACCTGCATTCCAGTGGATGTATCTGAAAGCATTAGGACTATTACCTGCTTTCCAGTGGATGTATCTGAAAGCATTAGGACTATTACCTGCATTCCAGTGGATGTATCTGAAAGCATTAGGACTATTACCTGCATTCCAGTGGATGTATCTGAAAGCATTAGGACTATTACCTGCATTCCAGTGGATATATCTGAAAGCATTAGGACTATTACCTGCATTCCAGTGGATGTATCTGAAAGCATTAGGACTATTACCTGCATTCCAGTGGATGTATCTGAAAGCATTAGGACTATTACCTGCATTCCAGTGGATGTATCTGAAAGCATTAGGACTATTACCTGAGTTCCAGTGGATGTATCTGAAAGCATTAGGACTATTACCTCCATTCCAGTGGATGTATCTGAAAGCATTAGGACTATTACCTGCATTCCAGTGGATGTATCTGAAAGCATTAGGACTATTACCTGCATTCCAGTGGATGTATCTGAAAGCATTAGGACTATTACCTGAGTTCCAGTGGATGTATCTGAAAGCATTAGGACTATTACCTGCATTCCAGTGGATATATCTGAAAGCATTAGGACTATTACCTGCATTCCAGTGGATGTATCTGAAAGCATTAGGACTATTACCTGCATTCCAGTGGATGTATCTGAAAGCATTAGGACTATTACCTGAGTTCCAGTGGATGTATCTGAAAGCATTAGGACTATTACCTCCATTCCAGTGGATGTATCTGAAAGCATTAGGACTATTACCTGCATTCCAGTGGATGTATCTGAAAGCATTAGGACTATTACCTGCATTCCAGTGGATATATCTGAAAGCATTAGGACTATTACCTGCATTCCAGTGGATGTATCTGAAAGCATTAGGACTATTACCTGCATTCCAGTGGATGTATCTGAAAGCATTAGGACTATTACCTGAGTTCCAGTGGATGTATCTGAAAGCATTAGGACTATTACCTGCATTCCAGTGGATATATCTGAAAGCATTAGGACTATTACCTGCATTCCAGTGGATGTATCTGAAAGCATTAGGACTATTACCTGCATTCCAGTGGATGTATCTGAAAGCATTAGGACTATTACCTGAGTTCCAGTGGATGTATCTGAAAGCATTAGGACTATTACCTCCATTCCAGTGGATGTATCTGAAAGCATTAGGACTATTACCTGCATTCCAGTGGATATATCTGAAAGCATTAGGACTATTACCTGCATTCCAGTGGATGTATCTGAAAGCATTAGGACTATTACCTGCATTCCAGTGGATATATCTGAAAGCATTAGGACTATTACCTGCATTCCAGTGGATGTATCTGAAAGCATTAGGACTATTACCTGCATTCCAGTGGATATATCTGAAAGCATTAGGACTATTACCTGCATTCCAGTGGATGTATCTGAAAGCATTAGGACTATTACCTGCATTCCAGTGGATGTATCTGAAAGCATTAGGACTATTACCTGCATTCCAGTGGATGTATCTGAAAGCATTAGGACTATTACCTGAGTTCCAGTGGATGTATCTGAAAGCATTAGGACTATTACCTGAGTTCCAGTGGATATATCTGAAAGCATTAGGACTATTACCTGCATTCCAGTGGATGTATCTGAAAGCATTAGGACTATTACCTGCATTCCAGTGGATGTATCTGAAAGCATTAGGACTATTACCTGCATTCCAGTGGATATATCTGAAAGCATTAGGACTATTACCTGCATTCCAGTGGATGTATCTGAAAGCATTAGGACTATTACCTGCATTCCAGTGGATATATCTGAAAGCATTAGGACTATTACCTGCATTCCAGTGGATGTATCTGAAAGCATTAGGACTATTACCTGCATTCCAGTGGATGTATCTGAAAGCATTAGGACTATTACCTGCATTCCAGTGGATGTATCTGAAAGCATTAGGACTATTACCTGCATTCCAGTGGATGTATCTGAAAGCATTAGGACTATTACCTGCATTCCAGTGGATATATCTGAAAGCATTAGGACTATTACCTGCATTCCAGTGGATATATCTGAAAGCATTAGGACTATTACCTGCATTCCAGTGGATGTATCTGAAAGCATTAGGACTATTACCTGCATTCCAGTGGATGTATCTGAAAGCATTAGGACTATTACCTGCATTCCAGTGGATATATCTGAAAGCATTAGGACTATTACCTGCATTCCAGTGGATGTATCTGAAAGCATTAGGACTATTACCTGCATTCCAGTGGATGTATCTGAAAGCATTAGGACTATTACCTGCATTCCAGTGGATATATCTGAAAGCATTAGGACTATTACCTGAGTTCCAGTGGATGTATCTGAAAGCATTAGGACTATTACCTGAGTTCCAGTGGATGTATCTGAAAGCATTAGGACTATTACCTCCATTCCAGTGGATGTATCTGAAAGCATTAGGACTATTACCTGCATTCCAGTGGATATATCTGAAAGCATTAGGACTATTACCTGCATTCCAGTGGATGTATCTGAAAGCATTAGGACTATTACCTGCTTTCCAGTGGATGTATCTGAAAGCATTAGGACTATTACCTGCATTCCAGTGGATATATCTGAAAGCATTAGGACTATTACCTGCATTCCAGTGGATGTATCTGAAAGCATTAGGACTATTACCTGCATTCCAGTGGATGTATCTGAAAGCATTAGGACTATTACCTGCATTCCAGTGGATATATCTGAAAGCATTAGGACTATTACCTGCATTCCAGTGGATGTATCTGAAAGCATTAGGACTATTACCTGCATTCCAGTGGATGTATCTGAAAGCATTAGGACTATTACCTGCATTCCAGTGGATGTATCTGAAAGCATTAGGACTATTACCTGCATTCCAGTGGATGTATCTGAAAGCATTAGGACTATTACCTGCATTCCAGTGGATGTATCTGAAAGCATTAGGACTATTACCTGCATTCCAGTGGATATATCTGAAAGCATTAGGACTATTACCTGAGTTCCAGTGGATGTATCTGAAAGCATTAGGACTATTACCTGAGTTCCAGTGGATGTATCTGAAAGCATTAGGACTATTACCTCCATTCCAGTGGATGTATCTGAAAGCATTAGGACTATTACCTGCATTCCAGTGGATATATCTGAAAGCATTAGGACTATTACCTGCATTCCAGTGGATGTATCTGAAAGCATTAGGACTATTACCTGCTTTCCAGTGGATGTATCTGAAAGCATTAGGACTATTACCTGCATTCCAGTGGATATATCTGAAAGCATTAGGACTATTACCTGAGTTCCAGTGGATGTATCTGAAAGGAGAGCCATCAGTCCACTCCCAGCCCCCCTCTATATTGGAGTCACGTCCCCCCATCCAAATGGACACCCCCGTAGGAATCAGCTGGACCTGAGCTGTTCATGAAATAGACAAAATGCAAAACATTGAACTTCTGCTCAATATTTCTAATTTCTATACACGAGTTCTCCATTGAACTATTTCATATCTTGTTGTAAATGAACTGTTAGTGTGGAAAAAAGTTATTCCTATGCAGTATTTTTACATTGAATGAAGGCCTGTTCAAAGGGCTCGGTGATGCTGAGAAGGTCCCCTCCCTGGTTCACACAGTCAGCACGTGCATCAGCCCATTTCCTCATGGACAGGTAGTTAAACAGGTAGCAGTAGTCATTGAATGGGTCTGACATCCAAGAGCCACACTTACATTTACATTTACGTCATTTAACAGACGCTCTTATCCAGAGCGACTTACAAATTGGTGCATTCACCTTATAGCCAGTTGGATAACCACTTTACAATATGTTTTTCTTTTTTTTTCTTTGGGGTGGGGTTAGGGGGGGTAGAAGGATTACTTTATCCTATCCCAGGTAGTCCTTAAAGAGGTGGGGTTTCAAGTGTCTCCGGAAGGTGGTGAGTGACACTTCTCATTCCATCCTGCAGAAAATACAGAATATTACCCTACCAGGTTCTGTGCTGCCTCCAGTGCTTGACTTGGGATGAAAGAGGTGCTGGAGTCGGTCCATCAGACTATGTTCACAGAAATTTCCAAATGAATTACATTATGCTATAGAGACCTCTGATCAGTCACTGTAAAGGGTTCATACACATTTTTACAGACGGAATTTCATGACTTTTCCATCACCAAATTTCCATGACCAATAATTGGAGCCTACATGAAAAAGTCTGCATTAATGTGGTACTGGTCTCTGATCCCATGTATTATATCTCCTGCCGTTGTGCCCTTGATCAAGGCACTTAACCCCCCCACAAATTTGGATAACTGCACTGTTAGGCTGCTGTATATAACACGTGGTCAACCCTCCATCTGGAGAGCTACTGGGTGTGCAGGCTTTTGATCGAACCCTGAAACACACCCGAGTCTGCTTATCAAGGTCCTGTTGAGCAGCTGATGTTTAGGCTACAGTGTGGTGGGTTAGAGCGGGGCTGGAATAAAAGCCTGCACTCCCAGTAGCTCTCCTGGAGGATGGTTGCCACCCTTGATATAAAATATTGCAACATTACAACCAAATACTTTTACGTCTTTATACAATTATTCCCTCATTAAATGAATCAGGGATAATATGGCTACTTGTATAGACATGTTTATCTACAACCTTGTAAGGTTAAAATATTTGTGTTTCAGGGGAGGTCTATGCACAGCATAGAACTTATTTGTCAATTAGGCTATTCTAAGTATTTTTTACGTTGTCTGAATTATATGGATAGCCTACTGTTTAATAGAGGGGAATGCCAGCTTTCCAATAATGGTGTCAGATTTATTTCTCAACAGTGACGGTGGAAAGGTGACAATGAGTCAACGACATTAATGCTTATAGCGAAACAACGAAATAACTAGCCATACCACAAGCTATGTTTTGAATTTGCTATATACACTGAACAACAATATAAAAGCAACATGTAAAGTGTTGGTCCCATGTTTCATGAGCTGAAATAAAAGATCCCAGAAATGTTCCATATGCACAAAAAGCTTATTTCTCTCAAATTGTGTGCACAAATTTGTTTACATCCCTGTTAATGAGCATTTATCCTTGCCAAGATAATCCATCCACCTGACAGGTGTTGTGACACTCTGGCTCCGGGACTTTGATTATTGAGCCAGGGTTGTTCATTTTCTGTTGGGTGTATTTCTATGTTTGCTTTTCTGTCGGGTTTATTTCTAGGTTTTGTCAATGACTCCCAATCGGAGGTAACGAGTGTCAGCTGTCGGCTCGTTATCTCTGATTGGGAGCCATATTTATACTGTGGGGTTTCACTTTGTGGTTGTGGGTTTTTGTTCCATGTTTCTGTCAGTGTTACAGAGGACTTCACTATCGTCATTTGTTGTTTTTCGTGGTTGCTTTATTAAATAAAGTCATCATGTTCACTCCACGCGCTGCGTATTGGTCCGCTTCTTCAGACGATCGTGACAGAAAAACCCACCACAAAAGGACCAAGCAGCGCGTCCAGGAGCAAAGGGTCTGGACATGGGAGGAGCTGTTGGACGGAAAAGGGTCCTGGACGTGGGAGGAGATCCTGGATGGGATGGATCGCCGTCCATGGAGCGAAACGGTGGAGAGGCGACGGCGAGAGGAGCAACAGCGTCGGCAGGGCTATCGTCGGAAGGACGGGAGGCAACCCCAAAAAAAATTTGGGGGGGGGCACATGGCTTGGGCGCCTGAACTGCCCGTCTGCTCAACGGCGCCTGTACTGCCCGTCTGCCCTATGGCGCCTGAACTGCCCGTCTGCCAAGCGCTGCATAAGCCGCCCGTCTGTACTGAGCCTGCAAAGCCGCCCGTCTGCCATGAGCCTTCAGAGCCGTCCGCCAGACCGGAGCCGCTAGAGCCTTCCGCCAGACAGGAGCCGCTAGAGCCTTCCGCCAGACAGAAGCATACACCAGCTATGGAATCAGCAGGAGCCGACGCAGCCCGTACAAGACTGGAAGCCCAGGTTCGGGACCAGCAAGAGCAGCTCCTGCAGATGGGAACCGCCCTGCTGGAGGTGATGACCACTCTCCGAGGCTGGGGTCCGCCTCCACCGCCAGCCGCCCAGCCAGCACCGTCAGCCAGCCATGAGCAGCCAGATCCGTCAGCCAGCCATGAGCAGCCAGATCCGTCAGCCAGCCATGAGCAGCCAGATCCGTCAGCCAGCCATGAGCAGCCAGATCCGTCAGCCAGCCATGAGCAGCCAGATCCGTCAGCCAGCCACGAGCAGCCAGATCCGTCAGCCAGCCATGAGCAGCCAGATCCGTCAGCCAGCCATGAGCAGCCAGATCCGTCAGCCAGCCATGAGCAGCCAGCACCGTCAGCCAGCCATGAGCAGCCAGATCCGTCAGCCAGCCATGAGCAGCCAGATCCGTCGGCCAGCCATGAGCAGCCAGATCCGTCGGCCAGCCATGAGCAGCCAGATCCGTCGGCCAGCCATGAGCAGCCAGATCCGTCGGCCAGCCATGAGCAGCCAGATCCGTCGGCCAGCCATGAGCAGCCAGATCCGTCGGCCAGCCATGAGCAGCCAGATCCGTCGGCCAGCCATGAGCAGCCAGATCCGTCGGCCAGCCATGAGCAGCCAGATCCGTCGGCCAGCCATGAGCAGCCAGATCCGTCGGCCAGCCATGAGTCGTCCAGCCAGGATCCGCCAGAGCCGTCCAGCCAGGATCCGCCAGAGCCGTCCAGCCAGGATCCGCCGGAGCCGTCCAGCCAGGATCCGCCGAGCCGTCCTGCCAGGATCCGCCCGGGCGGCCAGCCAGGATCCGCCGGAGCCGTCCAGCAGAGATCCGCCGGAGCCGTCCAGCCAGGATCCGCCGGAGCCGTCCAGCCAGGATCCGCGCCCGGGAGCCGTCCAGCCAGGATCCGCCGGAGCCGTCCTGCCAGGATCCGCCGGAGCCGTCCAGCCAGGATCCGCCAGAGCCGTCCAGCCAGGATCCGCCAGAGCCGTCCAGCCAGGATCCGCCAGAGCCGTCCAGCCAGGATCCGCCAGAGCCGTCCAGCCGGATCCGCCAGCCAGCCAGGATCCGCCAGAGCCAGCCAGCCAGGATCCGCCCGTTCAGTCCGGAGCTGCCCCTTAGTCCGGTACTGCCCCTTAGCCCGGTGCTGCCCCTTAGTCCGGAGCTGCCCCTTAGTCCGGTACTGCCCCTTAGCCCGGTGCTGCCCCTTAGTCCGGTGCTGCCCCTTAGCCCGGTGCTGCCCCTTAGCCCGGTGCTGCTCCTTAGCCCGGTGCTGCCCCTTAGCCCGGTGCTGCCCCTTAGTCCGGTGCTGCCCCTTAGTCCGGTGCTGCCCCTGAGTCCGGTGCTGCCTCTTAGTCCAGTGCTGCCCCTTAATCCTGTGGGGTTTAGTTGGGGGGTGGTCATGTGGAGGAGGTTACTAAAGCGGGTAGTGACTATGGTGGGGTGGGGACCACGACCAGTGCCAGAGCCGCCACCGTGGACAGACGCCCACCCAGACCCTCTCCTAGACTGTATGCTGGTGCGCCCGGGAGTTCGCACCTTTAGGGGGGTACTGTGACACTCTGGCTCCGGGACTTTGATTATTGAGCCAGGGTTGTTCATTTTCTGTTGGGTGTATTTCTATGTTTGCTTTTCTGTCGGGTTTATTTCTAGGTTTTGTCAATGACTCCCAATCGGAGGTAACGAGTGTCAGCTGTCGGCTCGTTATCTCTGATTGGGAGCCATATTTATACTGTGGGGTTTCACTTTGTGGTTGTGGGTTTTTGTTCCATGTTTCTGTCAGTGTTACAGAGGACTTCACTATCGTCATTTGTTGTTTTTCGTGGTTGCTTTATTAAATAAAGTCATCATGTTCACTCCACGCGCTGCGTATTGGTCCGCTTCTTCAGACGATCGTGACAGGTGTGGCATATCAAGAAGCTGATTAAACAGCATGATCATTACACAGGTGCACCTTGTGCTGGGAACAATAAAAGGCCACTCTAAAATGTGCAGTTTTGTCACACAACACAATGCCACAGATGTCTCAAGTTTTGAAGGAGCGTGCAATTGGCATGCTGACTGCAGGAATGTCCACCAGAGCTGTTGTCAGATAATTTAATGTTCATTTCTCTACCATAAGCCACCTCCAATGTCGTTTTAGAGAATTTGGCAGTACGTCCAACCAGCCTCACAACCGCAGAACTCATGTAACCACGCCAGCCCCGGACCTCCACATCCAGTTTCTTCAGCTGCGGGATCGTCTGAGACAAGCCACCCGGACAGCTGATGAAACTGAGGACTATTTCTGTCTGTAATAAAGCCCTTTTGTAGGGAAAAACTCATTCTGATTGGCTGGGCCTGGCTCCCCAGTGGCTGAGCCCCTGCCCAGTTACAGTGGGGGGAAAAGTATTTAGTCAGCCACCAATTGTGCAAGTTCTCCCACTTAAAAAGATGAGAGAGGCCTGTAATTTTCATCATAGGTACACGTCAACTATGACAGACAAAATGAGATTTTTTTTCTCCAGAAAATCACATAGTAGGATTTTTTATGAATTTATTTGCAAATTATGGTGGAAAATAAGTATTTGGTCAATAACAGAAGTGTCTCAATACTTTGTTATATACCCTTTGTTGGCAATGACACAGGTAAAATGTTTTCTGTAAGTCTTCACAAGGTTTTCACACACTGTTGCTGGTATTTTGGCCCATTCCTCCATGCAGATCTCCTCTAGAGCAGTGATGTTTTGGGGCTGTCGCTGGGCAACACAGACTTTTAACTCCCTCTAAAGATTTTCTATGGGGTTGAGATCTGGAGTCTGGCTAGGCCACTCCAGGACCTTGAAATGCTTCTTACGAAGCCACTCCTTCGTTGCCCGGGTGGTGTGTTTGGGATCATTGTCATGCTGAAAGACCCAGCCCCGTTTCATCTTCAATGCCCTTGCTGATGGAAGGAGGTTTTCACTCAAAATCTCACGATACATGGCCCATTTATTCTTTCCTTTACACGGATCAGTCGTCCTGGTCCCTTTGCAGAAAAACAGCCCCAAAGCATGATGTTTCCACCCCCATGCTTCACAGTAGGTATGGTGTTCTTTGGATGCAACTCAGCATTCTTTGTCCTCCAAACACGACGAGTTGAGTTTTTACCAAAAAAGTTCTATTTTGGTTTAATCTGACCATATGACATTCTCCCAATCCTCTTCTGGATCATCCAAATGCACTCTAGCAAACTTCAGACGGGCCTGGACATGTACTGGCTTAAGCAGGGGGACACGTCTGGCACTGCAGGATTTGAGTCCCTGGCGGCGTAGTGTGTTACTGATGGTAGGCTTTGTTACTTTGGTCCCAGCTCTCTGCAGGTTTTTCACTAGGTCCCCCCGTGTGGTTCTGGGATTTTTGCTCACCGTTCTTGTGATCATTTTGACCCCACGGGTTGAGATCTTGTGTGGAGCCCCAGATCGAGGGAGATTATCAGTGGTCTTGTATGTCTTCCATTTCCTAATAATTGCTCCCACAGTTGATTTCTTCAAACCAAGCTGCTTACCTATTGCAGATTCAGTCGTCCCAGCCTGGTGCAGGTCTACAATTTTGTTTCTGGTGTCCTTTGACAGCTCTTTGGTCTTGGCCATAGTGGAGTTTGGAGTGTGACTGTGTGAGGTTGTGGACAGGTGTCTTTTATACTGATAACAAGTTCAAACAGGTGCCATTAATACAGGTAACGAGTGGAGGACAGAGGAGCCTCTTAAAGAAGAATTTACAGGTCTGTGAGAGCCAGAAATCTTGCTTGTTTGTAGGTGACCAAATACTTATTTTCCACCATAATTTGCAAATAAATTCATTAAAAATCCTACAATGTGATTTTCTGGATTTTTTTTTCTCAATTTGTCTGTCATAGTTGACGTGTACCTATGATGAAAATTACAGGCCTCTCTCATCTTTTTAAGTGGGAGAACTTGCACAATTGGTGGCTGACTAAATACTTTTTTTCCCCACTGTATGTGAAATCCATAGATTAGGGCCTAATGAATTTATTTCAAGTGACTGATTTCCTTTATATGAACTGTAACTCAATAAAATCGTTGGAATTGTTGCATGTTGCGTTTATATTTTTGTTCAGCATAGTTAGTCTATAATTATTTACAGGCTACCTGCTGCTGAAATGTCTCTCTCTCCTCGGGCACTGGCACAAACACAGATGATGCCCGGCACACACAGAGAGGCGCGCTAAAGGGTAGGCCTAATTTTGATCATGCTGGTATGTAGATTTTTTAAGTGATTGATTAATACGTTTTAAAAGGAAAAGACAATATTACAATTGCATTACTTTTCCAGGATTTTCATGACCGCAGGAACCCGCATCCTGCGCATTCAGGTTGGCGCATTCTCAATCTGTGGTGCCTCCCATGGAAGACAGACTATTACCCTACCAGGTTCTGTGGCGCCTCCCATGGAAGACAGACTATTACCCTACCAGGTTCTGTGGTGCCTCCCATGGAAGACAGACTATTACCCTACCAGGTTCTGTGGTGCCTCCCATGGAAGACACAGACTATTACCCTACCAGGTTCTGTGGTGGCTCCCATGGAAGACAGACTATTACCCTACCAGGTTCTGTGGCGCCTCCCATGGAAGACACAGACTATTACCCTACCAGGTTCTGTGGTGCCTCCCATGGAAGACACAGACTATTACCCTACCAGGTTCTGTGGTGCCTCCCATGGAAGACACAGACTATTACCCTACCAGGTTCTGTGGCGCCTCCCATGGAAGACAGACTATTACCCTACCAGGTTCTGTGGTGCCTCCCATGGAAGACAGACTATTACCCTACCAGGTTCTGTGGTGCCTCCCATGGAAGACACAGACTATTACCCTACCAGGTTCTGTGGTGGCTCCCATGGAAGACAGACTATTACCCTACCAGGTTCTGTGGTGCCTCCCATGGAAGACAGACTATTACCCTACCAGGTTCTGTGGCGCCTCCCATGGAAGACACAGACTATTACCCTACCAGGTTCTGTGGTGCCTCCCATGGAAGACACAGACTATTACCCTACCAGGTTCTGTGGTGCCTCCCATGGAAGACACAGACTATTACCCTACCAGGTTCTGTGGCGCCTCCCATGGAAGACAGACTATTACCCTACCAGGTTCTGTGGCGCCTCCCATGGAAGACAGACTATTACCCTACCAGGTTCTGTGGCGCCTCCCATGGAAGACACAGACTATTACCCTACCAGGTTCTGTGGCGCCTCCCATGGAAGACACAGACTATTACCCTACCAGGTTCTGTGGCGCCTCCCATGGAAGACACAGACTATTACCCTACCAGGTTCTGTGGCACCTCCCATGGAAGACAGACTATTACCCTACCAGGTTCTGTGGCGCCTCCCATGGAAGACACAGACTATTACCCTACCAGGTTCTGTGGCGCCTCCCATGGAAGACACAGACTATTACCCTACCAGGTTCTGTGGCGCCTCCCATGGAAGACAGACTATTACCCTACCAGGTTCTGTGGCGCCTCCCATGGAAGACAGACTATTACCCTACCAGGTTCTGTGGCGCCTCCCATGGAAGACACAGACTATTACCCTACCAGGTTCTGTGGCGCCTCCTATGGAAGACACAGACTATTACCCTACCAGGTTCTGTGGCGCCTCCCATGGAAGACACAGACTATTACCCTACCAGGTTCTGTGGCGCCTCCCATGGAAGACACAGACTATTACCCTACCAGGTTCTGTGGCGCCTCCCATGGAAGACAGACTATTACCCTGCCAGGTTCTGTGGCGCCTCCCATGGAAGACATGAAAACATATGCGTAAATCAGATATCACATTTTTGGAATAAGGTAGGGTTTAGGCTACAACCTTGTTATATTCCACTATCCTGAGAGTGTTATAGTTTTTTTGTTGGAAATGGTAAGAGATTTTGTGAGGGAAAAGAATGGTGAGCATAAGAGAGAAGCTGCCCCGATGTGGGAGGCCTGGGTGGGGGTCCTTGACCTTGAGGATTAGAAAGACAGTTGAGTGGTTAATAGTTTTATATTATTTGACCAAAATGTTGATCCAAAAACCATTATATTCATGACAAATATAAATGTCTTATAAAAGGCCATGAGGCGGATTGAAATGACAAAATCAGACCTTTTTTTGCAGAAAGATTCTAATGTGGCGGTACAGAACTCATCGTTGAGTCGCCCTGGGGCCGCTTGGGGCGTTTCCCGAACATGAGCACAATCCTCGTTGCCCTGCCAATTATCAGGCTGGTTGGGCGCCCACGGCAGGAAGTCCTTTGTGAGAGAATGAAGCAAAAGTACGTTATTATATCATTATTTGTATTGTTTGTTGGTTATTGCCTATTTGTCACTCACGGCTGGAGTCCCATCAGTCCAGACCCACTGTGCTTCTGTCTGACTGTCACTTAGCCCAATACAGGATGGTTCAGACATATGAGCTGCAGTCTAACTCTCACTCAGTACTTCAAAATGACGTTTAAAAGTGTTCAACAAAAGTAACATATATTTTACAGGTGCTATCTAGAGTACTTTTTGTCAATGGCTCACCAGTGAAAAAGCTCAGTTCCTCTTGAGTATGACAACTGGCTAAGTGGTCAATTTGATTGGCACAGTAAGTCTCAGCATGTTGCCATTTTTTCACCATTTCAGTCTCAAAGTGATAGCAGTAGTCTCCATAGAGAAGATATCCAGCATCACAATGAGAATCTACACCAAAACAAGAGAAGATATCCAGCATCACAATGAGAATCTACACCAAAACAAGAGAAGATATCCAGCATCACAATGAGAATCTACACCAAAACAAGAGAAGATATCCAGCATCACAATGAGAATCTACACCAAAACAAGAGAAGATATCCAGCATCACAATGAGAATCTACACCAAAACAATGCAAAGTATTTTGTTATATTTCAAACAATATACTGTATAGGTATAAAAGAGAACTCTCAGATTCAGATCACTGACATGAGTAATGTGTTGACATGAATAACATGAACACGAACAATATAGCCACTAACCTGGAACAGAGGTAGGCTTAACATTTTGACCCCCCCACCATTTTACAAATGTATCCCAGGTTTTTGAAGCAGTTGGTTGTTTCCCATTTTCCAGAGAAATCTCCTGTAAGGCAAAAACAATAAAACAAAGTTCTGTCCCTTTCCTCCTCTATGATCCAGAGTTTGTTGATGGATTAAGTGATTAATGTAGTACAGACCACATGCCCTTACCGGTGTAGATTTGACCACAGTCCCAGAGGTTTGCTGTGTTCTTGGGAAAGTTAGGTTTCCAATTGGAGAACATAATATCTGTTTTCTCCACCCATCTGAATGTACCATCCTGGTCCTGATCTAGTGACATCACAATATTGGGAGATGGCTTACTAGCCCTACTTCAGTTTAATTGAAGTTTTAGTTTGATCAATTGTTTAGTGAGGCTCTCTTTAAAACGTTGTCACCAGCAGCACCTTACACCAGCAGCACCCTACACCAGCAGCACCCTACACCAGCAGCACCCTACACTATAGTTGTGATCAGGCCAGTGTCTCCACAAGTTACAGCGAGAAACTCTTGAATGATTGATTTCAATGCAAGCCTGTAGGTATGATGCACCCCGACAGGCCAGTCAACACATCAGGCGCTTCCCCCTTCATTTAGTCCAGGTGTTGATGAAGTACTGCTCGGGACATTTTCAGTCCTGGTTTAATTTTTTTCAAAACCAATCACTAAATCAATTTGTTTCTTTACGTCTTAATTGTCAACCGGTTAGAACCCAGGTCTGAACGCCTAGTGCCAGCTGGTCAGGAGCATGATGTTATGTCGCGATATTAAGAAGTAATGCTACAAAAAAATGACATAGGAATTTGCATAGTTATCCAGTACGGGAGAGTGGGGTAAGTTGAGCCATTTTTTTTACATTCAGTATCACTCCGTCAAGGGAATTATAGCGTTTGAGGATGTTGTGTATTCCTGGAAATAATCATAATACATTACAGTTTTGAAAACATAGCTTGTCCCAAAAAAAGTGGTTTGTTGTCACATCTTACCCCGGGTAAGATGAGTCGCGGGACGGGGTAAGTTAAGCCGCCTACAAATGTCTGCACTGAATGAAATATTACTACTAGCTCAGCTGGTAGAGCACGGCGCTTGTAACGCCAAGGTAGTGGGTTCGATCCCCGGGACCACCCATACACAAAAAAAAAATATGTATGCACGCATGACTGTAAGTCGCTTTGGATAAAAGCGTCTGCAAAATGGCATATTATTATTATAATTACTACATTTAAAAAACCATGTCTATCTTTATTTCCCCAACACAATTCAACATAATCACAATCACTTTTTTGTCTTTTAATCATTTTAAGCATCTTTTAACACAGGCTTGACACCTAACACACACTTAACATAGGCTCTGTTGTCACCTCACAGCCCAGTGATAATGCCTTGCTTTATGCCTGGGAAGAAAACTGTTCATTTTGCTTAACTTTCCATTGGCTCAACTATCGTCTTAACTTACCTCATGGCCATTGGCAGAACTTACCCCAAGGCCACACCGCTACAAGGATGCACTTTCCTGCTAGGTTTAGAACCTCATACTGAAGCTTACAAGAAACCCCAACGGATGTATAGAACAATCTTTAAATTACCTACTTTGGTTTAGATACAAGCATCATGAAACCTCTAACACAATACATGTTTTTGACTTGGAGAAAATCCGTCTTTCGGACCTAACTTGCTTACCACTTTTTCCATGTGTGGTTTCCTAGAAACAAGGATGGCTCAACTTTCCCCTTTGGCTCAACTTAACCTACTCTCCCCCTACTGAGTCCTGAAGATCTGAACTTACTGTTTAGTCCCTTTTTGCACATGTAAGGACGCTCATTACTGCAGACATGACTCTTCCACTTCCCAAAGTCCTGTCCAGCCTCCTTGATCACTGCGCCACAAATCCCGTTCTGCTTTTCACTGTCGGAAAATACAAACACATCATAAAACCAGTTCTGTACAATCACTGTGACTGTTAAATACAATAAGGCAGTTAATATACAGTTCTACCCAGGCCTGGGATTTCGTGGTTTTAGGGGCAAGGCGTAAGTTGATTTGCCTGTTAAAGAGGCCAATCTGCCAGGGCACCAAGGCCATTAACCAAAATAGCCAAGAAAACCAAAAAACACTAGCTATTCTGTTAAGAAAAACATAAGTGCCTTCAGAAAGTATTCATACCCCTTGACTTTTCCACATTTTGTTGTGTTACAGCCTGAATTTAAAATTAATTAAATTGAGATTTTTTTGTCGCTGGCCTACACACAATACCCCATAATGTCAAAGTTGAATTAATTAATTAATTGAAAATGAAAAGCTGAAATGTCTTGAGTCAGTAAGTATTCAACCCCTTTGTTATGGCAGACCTGAACAAGTTCAGGAGTAAACATTTGCTTAACAAGTCACATAAGAAGTTGCATGGACTCTCTCTGTGTGCAATAATAGTGTTTAATATTATTTCTGAATGACTACCTCATCTCTGTACCCCACACATACAATTATCTGTAAGGTCCCTCAGTCAAGCAGTGCATTTCAAACAGATTACACTACATAGACCAGGGAGGTTTTCCAACGCCTCGCAAAGAAGGGCACTTATTGGTAAATGCGTAAATATTAAAAAAAAGCAGACATTTAAAATCCCTTTGAGCATGGTGAAGTTATTAATTACACTTTGGATGGTGTATCAATACACCCAGTCACTACAAAGATAGAGGCATCCTTCCTAACTCAGTTGCCAGAGAGGAAGGAAACAACTCAGGGATTTCACTGTGAGGCCAATGGTGACCTTTGAACAGTTTGCAACAAGGCACTAAAGTAAAACTGCAAAAAATGTGGCAAATAAATGAACTTTATGTCCTGAATACAAAGCGTTATGTTTGGGCCAAATCCAACAACACACATAACTGAGTACCACTCTTCATATTTTTAAGCATGGTGGTGGCTGCATAATGGGTATGCTTGTCATCGGCAAGGACTAGGGAGTTTTACAGTTTTGACTTAAAATCGTCTTGAAAATCTATGGCAAGACTTGAAAATGGCTGTCTAGCAATGATCAACAACCAACTTGAAAGAGCTTTAATAATTGCAAGGCCTGTGAGAAGGACCCGGTCACGTGATGGGCATTGGCTAATAAGAATTGAATTATCTGATAGAGTCATGTGCGTGAGAGGTAGCATGGCAATTGGCAGCCAGGAGAAGGAAACTATATTTCTATAATTCAAGACCTGGTTGTTGGGCTTGAGTTCCCCAGTTGAGCCGAATCCGAAGCATCAGACAAAACTGAGTGCTATTCATTTCAACTTGACATGCTATTGTTGTGCATTTCTGTAGAAAAAAAACATGAGCCAGTCAACCAGTCAGCCAGTCAACCAGTCAACCAGTCAGCCAGTCAGCCAGTCAGCCAGTCAGCCAGTCAGCCAGTCAACCAGTCAACCAGTCAGCCAGTCAAGCAGTCAGCCAGTCAACCAGTCAACCAGTCAGCCAGTCAGCCAGTCAGCCAGTCAACCAGTCAGCCAGTCAACCAGTCAACCAGTCAACCAGTCAACCAGTCAGCCAGTCAACCAGTCAACCAGTCAGCCAGTCAGCCAGTCAAGCAGTCAGCCAGTCAACCAGTCAACCAGTCAACCAGTCAGCCAGTCAACCAGTCAGCCAGTCAACCAGTCAACCAGTCAACCAGTCAGCCAGTCAACCAGTCAACCAGTCAACCAGTCAAACAGTCAGCCAGTCAGCCAGTCAACCAGTCAGCCAGTCAACCAGTCAACCAGTCAGCCAGTCAACCAGTCAACCAGTCAGCCAGTCATCCAGAAAATCTCTGTACCAATCTGAGTCCGCACCCATGTCTACCAGGAGAGAGCAGAGGTTACAGCACAGAGCCCTATCCAGCAGCTATGAACTAGACTACTGTAGAACGCATCTCAAACCCAGAAGCTCACCCTCTCATGAATGTCCAGGATGCTCATCAGATGGCTCCCCCGTCCCACACAGTCTGTGCGGGCATCATCCCAGGACTTTGTGTTGGTAGAGAAGTAGTAACACTTGTCCTCATATGCTCTCCATCCCTCCTCGCACTGACCGAAGGCTGACAACACAACAATCACAGGAGTGTTTAGCTGTTTGTCTAAAAACTGTTAGAATTTTTCAAAATCACAAGTTAAGGAAAATCTATTTGACATATATTGTCCAATAATAGGACATTTTGAGTAAAAACCTTCATAACGATAATAACGTTAAGATTTTATAATGATGACAATTGTGTTACTTTATCAATAATTGGATGAGTTACAATAAAATCACTGTTTTTCTGCTGTAGAGTAGACATGTAATCCCCAGTTTATGTAATCCCCAGTTTATGTAATCCCCAGTTTATGTAATCCCTAGTTTATGTAATCCCCAGTTTATGTAATCCCCAGTTTATGCAATCCCCAATTTATGCAATCCCCAGTTTATGTAATCCCCAGTTTATGTAATCCCCAGTTTATGTAATCCCCAGTTTATGCCAAAATTGAAAAGGCATAATTAGACTCCTACTTCGGTCATAAAAGTCCCATGACAGATCTACAAAGCCCATCCATATTAACGCTTAAAGTCAAGGCAACGCTGTCAATGTTTTACTTGAATTGCCTGTCACTGAGTCACCGATTCAATGGTATAATAAGGTGTTTTGTATACATCTGATAATTATAGAGTTACACTAGTGGCAGTAAATTGGGCCTATATTGACATGCTAGTCATTTAACCTATGCTCTCATCCTGAGAGGTTCAATGTAAACCCCTACATCTATAGTCTATCAGTGTAGTTGTGATAGGTTGATCGATAGGCATTGCAAATGTCAGTTGAAAGATCTTACACTGTCACGCCCTGACTCTGGGGACTCGTATTTGTTGAATCAGGGTGTGTATTTTCTGTGTGGTATGTTCCTATGTTGTATTTTCTAGGTTTGGATCTAGATCGTCTAGATCTATGTTGGCCGGTGTGGTTCCCAATCAGAGGCAGCTGTCGCTCGTTGTCTCTGATTGGGGATCCATACTTAGGCAGCCTATTGGCACTAGTGGGTTGTGGGATCTTGTTCCGTGTTAAGGTATGTTGTGTTGTGCTGCCTTGGACTTCACGTTTCGTTTCGTTTCGTTATTTTGTCGTTGTGTTTGATATTTAATAAACATGTACGCATATCACGCTGCGCCTCGGTCCGTCCCGTCTATAAGCGAACGTGACAGACGTCTACAAACGTTGATCAACGGATCCACTGGCTTGCAATATATAACGTTTATAAAATAAAGATGTGAATCTTGGAATGTCTGTAAATAAGTGTTAAAAGAAAATGTATTTTTGGTCCCAAAAGAAAGAAATTACAAACACACAAAAACAGTAAATATGTAATAACAAAATTAAGTATGATAATTAATACATTTCATATCAATTGCTACATGATATCCAGATTGCTTCATTTCTTTCAAATACAATGGATATAAAATTACATTTTTACAGATCCATTTTACGGACAACATTGGATATCTGCCAAATAAATGATTGGATATACCACAACTGAGGAGACTACAGATGAGAAGCAGTAGAGGCTCCGTGTTTTGTCCATCAGATCAATGTTGACTCTTTTCTTACTTTTCATGGTCTAATACATTCCATAAGGTTAATCTTCCCTAAATGTCCTGAGACGGCCCCATAGTATGTACCAGCTGCCACCAGACTTCTGAGCAGTATGTACCAGCTGCCACCAGACTTCTGAGCAGTATGTACCAGCTGCCACCAGACTTCTGAGCAGTATGTACCAGCTGCCACCAGACTTCTGAGCAGTATGTACCAGCTGCCAACAGACTTCTGTGCAGTATGTACCAGCTGCCAACAGACTTCTGTGCAGTATGTACCAGCTGCCAACAGACTTCTGAGCAGTATGTACCAGCTGCCAACAGACTTCTGAGCAGTATGTACCAGCTGCCACCAGACTTCTGAGCAGTATGTACCAGCTGCCAACAGACTTCTGTGCAGTATGTACCAGCTGCCAACAGACTTCTGAGCAGTATGTACCAGCTGCCAACAGACTTCTGAGCAGTATGTACCAGCTGCCACCAGACTTCTGAGCAGCATGTACCAGCTGCCACCAGACTTCTGAGCAGTATGTACCAGCTGCCAACAGACTTCTGAGCAGTATGTACCAGCTGCCACCAGACTTCTGAGCACCCTCTCACAGTTTCCCTTCTTTTAAGAACCAGCCCAAGGTCCAAAGATTGAGGGGGAGTAAAACAGGGATGACAAACCCTTGGACCTGAGCTGTGATGCCAAACGCTTTCTATACTAGTCAACAAGAATACATGACATGACAATGCAAAAAATGTCCCACCTGACAACTGAAATAATTGACGTCTATGCTAATGAGATTGTATAACAAGACACATTAGTTTTGAAATAGATCTTTATGTGTTATATTGTTTTACATAAATATTTATAGCACTGCATAGACGCATTCATATGGCATCAATAACTGTATAATACTGAATAATTGGTTATAATGACATAACAAAATAATGAAATAGGGGAAATGATAGTAATTAAAATAGGAAAGACTCAGAAGGTCAGGAGAGGTAGCTATGTTTATTCTCGTAGCAATCAATCACATACCTCAAAGCAAATTTTCAAATTGAATTTTATTCATCACATGTTTCGTAAACAACAGGTGTAGACCAACCGTGAAATGCTGACTTACGGGCCCTTCCCAACAATGCAGAGAGAAAGAAAATGGAGAAATAATAGAAAGGTAAAACATTTAATAATAAATACACAATGAGCAACGATAAATTAGGTAGCTTAGTGGTTAAGAGCGTTGTGCCAGTAACCGAAAGGTCGCTGGTTCTAATCCCCGAGCCGACTAGGTGAAAAATCTGTCGATGTGCCCTTGAGCAAGGCACTTAACCCTAATTGCTCCTGTAAGTCGCTCTGGATAAGAGCGTCTGCTAAATGACTAAAATGTAAATGTAATATACACAGGGTACCAGTAACGAGTTGATGTGCAGGGGTACGAGGTAATTGCGGTAGATATGTACATATAACTAGGAATGCAGTGACAAATAATAAACAGTAGCAGTAGTGTATGTGATGAGTCAAAAAAAGGGACAATGCAGATACAGTGGGGAGAACAAGTATTTGATACACTGCCGATTCTGCAGGTTTTCCTACTTACAAAGCTTGTAGAGGTCTGTAATTTTTATCATAGGTACACTTCAACTGTGAGAGACGGAATCTAAAACAAAAATCCAGAAAATCACATTGTTTGATTTTTAAGTAATTAATTTGCATTTTATTGCATGACATAAGTATTTGTTCACCTACCAACCAGTAAGAATTCCGGCTCTCACAGACCTGTTAGTTTTTCTTTAAGAAGCCCTCCTGTTCTCCACTCATTACCTGTATTAACTGCACCTGTTTGAACTCGTTACCTGTATAAAAGACACCTGTCCACACACTCAATCAAACAGACTCCAACCTCTCCACAATGGCCAAGACCAGAGATCTGTGTAAGGACATCAGGGATAAAATTGTAGACCTGCACAAGGCTGGGATGGGCTACAGAACAATAGGCAAGCAGCTTGGTGAGAAGGCAACAACTGTTGGCGCAATTATTAGAAAATGGAAGAAGTTCAAGATGACGGTCAATCACCTTCGGTCTGGGGCTCCATGCAAGATCTCACCTTGTGGGGCATCAATGATCATGAGGAAGGTGAGGGATCAGCCCAGAACTACACGGCAGCACCTGGTCAATGACCTGAAGAGAGCTGGGACCACAGTCTCAAAGAAAACCATTAGTAACACACTACGCCGTCATGGATTAAAATCCTGCAACGCACGCAAGGTCCCCCTACTCAAGCCAGCGCATGTCCAGGCCCGTCTGAAGTTTGCCAATGACCATCTGGATGATCCAGAGGAGGAATGGGAGAAGGTAGTGTGGTCTGATGAGACAAAAATAGAGCTTTTTTGTCTAAACTCCACACGCCGTGTTTGGAGGAAGAAGAAGGATGAGTACAACCCCAAGAACACCATCCCAACCGTGAAGCATGGAGGTGAAAACATCATTCTTTGGGGATGCTTTTCTGCAAAGGGGACAGGACGGCTGCACCGTATTGAGGGGAGGATGGATGGGGCCATGTATCGCGAGATCTTGGCCAACAACTTCCTTCCCTCAGTAAGAGCATTGAAGATGGGTCGTGGCTGGGTCTTCCAGCATGACAACGACCCAAAACACACAGCCAGGGCAACTAAGGAGTGGCTCCGTAAGAAGCATCTCAAGGTCCTGGAGTGGCCTAGCCAGTCTCCAGACCTGAACCCAATAGAACATTTTTGGAGGGAGCTGAAAGTCCGTATTGCCCAGCGACAGCCCCAAAACCTGAAGGATCTGGAGAAGGTTTGTATGGAGGAGTGGGCCAAAATCCCTGCTGCAGTGTGTGCAAACCTGGTCAAGACCTACAGAAAACGTATGATCTCTGAAATTGCAAACAAAGGTTTCTCTACCAAATATTAAGTTCTGCTTTTCTGATGTATCAAATACTTATGTCATGCAATAAAATGCAAATTAATTACTTAAAAATCATACAATGTGATTTTCTGGATTTTTGTTTTAGATTCCGTCTCTCACAGTTGAAGTGTACCTATGATAAAAATTACAGACCTCTACATGCTTTGTAAGTAGGAAAACCTGCAAAATCGGCAGTGTATCAAATACTTGTTCTCCCCACTGTAGTTACAGTAAATAGTTAACCAAATAGCTACCCAGACTAACTATTTAGCAGTCTTATGGCTTGGTGATAGAAGCTGTTCAGGGTCCTGTTGGTTCCAGACTTGGAGCATCGGTACCGCTTGCCGTGCGGTAGCAGAGAGAACAGCCTATAATTTGGGTGGCTGGAGTCTTTGACAATTTTTAGGGCCTTCCTCTGACACCGCCTGGTATAGAGGTCCTGGATGGCAGGGAGCTCGGCGCCAGTGACCTTTAGTCATATACTGTATATATGTCATTATATAACCAAACTCTGCCTTGAATTGTTACTTTTTACATTTACATTTACATCATTTAGCAGACGCTCTTATCCAGAGCGACTTACAAATTGGTGCATTCAACTTATGATAGCAAGTGGGACAACCACTTTTTTTCTTCTTTTTTTATGGGGGGGTGGGGGAGGGGAGGGGGGATGACTTTATACTATTCCAGGTATTCTTTAAAGAGGTAGGGTTTCAAGTGTCTCCGGAAGGGGGTCAGTGACTCCGCTGTCCTGGCGTCGTGAGGGAGATTGTTCCATCATTGGGGTGCCAGAGCAGCAAATAGCTTTGACTGGGCTGAGCGGGAACTGTGCTTCTGTAGAGGTATGAGAGCTAGCAGGCCAGCCCCTCACAGCTCCGTAGGCAAGCACCATGGTCTTGTAGTAGATGCGAGCCTCAACTGGAAGCCAGTGGAGTGTGCGGAGGAGCGGGGTGACATGAGAGAACTTGGAAAGGTCGAACACCAGACGGGCTGCGGCGTTCTGGATAAGTTGTAGGGTTTTAATGGCACAGGCAGGGAGCCCAGCCAACAGCGAGTTGCAGTAATCCAGACGGGAGATGACAAGTGCCTGGATTAGGACCTGTGCCGCTTTCTGTGTAAGGTAGGGTTGTACTCTGCAAATGTTGTAGAGCATGAACCTGCAGGATCGGGTCACCGCTTTGATGTTAGCGGAGAACGACAGGGTGTTGTCCAGGGTCACGCCAAGGCTCTTTGCACTCTGGGAGGAGGACACAATGGAGTTGTCAACCGTGATGGCGAGATCATGGAGCGGGAAGTCCTTCCCCGGGAGGAAGAGCAGCTCTGTCTTGCCGAGGTTCAGCTTGAGGTGGTGATCCGACATCCACACTGATATGTCTGCCAGACATGCCAAGATACGATTCGCCACCTGGTTATCAGAAGGGGGAAAGGAGAAAATTAATTGTGTGTCATCTGCGTAGCAATGATAGGAGAGACCATGTGAGGATATGACAGAGCCAAGTGACTTGGTGTATAGAGAGAATAGGAGAGGGCCTAGAACTGAGCCCTGGGGGACACCAGTGGTGAGAGCACGTGGTGCGGAGACAGATTCTCGCCACGCCACCTGGTAGGAGCGACCTGTCAGGTAGGACGCAATCCAAGAGTGAGCAGCGCCGGAGATGCCCAACTCGGAGAGGGTGGAGAGGAGGATCTGATGGTTCACAGTATCAAAGGCAGCGGATAGGTCTAGAATGATAAGAGCAGAGGAGAGAGAGTTAGCTTTAGCAGTGCGGAGAGCCTCCGTGACACAGAGAAGAGCAGTCTCAGTTGAATGACCAGTCTTGAAACCTGACTGGTTTGGATCAAGAAGGTCATTCTGAGAGAGATAGCAGGAGAGTTGGCTAGAGACAGCACGCTCAAGAGTTTTGGAGAGAAAAGAAAGAAGGGATACTGGTCTGTAGTTGTTGACATCGGAGGGATCGAGTGTAGGTTTTTTGAGGAGGGGTGCAACTCTCGCTCTCTTGAAGACGGAAGGGACATGGCCAGCAGTCAAGGATGAGTTGATGAGCAAGGTGAGGTAAGGGAGAAGGTCTCCGGAAATGGTCTGGAGAAGAGAGGAGGTGATAGGGTCAAGCGGGCAGGTTGTTGGGCGGCCGGCCGTCACAAGTCACAAGATTTCATCTGGAGAGAGAGGGGAGAAAGAAGTCAAAGCATAGGGTAGGGCAGTGTGAGCAGGACCAGCGGTTTCATTTGACTTAATAAATGAGGATCGGATGTCGTCAACCTTCTTTTCAAAATGGTTGACGAAGTCATCCACAGAGAGGGAGGAGGGAGGGGGAGGAGGAGGAGGATTCAGCAGGGAGGAGAAGGTGGCAAAGAGCTTCCTAGGGTTAGAGGCAGAGGTTTGAAATTTAGAGTGGTAGAAAGTGGCTTTAGCAGCGGAAACAGAGGAAGAGAATGTAGAGAGGAGTCTAGTTTTCCTCCATTTCCGCTCGGCTGCCCGGAGCCCTCTTCTGTGAGCTCGCAATGAGTCATCAAGCCACGGAGCAGGAGGGAGGACCGAGCCGGCCGGGAGGATAGGGGACATAGAGAGTCAAAATATGCAGAAAGGGAGGAGAGGAGGGAGAAGGATTTAGCAGAGGGAAGATATGATAGGATGGAAGAGGAGAGAGTAGCGGGAGAGAGAGAGCGAAGGTTGCGACGGCACATTACCATCTGAGTAGGGGCAGAGTGAGTAGTGTTGGAGGAGAGCGAGAGAGAAAAGGATACAAAGTAGTGGTCGGAGACTTGGAGGGGAGTTGCAGTGAGATTAGTAGAAGAACAGCATCTAGTAAAGATGAGGTCAAGCGTATTGCCTGCCTTGTGAGTAGGGGGAGATGGTGAGAGGGTGAGGTCAAAAGAGGAAAGGAGTGGAAAGAAGGAGGCAGAGAGAAATGAGTCAAAGGCAGACGTAGGGAGGTTAAAGTCACCCAGAACTGTGAGGGGTGAGCCATCCTCAGGAAAGGAACTTATCAAGGCGTCAAGCTCATTGATGAACTCTCCAAGTGAACCTGGAGGGCGATAAATGACAAGGATGTTAAGCTTGAATGGGCTAGTGACTGTGACAGCATGGAATTCAAATGAGGAGATAGACAGATGGGTCAGGGGGAAAAGAGAGAATGTCCACTTGGGAGAGATGAGGATTCCTGTGGCACCGCCGCGCTGACCAGATGCTCTCGGGTATGCGAGAACACATGGTTGGATGAGGAAAGAGCAGTAGGAGTAGCAGTGTTTTCTGTGGTAATCCATGTTTCCGTCAGTGCCAAGAAGTCGAGGGACTGGAGGGTAGCATAGGCTGAGATGAACTCTGCCTTGTTGGCCGCAGAACGGCAGTTCCAGAGGCTGCCAGAGACCTGGAACTCCACGTGGATCGTGCGCGCAGGGACCACCAGATCAGTGTGGCAGCAGCCACGTGGTGTGAAGCGTTTGTATGGCCTGTGCAGAGAGGAGAGAACAGGGATAGACAGACACATAGTTGACAGGCTACAGAGAAAGGCTACAATAATGCAAAGGAGATCGGAATGAAATGAACTAAACATCTGGCAAAGCGAGAGAGGGGGGCCTCCCTCACTTTCGATTGGTTTAGGGCTATACTCCATGCAGATTGGTTTAGGGCTATACTCCATGCAGATTGGTTTAGGGCTATACTCCATGCAGATTGGTTTAGGGCTATACTCCATGCAGATTGGTTTAGGGCTATACTCCATGCAGATTGGTTTAGGGCTATGCTCCATGCAGATTGGTTTAGGGCTATGCTCCATGCAGATTGGTTTAGGGCTATACTCCATGCAGATTGGTTTAGGGCTATACTCCATGCAGATTGGTTTAGGGCTATACTCCATGCAGATTCAATTTTATCATTTGGTAAAATGTGTGGACAGAAATGTGGGGTTGGCAAAACCACAAATGTGTTCAAATCCTACAACCCCCCTCATTCAGTATGAATAAAAGTATTAAAATTAATGCACTTACTACTTACTGTTCACCAGGCAAGGAGCTCCCCTCTCACCAGGCAAGGAGCTCCCCTCTCACCAGGCAAGGAGCTCCCCTCTCACCAGGCGAGGAGCTCCCCTCTCACCAGGCGAGGAGCTCCCCTCTCACCAGGCGAGGCGTTCCCCTCTCACCAGGCAAGGAGTTCCCCTCTCACCAGGCGAGGAGCTCCCCTCTCACCAGGCGAGGAGCTCCCCTCCCACCAGGCGAGGAGCTCCCCTCTCACCAGGCGAGGAGCTCCCCTCTCACCAGGCGAGGAGCTCCCCTCTCACCAGGCGAGGAGCTCCCCTCTCATCAGGCGAGGAGCTCCCCTCTCACCAGGCAAGGCAGGAGGAACTAGTACTACAAATCTACTATGCCACAACAAATAGCTGTTCTATAATCATAGTAAATTAATATAGCCTAGGCTAGGCTAGGTGGCGTAGCTGCAATTTGACAAGAGAGGGACACATATTCCATGAGCTAGCAAAATATTTTGGTCAAGCAAAGACAGAGCAGGGGTATTCAACCGGGGGTCCGCGGCTCCCTAGGAGTGAGCGGAGAATAGTGATGCGCGGGTTGTCTCATAACCAAGTAAAGCCCCCCCGGCCAAACCCTCCCCTCACCCGAACGACGCTGGGCCAATTGTGCGCCGCCCAATGGGAATCCCGGTCACAGCCGATTGTGGGATCGAACCCCAGGCTGTAGTGACGCTGCAACACTGCGATGCAGTGCCTTAGACCGCTGCGTCACTCAGGAGGCCCCGTACATACCCCTTTTAAAGGACACAAAAAATGTTGTCTTGCCAATTCACCCTCTGAATGGCACACATACACAATCCATGTCTCAAATCCTTCTTTAACCTGTCTCCTCCCATTCATCTACACTGATTGAAGTGGATTTAACAAGTGACATCAATAAGGGAAGAGCAGGTGTGTCACGGTTTCGGCCGAGGCTGCTCCTTCTCCTTGTTCGGGCAGGCTTCGGCGGTCGTTGTCCCCGGAGTACTAGCTACCACCGTTCGATGTTTCATGTTTGTTAGGTTTTGTCTGGTTGTACACCTGTCCCTTGTTAGTGTTTGATTTTGTTTCCTATTTAGTTATCGTGTGTTGGGTCAGGTGTTATGTGTGATTATTATTGTCAGCTGTTGCCCTTGAGGAGTTTCCTCTCTCGTTTGTTTGTATTTTCGAGAGTTCGCACTGCGTGCGCTTTTTCTTGTTTTTCGCACTGTGTGTTGTGCGTAATTTGTTCGTGCCGCCCGGTTGGGTTGGCGACTCATTCCTATTTTGGAGTTACTAAAGTCTGTTGAAGAACACCCTTGTTCCTGCGCTTGATTCCCTGCACCACATCCACACGCAGCACCCTGACAAGGTGTCCTTCATATTTTGTACACTCAGTACAAAACATACCTACAATAGAAAAGTGTAGAATATCTTCTAATGATGTGACCTTAATTTCTCAACTCCTAATATTGAGCAAATTACACTCATTGGAGTATCTGACATAGGCTTTGAAAAAGCACCTGCTAATAGGCTACCAGTGTGGCAAGTGCTGCTGGCTGCTGGTTATCATTCTTGACTTGACATAATGTTTTGCCAACACATGGCTAGCCTCTGTTTAACCAGCTAAACAGCTGCTCTTAGCGAAAATGTGTTTGGAGTTACCTCTCTAACTAATAGGCTATTTTAGAGTTCACAGTTCCACTTCCAAGTATAATGTGGGGAGGTCAAAATAATGAAAATCTATCTACTAATTCATTTAACTATTCATTTAAAAAATGTTTATTACTTCTCCTTGCCATTACCATTCACCTGATGATAAGAGATTCGATTAAAACTTTTTTTTTTTACTAACGTATGACAGGGGTCCCTGGGTTGCCGGGGCAAGAAAAGTTTGAAGACCCCTGATATAGTGTTCGAGTTAGACTCACTATTCCTTACAAGCTTTCCTCTTGTCTAAGTTTATTTTTATTTTTATTGTTGTTCTACTACACTCTGAAAGGGCCTTGTTAAAGGAAGCCAGGAGGCCTTTGGTTCACAAAGAGAGAACTAAGGAAGTCTCCTAACAGCTGTAGAGCTATAATGTCCTCAGACGGTGAGAGGACTGTCTCAGGTGTAGGTGAGAGGACTGTCTCAGGTGTAGGTGAGAGGACTGTCTCAGGTGTAGGTGAGAGGACTGTCTCGGGTGTAGGTGAGAGGACCGTCTCAGGTGTAGGTGAGAGGACTGTCTCAGGTGTAGGTGAGAGGACTGTCTCAGGTGTAGGTGAGTGAAGGGGGATCCTGTAGAGCTCTTTCCCCCTCCACCCCACCTGTACTGTAGCTATAAATAGGACCGTCACACCACCTGTCTATTGTAATAGGACTGTCCCGTGGGTGCCTACCCCAACAGAAGCTGTGTCCGCTCGGGGCCGATTAGCCTGAGCCCTGCCTGCAGCCCCAGACTCCTTCCTGGGCTCAGGTGGCTCAGGTGTTGGGGTGTCACCTGGGGGGACACTTTCTTTCAGAGGTCCCCATCACACACAGGTGAGGTGCATGCATGACATTGCGTTTTTTGTATGTCATATCGTAAGGGGACTTCATCTCACCTCAATGGTTTTGGTGCTATTTAGACTAATCTAAGCCATTTACTAAAACTAATATCAACAGCTTGAATTAAAATCACTTTCAACCACCAGGAGGAAGGCAGTATTACTCAAAAGCAGTTATTAAATAGAACAAGGGAAAATAGTGATGAAAGAGCATCATCTTCTCAACACCATGCAAATTAGACTGTCCTCACTGACGTTAAAGAGCCGGGGGCGGAATTTCCCGGCTGTGTTCTACTACAACACATAGAAAGGTGTTTAGATAAGAAACGGGGACACACGCGGCTGTCTGGGGACACCGGCCCTGCAGGCTCAGTCTGCTCTGCATGTGGCCATGTAAAGAGAGAAAGGGAGTCTGTGGTACTCATGCAAATGGCACACCCACATGTGAGTAGATGCTCCTGCAATGTGTCCCTGCCGATGAAACCTTTAATCTGAGGGCAGGGTGGTATATCTGCTGGTTTAACCTCTAATCTGAGGGCAGGGTGGTATATCTGCCGGTCTAACCTCTAATCTGAGGGCAGGGTGGTATATCTGCTGGTTTACCCTCTAATCTGAGGGCAGGGTGGTATATCTGCTGGTTTAACCTCTAATCTGAGGGCAGGGTGGTATATCTGCTGGTTTACCCTCTAATCTGAGGGCAGGGTGGTATATCTGCTGGTTTAACCTCTAATCTGAGGGCAGGGTGGTATATCTGCTGGTTTAACCTCTAATCTGAGGGCAGGGTGGTATATCTGCTGGTTTAACCTCTAATCTGAGGGCAGGATGGTATATCCACTGGTTTAACCTCTAATCTGAGGGCAGGGTGGTATATCTGCTGGTTTAACCTCTAATCTGAGGGCAGGGTGGTATATCTGCTGGTTTAACCTCTAATCTGAGAGCAGGGTGGTATATCTGCTGGTCTAACCTCTAATCTGAGAGCAGGGTGGTATATCTGCTGGTTTAACCTCTAATCTGAGGGCAGGGTGGTATATCTGCTGGTTTAACCTCTAATCTGAGGGCAGGGTGGTATATCTGCTGGTTTAACCTCTAATCTGAGAGCAGGGTGGTATATCTGCTGGTCTAACCTCTAATCTGAGAGCAGGGTGGTATATCTGCTGGTTTAACCTCTAATCTGAGAGCAGGGTGGTATATCTGCTGGTTTAACCTCTAATATGAGAGCAGGGTGGTATATCTGCTGGTTTAACCTCTAATCTGAGGGCAGGGGGGTATATCTGCTGGTTTAACCTTTAATCTGAGGGCAGGGTGGTATATCTGCTGGTTTAACCTCTAACCTGAGGGCAGGGTGGTATATCTGCTGGTTTAACCTCTAATCTGAGGGCAGGGTGGTATATCTGCTGGTCTAACCTCTAATCTGAGGGCAGGGTGGTATATCTGCTGGTCTAACCTCTAATCTGAGGGCAGGGTGGTATATCTGCTGCTCTAACCTCTAATCTGAGGGCAGGGTGGTATATCTGCTGGTTTAACCTCTAATCTGAGGGCAGGGTGGTATATCCACTGGTTTAACCTCTAATCTGAGGGCAGGGTGGTATATCCACTGGTTTAACCTCTAATATGAGGGCAGGGTGGTATATCCACTGGTTTAACCTCTAATCTGAGGGCAGGGTGGTATATCTGCTGGTTTAACCTCTAATCTGAGGGCAGGTGGTATAAATCAAATCAAATCAAATCAAATTTTTTGTCACATGTGCTCAAATTATTTTACACAAAAAATTAAACCAGAAAAATACAGTAATCGGGTAAGAGTCATGCGGGGCACCGGCTAGTTGAGGTAGTTATATATTCTGCTGGTTTAACCTCTAATCTGAGAGCAGGGTGGTATATCTGCTGGTCTAACCTCTAATCTGAGAGCAGGGTGGTATATCTGCTGGTTTAACCTCTAATCTGAGAGCAGGGTGGTATATCTGCTGGTTTAACCTCTAATATGAGAGCAGGGTGGTATATCTGCTGGTTTAACCTCTAATCTGAGGGCAGGGGGTATATCTGCTGGTTTAACCTTTAATCTGAGGGCAGGGTGGTATATCTGCTGGTTTAACCTCTAACCTGAGGGCAGGGTGGTATATCTGCTGGTTTAACCTCTAATCTGAGGGCAGGGTGGTATATCTGCTGGTCTAACCTCTAATCTGAGGGCAGGGTGGTATATCTGCTGGTCTAACCTCTAATCTGAGGGCAGGGTGGTATATCTGCTGGTCTAACCTCTAATATGAGGGCAGGGTGGTATATCTGCTGGTTTAAACTCTAATCTGAGGGCAGGGTGGTATATCCACTGGTTTAACCTCTAATCTGAGGGCAGGGTGGTATATCCACTGGTTTAACCTCTAATATGAGGGCAGGGTGGTATATCCACTGGTTTAACCTCTAATCTGAGAGCAGGGTGGTATATCTGCTGGTTTAACCTCTAATCTGAGAGCAGGGTGGTATATCTGCTGGTTTAACCTCTAATCTGAGGGCAGGGTGGTATATCTGCTGGTCTAACCTCTAATCTGAGGGCAGGGTGGTATATCTGCTGGTTTAACCTCTAATCTGAGAGCAGGGTGGTATATCTGCTGGTTTAACCTCTAATCTGAGAGCAGGGTGGTATATCTGCTGGTCTAACCTCTAATCTGAGGGCAGGGTGGTATATCTGCTGGTTTAACCTCTAATCTGAGGGCAGGGTGGTATATCTGCTGGTTTAACCTCTAATCTGAGGGCAGGGTGGTATATCTGCTGGTTTAACCTCTAATCTGAGGGCAGGGTGGTATATCCGCTGGTTTAACCTCTAATCTGAGGGCAGGGTGGTATATCCGCTGGTTTAACCTCTAATCTGAGGGCAGGGTGGTATATCTGCTGGTTTAACCTCTAATCTGAGAGCAGGGTGGTATATCTGCTGGTTTAACCTCTAATCTGAGGGCAGGGTGGTATATCTGCTGGTTTAACCTCTAATCTGAGGGCAGGGTGGTATATCTGCTGGTTTAACCAAATGTCACAAATATCACACATCTTAGTGTGTCACAACCCATTACGTCCCATTGCAGAAATTATATAGGGCCCTTATAAAGATCATTTCAAAGGGTGACATAACGCATGGTAAGTAATGTAAGATGAAGACTTCATTACGCTAAGCCTGAATATTTATATTTTATTTAAAGTCTGACCAAATTAACTACACTGAACAAAAATATAAACACAACACGCAACAATTTCAAAGATTTTACTGAGTTACAGTTTATATAAGGAAATCAGTCAATTGAAATGAATTCATTAGACCCTGCTCTATGGATTTCACGACTGTGAATACAGATATAGATCTGTTGGGTAGGGGCGTGAATCAGAAAACCAGTCAGTATCTGGTGTGACCACCATTTGCCTCATGCAGCGCAACACATCTCCTTCACGTAGGGTTGATGAGGCTGTTGATTGTGGCCTGTGGAATGTTGTCCCACTCCTCTTCATTGGCTGTGCGAAGTTGCTGGATATTGGCGGAACTGGAACACGCTGTCGTACACGTCGATCCAGAGCATCCCAAACATACAAAATGGGTGACATGTCTGGTGAGTATGCAGGCCATGGAAGAACTGGGACATTTTCAGCTTCCAGGAATTGTGTACAGATCCTTGCTACATGGGGCTGTGCATTATCATGCTGAAACATGAGGTGGTGGCGGTGGATGAGTGGCATGACAATGGGCCTCAGGATCTCGTCACGGTAACTCTGTGCATTCAAATTGCCATCGATAAAATGTTTGTTGTCCATAGCTTATGCCTGCCCATACCATAACCCCACCGTCACCATGGAGAACTCTGTTCACAGAGTTGACATCAGCAAACCGCTTGCCCACACGACGCCATTCACCACTGTCTGCCATCTGCCCGGTACAGTTGAAACCCGGGATTTGTCCGTGAAGAGCACACTTCTCCAGCGTGCCAGTGGCCAATCGAAGGTGAGCATTTGCCCACTGAAGTCGGTTAAGACGCCGAACTGCAGTCAGGTCAAGACCCTGGTGAGGATGACGAGCACGCAGATGAGCTTCCCTGAGACGGTTTCTGACAGTTGGTGCAGAAATTCTTCAGTTGTGCAAACCCGCAGTTTCATCAGCTGTCCGGGTGGCTGAAGAAGCTGGATGTGGAGGTCCTGGGTTGGCATGGTTACACGTGGTCTACGGATGTGAGGCTGGTTGCACGTACTGCCAAATTCTCTAAAATGACGTTGGAGGCGGCTTAAGGTAGAGATATTAACATTCAATTCTCTGGCAACAGCTCTTGTGGACATTCCTACAGTCAGCATGCCAATTGCACGCTCCCTCAAAACTTGAGACATCTGTGGTATTGTGTTGTGTGACAAAACTGTACATTTTAAGAGTGGCCTATTATTCATTTCTGGGATCTTTTATTTCAGCACATGAAACATTTGACCAACATTTTACATGTTGCGTTTATATTTTTGTTCAGTACAATAAGTATACATTGGAATTATATACTTGATAAATTGAGAATAACTATATATCGTCAAAATGAACTACACTACATGGCCAAAGGTATGTGGACATACTTGTCGAACATCTCATTCCAAAATCATGGGCATTAATATGGAGTTGGTCCCCCCTTTGCTGCTATAACAGCCTACCACTCTTCTGGGAAGGCTTTCCACTAGATGTTGGAACATTGCTGTGGGGACTTGCTTCCATTCAGCAACAAGAGCATTAGTGAAGTCGGGCACTGATGTTGGGTGATTAGGTCTGACTCGCAGTCGGCTTTCCCCAAACTGTTGCCACAAAGTTGGAAGTACAGAATCGTCTAGAACGTTATTGTATGCTTTAGCGTTAATAATAATAATAATAATAATATGCCATTTAGCAGACGCTTTTATCCAAAGCGTTAAGATTTCCGTTCACTGGAACTAAGGGGCCTAGCCTGAACCATGAAAAACAGCCCCAGAGCACTATTCCTCCTCCACCAAACTTTACAGTTGGCACTATGCATTTGGGCAGGTAGCGTTCTCCTGGCATCCGCCAAACCCAGATTTGTCCGTTGGACTGCCAGATGGTGAAGCATGATTCATCACGCCAAAGAATGTGTTTCCACTGCTCCAGAGTTCAATGTCAGTGAGCTTTACACTACTCCAGCCGACGCTTGGCATTGCGCAAGGTGATCTTAGGCTTGTGTGCGGCTGCTCGGCCATGGAAACCCATTTAATTAAGCTCCCGACCAACAGTTATTGTACTGACGTTGCTTCCAGAGGCAGGTTGGAGGGCTGCAACCGAGTACAAATTATTTTTACACGCTACAGCACTCGGCGGTCCCGATCTGTGAGCTTGTGTGGCCTACCACCTTGCGGCTGAGCCGTTGTTGCTCCTAGATGTTTTCATTTCACAATAACAGCACTTACAGTTGACCAGTGCAGCTCTAGCAGGGCAGAAATTTGACGAACTGACTTGTTGGAAAGGTGGCATCCTATGACGGAGCCAAGTTGAAAGTCACTGAGCTCTTCAGTAAGGCCACTCTACTGCCAGTGTTTGTCTATGGAGATTGCATGGCTGTGTGCTCGATTTTATACACCTTGTCAGCAACGGGTGTGACTGAAATAGCCAAATCCACTCATTTGAAGGGGTGTCCACATACTTTTGGCCATGTAGTGTACTTTTAAAAGATTCAAATGATTAATAAAAGCACAACACAAGCAACAGCATACAGTGTATGATCTCATATTAATTTACAAAACAATTTGTACTTTCTCTATTAAAATTGGCAAGTCACTATACCAGCAGTGAAAAGTTGAATACATCAAGGATATTTCTATACCATAGCAGTTAGAAGAATAGAACACCAAGTGAATATTCTCTTGATAGAGTATTCAATATTATATATTATTATAATATATAAATTCAGTATTCAATACACAATATTCTAATCTGAGCAAACATAAAACATATCTTCAAACATGTTTGTTTTATATTTATCGGTTTTACAAAAGTAAAATCAGGGGAAAATATAACTACGATATTTTCAGCCACAGACACATTTGAAAAGGTCTCCGGCACGCAATACATTTAGAAATAGTATTAAAAGTGTATTTTATTTTATTCAAACCTCTTTTAGAAAATAGTGCATTATCAATACATTAAATACAACAGTAAATAATACTATTTCATACATTATCGTAAAATAGCTTTGCCATTTGGCAGATATATGAAATCTCCGGTGGTCGTGGCAGCCCAATTTGTTTCAGAAAGGTGATTTTATTGCTAATGTAGTGTGATATATACAACAACAAGCATCAATCAAAAAAATATTATATGTTGCCGACTGATTTATAAGAATTAAAAGAGATTAATAGAAAACATATTCTCTCAAAAATGCACGTCTCAAAAACAGTTCTTAGATATCGTTGTATTCATGGTTTATTAAAACAGACCTAAGTTATTGAGATGGTGATCTCTTATACAAGAGAAAGTGTGGCAATCGCGATTCATTACAAACATTCAAAAACTGATCCAGATCCAATGCTTCATGTTTCCGATTCTCCTCCAAAGTTGGGGTTGTTAAAAGCAGGCTGCAATAGAAGAACAAAGGAAGATTCAGCCTGAATTTTAACATTTCAAATCAAAATTTAATTTTGTCACATGCGCCGAATACAATAGGTGTAGTAGACCTTACAGTGAAGCCCTTAACCAACAATGCAGTTTTAAGAAAAATAAGTGTTAAGTAAAAAATAAAAATAGATAAGTGAAAAAAATAAAAAATGTAAATAAAAAAACAAATAATTAAAGAGCTGCAGTAAAATAACAGTAGTGAGGCTATATTCAGGGGGTACCGGTACAGAGTCAATGTGCGGGAGCACCGGTTAGTCCAGGTAATTGAGGTAATATGTACATGTAGGTAGAGTGTTCATGAATCCCTGTAAACCTCCTCACATGAACATCGCCCATTTCTCAATATCTAAAGAGGAACTAGCCAAGGATGGCTACTATCCCTGCTATTTGCTTTGTTTACAGCTAACAGCTATTTCCTCTCTCGTTGCCATGTTACCATCACGAACATCCATCTTTTTATAACAGCCATGGTTTCTTCAGCAGAAGATTCACTTACCACATCGACGCTCTTTCCCGTTCTTGTTGGGAAGCTGACGTCACTCAGCTTGACCCCTCTGATACTAAAGACATAATATAGCAGTCCAAATATCAAGGTGAAGACGACTATGGCCCCAATCACAGCCCCAGCTATCAGTCCTGCACCTGTTTTAAGAAAGGAACAAATACAAATGAATATTTTGATGATCTATGGTTTCTGGAATGATCTATGTTGTTTTTTTTTCAATGTTGCAACTAGTATAGCAAACTTACTGTTAGCTGGGGGAGCATCAGTGGGAATGACTATACCACCGTCATCTGTGGTGTAGTCTGCAGGAGAAATAACAGTGGCATTAGCATCTGAAAATACTGCATCAAATGGACCCCAGTGCCTGTCTTGTATCAGTTATACTGAGTACTCACATTGGCGATGGCGACAGGCATATCCTCTCTTCTGCATACAGTTGTTGTCGTTCCACTGTCCGTCAGGGTACATCTCGACACAGTTCTCTCCTCCCACGTCTCCTTGGTGGAAGGCTTCGTTGGGCTCGTTGGGCGCCCAGTTCAGGAAAGCCAAGGACTGCATGTCTGTCCAACTCCAACCAACTGGAAACAGTTACAGATATTAGCATCATGTTATACACTTAGGTGAGAAAACAATAATGGTGAAAGGTTAGGTCAGTGCACAACGGTACTTGGGTCGTTCCACCAATTCGGTGCCTTTTAAGAAGTGTAACTCGGTTTAAAATTCTGTAATGTACAGCACATGTTCAACTTAATAAAAAAACTAAATTTTCCTATCTCAAGAGGTTAAATAAAAAATAATATTATAGTAAGTGCCTATTAAGTGCCAAATAAAGTAACACGGTTGACCGTAACAGGGTTGACCGTAACACGGGTTGACACGTAACACGGGTTGACACGTAACTCTGTCATCTTAAATCAGCCATAAATCCGCTCGTGACAGGGGGAATGGAAGCTGGTTGTGTGCAACAGGGATGGCAATTGAATGCAAGCTTCACAAACAAATGTAATTGTTGAATAATTTCTAGCCTGTCTATCTATGGATAACAGGGTTGACGTGTTTTGCTCGACCCGCTCCGTTTTCCACCACAAAACACCAGAAAATGGCCAGAAAGAGTAGAACCAGCTCACCTGCTTTTACACTATGATTTGACTATTCGATGTTCAATGTTTCTATTGAACAAAATATTGAAAATAATAGTTCAGTTCACATAACAGGGTTGACCTTAAAATGAGTGACAGATGTAAATGAATCACTAATTACATGAAATAAATAATAATCTTCATAAATGACTTTGTCAAAGCAACAAAATAACTAGGGCTTTACATTAGAGAAATGTTTGGATTAAGTGGGTTGAAATCTTCCTAGAAGTGACACAGGGTTGGTGGAGGGACAAGTCAATATGCTGAATTTTGACCCTTTAGCAAGCCTTTATTCACATTAAAAATCTGATTGATTGAATTCTCCATGGGTCTATTTTAAAGGGTACTTCAGTTAATATAACAGGCTTTTATTTGTACTTCTAATATCAATAATACACTTACAGTTGTTGTCCCTGGTCAGGCCGATCCAGACGTTGTGCACCCTGGTGTAGTTCATTTTCAAGATGAACTCCACCTCTGCTCTACTGTGGATGGACACCAGGTCTCCTCTCATTCCTTGGCAGTAGTGTCTGGCCTCTGGCCAGGAGAATCCCTGGGGCCCGTTGTGTACAAGGTAGCAATAGCGACCATAGGGAACCCAGCCATGAAGGCATTTCCCATCTCCGGGGGCTGGGGTTGGAGGAGGAGACTCTGAGGAGAGAGTGTATATAAAAAAATATATATATTTAGTATTTTAAACAGGTGGCATTTGAAGCTGCAATTATCGGAAACCTGTGGGAAAATATACTACACTTGTCATGAGTGGGCTAGTTAAATGATTCTGCTTATCCCATCAGAGTCTAAGCCCTGTCTAAGACGGGGGAGGGGGTTCTACTAAGCTGTATGGAATTGTTTTCAGAAAGTCATACCAAAGATCATTTTGCTATTTCATTTTGAATTTTAAGACCCCTTGAAGAATCAAAAAATATATATTAAAACAAATATTTGATTAAACATTTTATTTGGCCTTACTGCTATTAGCTTATTCAAACGCATTTAATAACAGATTCACTACATGGAACAACAAATAGTCTCCAAAAAATAATCTAAAAGGAAGTTTGTTCTGAAGTGTCTGTCCTATATTTTAGAGATATAAGAAAGATTTTATTATTATTTTTTACATGTATTTAACCCCTTATTTTTGGCACAAAACAGTCTCCATATGTACTTCCATTCATTTTATCAACTGGTACCGGGGGACCTTCAGACGAGTCTCGTGGGCGTCCTAGAGCAAAACAACCAACATGTTCGTGAGAGTGTGTAGCCCAAACTGTTCCGGAAGCTACAGACAGAAGAGAGCAGATCGTCTGTACTGACTTCAGACGAGTCCCAAGACACTTGTGGTCCTCTGTAGCTCAGCTGGTAGAGCACGGCGCTTGTAACGCCAAGGTAGTGGGTTCGATCCCCGGGACCACCCATACACAAAAATTTATGCACGCATGACTGTAAGTCGCTTTGGATAAAAGCGTCTGCTAAATGGCATATTATTATTATTATTACTTGTGGGGGTCGTAGAGCAAAACGGAGAACACCGTCGTGTTCGCGAGAGTCTCGTCTTTCCATACAGGGGTCAAATGAGTCCCGATTTTTCAGGATGTCTCATGGTCCGACAAACACCGCTCTAGCTTTGTCACCTTTCACCGCAGATGCAGAAGTGCGACATAGGCGGATGCAGTGGATTGAGACGCATATAACTGACGGATTTCTATGGGGATTTTGTTATTATGCGAATTAGATTTCCGCGGGGGCGTGGACATCAACCTTAGGGGGTTATGCTGCAGTGGAGATGTAAAGTTCCTTCAGACTTATATATTTTGTGTCACTGGTTTACACACAATACCCCATAATTTCAAAGTGGAATTCTGTTTTTAGAAAGTTTTACAAATTAATAAAAATGTTAAATAAAAATATTCTAAAACATGCATCCTGTTTGCAATAAGGCACTAAAGTAAAACTGCTAAAAAAAAAATTGGCTACCAAATTCACTTTATTTCCTTAATACAAAGCATTTTGCTTGGGGCAAACCTAACAAAACACATTACTGAGTACCACTCAGAGGAAAACTTGGTTTCATTCTGCTTTCCAACAGACACTGGGAGACAAATTCACCTTTCAGCAGGACAATAACCTAAAAGACAAGGCCAAATCTACACTGGCGTTGCTTACCAAGAAGACATTGAATGTTCCTGAGTGGCCTAGTTACAGTTTTGACTTGGAAAGACTTGAAAATGGCTGTCTAGCAATGATCAACAAACAACTTGACAGAGCTTGAATAATGTTTTTAAGAATTATGTGAAAATATTGTACAATCCAGGTGTGCAAAGACTCACAGCTGTAATCGCTGCCAAAGGTGATTCTAACATGTATTGACGGAGGGGTGTGAATACTTGAGATATTGAGATAATGAGATATTCCTGTATTTAATTTTCAATAAATTTGCTAACATTTCTAAAATCATGTTTTCACTTTGTCATTATGGGGTGTTGTGGGTAGATGGGTACATATTTCATCCATTTTGAATTCAGGCTGTAACAACAAAATGTGGAATAAGTCGAGGGGTATGAATACTTTCTGAAGGCACTGTAGGTCCTACCTGAGGTGATCTTGCAGATGTAGGCCTTGGCAGAATTGCAATCGGTGTCATTCCACGTTCCATGGAAGATGCGGTCTGCATGCATGCTCACACAGCCCTCTGCTTTGTGGTTGCTAGGTTCCCCAGGTCCCCAGTGAGTGAAGAACACTGGCCAGCCGTCTGTCCAGGTATATGAACTGCTATCATCCTGCAGATACAACAAACCATCAACCAAGAGCACCCTGTCCACTTACCATAATCAAAGAAATGACACAACTTGAAAATGAGCTTTGTTGTGATGAATGCCAGTTCAATTCTATAAAGAGGATTTGGCTAGTGCCTTGCGTCGGAGTCCAATCCATGCGTCTGCCTTGCCCTGGAGTACAGCCCCAGCCACGAAGGCCTGGTCGTAGCTCATGTCAATGCTGGCCAAGTTGCCCACTTCCTGCTCACATGCCAGCTGAGCTGCCTCCCACGTCTTGGGCTCCTCCACCAGCTTGTAGCAGTTATTATACCAGGAGACGTAGCCAGCGGGGCAGGGGTTTGGGGTTGGAGCTGGCGGAGCCATACTGCTTGCTGTCGGGAATGAAATTATAGAACTTTTAACAAAGGTCAACAACAAAAAAATGAAGTTACAAAGAGTGAGTTTTTGTTTTGTCAGCACTAACATTTCTTCATGGAGCAGACCCAGCTATGTTCCTCAGTGCACAAGTCATCGTTCCAGCGTCCGCTCACCAAGGAGTTATGAGTAATGGCGGTGCAGTGCTCCTGGGGGAGGCAACAGGTCAAAGTCTAATCTCTGTGAAACTTGTAGCCTGTTAACTCGTTTTAAAACCATCCAGTCTGTGAGGTGAAAAACCTTAGAATCTTTTGACATTCACGGTGACCTTCAAAAAAACCCTCATCTGAAGTATGTTGGAGCTGTGCATGATTCTCACCCGCCCTCCATCGTTGTTGGGTTCCTTGTCGGCCCAGTTGGTGTACAACACCGGACTCACACCGTCACTCCAGCCAAACCCCCCTTCCACCAGGCTGTCTGTCAAGCCAATCCATGTTGACCGCTTCAGTTCCCTTAGATAGCTGGACACAAAGTCTGGAGAACAGAGGACATTCAAAATGTAAAACCACCATGGGAAAAAAAAAATAGGAACTTTGATCCACTGGATCTCCAAAGTGATGGTTCTTTCTAATAGATTACCGTTCTCATATTGATTGTCGATGACAGCCAATTCTGCTCCTTTACTTTTGCACCAACTCCGAGCGAAGGTCCAGTTGCCTTTCATCCCGTGCTTGTGTCCTTGGAACATGAAGCACTTGTTTCGGAACAGTTTCCATCCTAGAACAGCCAGACATAAGACACTGGTTACTGCTAGTGTTTTTTTGGGGGGGGGGATCATTTCACAAATCAGCACCTGAAGGATTAATGGGCATGTTTCTGCCGTACCCTCTGGGCAGTATCCCGTCCAGGGTTGGGTGGGAGGAGGAGGGGTGTGGTCTTCACCAGGGTATTTCTTACACAGGTAACCTGCATTGGTACGGGCGCAGTTGACATCGTTCCAATTACCTACGAGAAACAAGAGACAGAATATGTTGGATGAGGCCTCTAAATGAACCGTTTTCCAATGGTAGAATGGTGCTCCCAACTTAAAAAGTTAGGAGCACAACATAAAATTTAGGAGCACCAGAAAACAATATTTTTAAAATTGATTTAGATATAGCCTATATTGGGACTAGATTAATTTCTAGCTACTGTTGTGCCTTAGAAACTAATAATTTTAACCCTGTAAAGACATTTGTTTCTGATAAAAAGCTAAAATGTTGATACATAAACCTGGTCATTGACATTACAGTCATTTGTGGAATTTTTGGTTTCTCCATCGTGTATGAGAACCACCTATAGAGATGCATTCCCATCGACATTTGTACACTGTCTCTTTAAGAGCGTCAACTTCATTGCAGTGATGTGATCGTTCCTTACTAGTTTTGTGTGTATTGGGTATATGTTGTGAAATTGTTAAGATATTATTTGTTAGATATTACTGCACTATTCGGAGCTAGAAGCACAAGCATTTCGCTACACCCGCTATAACATCTGCTAAACACGTGTATGTGACAAATACAATTTGAGTTGATTTGATGGATTTTCTGAAGAAGTATACTTTTTCCCCTTTCTATCGTCAAATGTTTAGATATACTGGTAATTAAAGTTGGCTAGCTAGCTAATGAATTTACATGACTGAACAACGAGTGGTTTTGGTACAGCCTGCGAAATAGTTAATGAACGTATAGCCAATTCACGATCGGAAGAAAAAAACATTGCGTCGGTAATATGGGTCATACAGTATCTTTTAACCTGACAATCCGTTTTCGCTGTAGTAATGACGCAACAATGACAGTAACGAATCTGTGCTCACTTTTTTTTTTCTCTCAAGGCACTCGAAAACAACGGGACAACGAAGCCTAATCATTACAACAATTATTATCTGGGTGATTTATTTTTGTAGGCACACGGTGCTCCCAAAATAAAATGTCAGGTCGCACAGCAAAATATTTAGGAGCATATGCGACCAAAATTGTTGTATGGGAGTTTATTTTGTATTATTTTTTATTATATTCTTTACAGAAAGCTCAACCTGTTTACATCAGTACCTTGATGTCTGTTCATCTGGACACACTGTTCCTCCCCATTGGCATTATTAGGCTCTCCCGGACCCCAGAAAACATATGTGACAGGGGACCAGTCCACCCACCTGTGTAGGGGAACAGAGATAGGTGGTGAGCAGTCTTGACAATATCCCACACCATATATTATGCAACAGCATGGGTAGTATCAATACAAAAAAAAATACATACTGGTATTGGTCTGCTGCGATCCCAAACACCAGCATTCCAATCCACGATGATTCGGCCTTTCCCGTCCCAATCTGCAATGTCCAAGACACGTTACTGAGAGGAGCCGACCATTGAGATTTTGTAACTCCTCCTACACACAACCCGATAAACTTAACAAAGTTAAGCTAAGTTAAAGCTGCATTAGATGTATCGGTTTTCGAGAGGTCTGCTTGGACAAGCATATCGCACCATTGTGTTGATGTACGCCTGTTCGTCTTTGTTTAAGATGGAGACCAGATGGGCCTTCTCAGCGTAGCAGCGGGACATAGCTTGGTAGAAGTCCACTATGTCGGTATCGTTATAGTAATAGCAGATGCCATTGTTCTTCCTCCAGCCAGCGTTGGTACCGCAGTCAGGTGCTGGAGGAGATACAAGCCATTTCTCAGGGACGTACAGCTCATTGAAACTTCTGGAACAAATCAATGATCATGAAACCTACGGTGCTATCTTATGGTTTAACAGTGTGATCAGAGGTGCACTAAGCTGGTTACCTGGAACAGGAGGAGGGGGCACTGGAGGCACGATGGGCTTCTTCACCTTGGAGATCATGCAGATCCAGTCCTGATGGGCATCACAGTTGAGATCGTTCCACCAAGACGACGTTCCATTTGTGTTGCTCACCATCTCTACACAGTCCTCACGACCCTCATGGTTGTTGGGCTCCCCATGTCCCCAGTTGGTGTGGCTCACAGGAGTAGCGTCACTCCAGTGGTAACCTCCATCTGTAGGGTTGTGTTTCAGCCCGATCCACATGGACTTCCCCTTGGTGTGCGTGGACAGGAAGTTCTCTTCCTCCATGCTATGGATACTGACAAGGTCTGCCCCCCTGGACGTACAGTCCTCACGGGCTGCAGACCAACTCTTCTTCTTGGAGAAATCCACCGTGAAGAGCTACAACAAACATTTTGAGATTTACCCTGTAGCACTTCAGATAATGCTGTGTTTCTCTACCAAGTATCAGTTCATATAGTGTTGAGGCTCTTTACCCTGTACTAGTTCAGCAGTTCAGAGGAAGCTAGTCTGTGTCTTTAATGATTATCAGTTCACATAAAGATAGTGTGTCTTTACCCTGTATCAGTTCAGATGAAGCTAGTCTGTATCTTTACAGTGTATCAGTTCAGATGAAGCTAGTCTGTATCTTTACCCTGTATCAGTTCAGATGAAGCTAGTCTGTGTCTTTACAGTGTATCAGTTCAGATGAAGCTAGTCTGTGTCTTTACAGTGTATCAGTTCAGATGAAGCTAGTCTGTATCTTTACAGTGTATCAGTTCAGATGAAGCTAGTCTGTGTCTTTACAGTGTATCAGTTCAGATGAAGCTAGTCTGTATCTTTACAGTGTATCAGTTCAGATGAAGCTAGTCTGTATCTTTACAGTGTATCAGTTCAGATGAAGCTAGTCTGTGTCTTTACAGTGTATCAGTTCAGATGAAGCTAGTCTGTATCTTTACAGTGTATCAGTTCAGATGAAGCTAGTCTGTATCTTTACAGTGTATCAGTTCAGATGAAGCTAGTCTGTATCTTTACCCTGTATCAGTTCAGATGAAGCTAGTCTGTATCTTTACAGTGTATCAGTTTAGATGAAGCTAGTATGTATATTTACAGTGTATCACTTCAGATGAAGCTAGTCTGTATCTTTACAGTGTATCAGTTGAAATGAAGCTAGTATGTATCTTTACCCTGTAGCAGTTCCTGAAGTGTCGCTCAGCCGTCCAACCGTCCGCACAGTCCGGTGAAGGGGGAGGAGTTGGAGGTTTAGTGGGCGGTGTGATGTCAGGCCTTGGTGTCTCACACACGAATGGGAATGCCTCAGTGCATTGCTTGTCATCCCAGAACCCACCAGTAGGGCCCGTAGTCATGCCAACGCAGGTTCCCACGTGGTTATCTGGAGGACCACAACGACAATTGTAAACAATTCAACCGATATACTAACATTAAAATATTTCAGATTCGTTAATTGGTGTAACATGACTCTACCTGGCTGGTTTCGATCCCAGTGTGTGAAGGTGAGAGGTGCTCCATTATCCCAAATGTAATCCACCCCTCCTGAATCACCCCCTGCCCTCAGTCCAATCCACCACAAACCAGTGTATCCAGCCAGCTTCACCGTGAAGTGGGACTGTTCATAACTGGAAAAGACATCACAGATATTATTCAACACCAATCGAAGACCAGCATTATAGACATATAAAGACATCCTGAGGCATGCCGAGATTCCAAGGGGGTTTGTTTGTCTTGAATGTGATGCCCCTTTGGATCAAAAAAATGCACCGGCCGGTTTCCAACAGATCGAAGTACACCAGACTGATGATCTGTATCTGCCACAACATATACAAAGACATCTTGTGAGATGCTGAGGTAGAATCACACTCACATGTCCCCAATGTGCAGAAGTTTGCTGTTCTGCTGCTCGCAGAAGGCCTTGGCGTCTGACCAGGTTCTGGCGGTCTCTTCCATCCAGTAACAGGAATAACCATAGGCATCCCAGCCCTGTGGCACATCACACAAACACTGATGTGGTGCTGCAGAGGGATAGCTACTACAGGCAGGTGCAGGTGCAACAGGACAACCACTCACCTGTGGGCATCCGTACACCGTGGGCATGACGGAGGGAAGCGGGTAGTGTGCTTTGGGCATCTTGCATATATAAGTGTTCAGTTCCGTGCAGGGGACATCATTCCATCTACCAGTCTGCAATGAAAGGAACAGGACACTTTTGGTTGGACACAAGTGTCAGGTTAAAGTGATGACAACAGTAAGGTTAAGAGTAGGGGGGTAATTGTTAAGAGTTAAGCATGTGAGCCCAAGCTAACCGTGTTACCTGATAAAACATCTCCACGCAGTCCTCATTGAAGCCTTGATGGTTGTTGGGTTCTCCTGGTGCCCAGTAGGTGAAAGTGACCCAGTGGTTGTCTGACCAGGAGAACAGGCCTGAGAAGCCCAAATCATTCAGCCCAATCCACACATCATTGGTGGCTGCAAGGAAGACGGAATCAAAAGAAGAAGTCAGCTTTCCAACAGCAAGTAGTGTTCATGTTCCCCCCCATACTTCCCCATACGGACCCTGTGGACTCTTACCCATGTAAAGGTAGCTCTCCAGCCAGCTCTGTTCCGTCATGGACTGAATGGACACCAGGTCAGCTCCCAGCTTCCTGCACTCGCCACGGGCTGCATGCCATGTCTTTTTATCTCCGTAGGGCTTGTAGCAGAATTCCCCAAATTCATACCAGTCAGGCCCCAAGCATCTCAACTCTGCAGAGGAATCAAAGTTAAGTTAAGTAGCCTACAGCACATTCAATCACATTGAAGTCATATTAGTGTCCTTTGGCGACTTGATTTGACGTCGGAGCATGTTCTGTTTGTTGGTGTAGTCTGACGTACCTCCATCTGCAAACTGGTATGATATTTGATAGTTCCCATCATACCTGTTGAAGATCAAAGGGTACTATGTTGGTATTGGCTGCATGGTTCTTATTAATTAATTAATTAATTAATTAAAGAAGTGTAGACAGTGCACTGTCATGCAGTAATGAGACACTAACTGCCTGGAGGTGATGCCGTTCTTGGTGGAGCCGCTGTAGAAGTTCTGGCCCGGTTCCTTCAACATAGTACAGTCTCCTCCAATATCATTCAGGATTACTCCGGCATGGATCGCAGCTGCACAAATGTGGGAGTCCTGGTACACAGATTCATGTCATGCAAATGAACATACACCCAATATCGTCACATCTACAAACCGTGTGTTGAAGCAGTGGTAGTAGTAAATGGTTAAACCCATTTTTATTCACTCACCCCTCTATATTTTGTTGACCCGTACACAGTGTATGTCTTCCGTGCGCATCCTGCTGGGCAGTGGACACTGAAAGATGCACGCAAATAATACTCATAAAGATAGCAGAAATAGTTGTAGACATAAAATGCCCTTTTTTTTGTTGTGTTTTGTGTGTGTGTATCCTGTCAGGTTCTGTGGTGCCCCCCATGGAAGATATGAATCCATACAGAACTGCAAATCAGACAATATCTAAGCATATACATTTTTGGAATAGGGTAAGGCATAGACTTTAGCCTGGAGGAATCTAGCAGATTTCTCTTCTCAGTTATGGAATAATAACAAGGCAGCAGTCTAAGCAATACTCTATTCCCGAAATTAAAACTATAATTCAAAATGAGTCTTGACTTACGTCCTACGGTCACTGGCAAAGTCAAAGTTGGGCTTTGCACTACAGGTCACAGCATCTGCGAAAAGTAAACACCTCTTTGTCAGTATGCTGAGTGGACACAAAAAATTCACAATAGGGAAAAAAAAGATAGCCGAGTTTTGCCTACAGTCAGGTGTACATCCCAGGATGTCAAAGCGAAGTCCAGCCTGTCCGTTGAATTCCTGGGGAAGAATCCTGACATACTGGGCAGAGACAGGAGTCCCCATGATGTAGGTCTCTGGCGTGTTCCTGTCCGTTGAGCCTGGGAATTGCTGGACAAACAGGAAGGGCAAAGTGCAACGATGAGGCTGGAGTTTATAATCCAGACCACCATAGGACAGTGGATGAAATACAGGAACATTGTGTGCTGGATAAAGTATAGTCCTGGACTTATATGTTCAATGGAGATCTCGATTGAAAGTGGTCTTTAGTCCTGAACTTTGCTTAATCTGTGTCTGGGAAACGGGCCCTGTGTGTTTGATGTGATTTTTACCCCTCCGTCGTCTACGTAGTCAGTCCATTGGCCTCCATCCATACTGTGCTGGATCTTGAATTTAGTCACCCAGTGATCTGCATCTTTACACCCTTGCATCACGACCCCTGTGACCTTTTTGGTTTCGCCTAGGTTCACCTGGATCCAGGAGTTTACTGTGGTGATGTCAGAAGAGGAACAAAATGAACTGCCTTCACCAAAAAAAAAGTAATGAGAATTGATTTGAGAATTGTGAGAAATTTGAAAAGTGGTGTTAGGGGTTAACTTACCGGGGCTTGAGGTTTTCCAGCAGGAGTTACTATTCAGGCGACCATTGCTAGGACCATTGCTAGAACCAATTGAGGAAGAGGCAGAGAATCCTGCGTCCGGGACGGTACCACCCTGGGCCAGACCCAGACTTTTCAGACACACTGAAAGATCAAAAACACCAGCACCATGAAAGTCAGACCACAAGAGGTATCCGGCACGTGAATAACTGCAGAGAGACAACGGTTAAAAACAGTAGAGGTACTGTTCAAGTTTTGGGGGTTGGGTATTGAGGAATTGGGAGTATGGACAGGGAGTCTGGTTAGGGTTAGGGATGGTTTCAACCTACCATGTTGCTCACAGCTGTACACTACTTCCAGATATTTGGAGATGGAAGGGCAGGGGTCAGTTTCAGCATGGGCATACAAGAAGCAGAAGGGTCGGCCTTCACACGCCTTTCGTACCAAAGGCAGGATGCCATCTACAGTGCATGTTCCTGATAGGTATAACCAACGTGTTAGTAATATGTCTGTCTGAAGCACTGTATTACGCCCAACACATACAAATAGATGACTGGTTGCAGCGACAGTAGCAGAGGCATTTGCTCCACCCCGTACCTGAAGCTCCTTCCTGGTGGGGGCAGATCTTGTCACTCTTGCGGCCAAAGAAAGCTGACTGGATGTTGATGGAGCTGTTGGTGTCACAGTGGAGGACAGCACTGGAGTCCTCACAGATGTAAGCAGTTTCAAACCCTACAGGAGATCACCAGCCGTACAAACATGATCAACAGGTTTCAAAGATAGTGTAGTATCGAGTAAATGCTGGCAATTATTGCTGATAAACAAAGGAGTCCGCTCATACTGAACCTTGATCATAAGTTTATTCACATCACAAGCTTTCAGCATGAGTTACAGACCTGCAGTGTCTGGAGAAACAGTGTCCCAAAATAATCTGTCTGTTTCTAACCCCCTCTTTGTCTAGCCCATACTTATAAACAATGCAAAAATATGGGTTGCTCCCTCTGCTGTCCAATCACCTGTCTCCCCTTGGGCGTCACCCTACAAATGGCTACTTTTGAACTAAAATCAACATCCTTTCAGTTCCACATGAAAAACATTAACAAAGACATAATCCTAATACACTACAATAGTAGAAAAAGGAGTCTCCACACTCTTAAATCAGATAAAAAAGGCAACAGTAAACTTGTGCATCAATAGTCCACAGTTTATACTTTGTCTATAAGAGCAGGGTTCATTTATCTTACCATCGTGGGGTGGAGGAGAAACTGGTGTGTTTCCTGAAAGAAACCAGGGAAGTAGTTTTTTTTTTAAAAATAACATTTTAACATTTTCAAAAGACACAACCATTTGTACAGGACCAGGTTACCTCTGCGCTTGCATATGTATCCTCTATTGTAGTCACAGTTGTCATCGTTCCAGTAGCCGGTGTTGATGAGCATGGAAAGGCAATCCTCTCCTTCATAGTCGTCTGGGTTGCCTGAGTGAGGCAAAGAGGAGGTAGAGAAATGTCATGCTTGGTATTTGTACCACCTCGCCACTCTGGGGAAGTCACTCCTCTAAAATACATGGAAAAAACATCCAAAAAAAGAAGCATTACCTGCGTTCTAGAGGATAAGCCATAAGTGAATAAGCGTCCCAAGCAATAAGACTGCTGAACAGCTAATCAAATGGCTACCCAGACTATTTACATTGACCCCCCCCCCCCTTTTTTTTACGCTGCTGCTATTCGCTGTTTATTATCTATGCATAGTCACTTTAACCCTACCTACATGTACAGTCTCCTTCAAGACTGTCGGAAAAGCATTCCAGGTGAAGCTGGTTGAGAGAATGCCAAGAGTGTGCAAAGCTGTTATCAAGGCAAAGGATGGCTACTTCTAAATATATTTGGTTTGTTTAACACTTTTTTTGGTTACTACATGATTCCATATGTGTTATTTCATAGTTTTGATGTCTTCACTATTATTCTACAATGTAGAAAATAGTAAAAAAATAAAGAAAAACCCTTGAATGAGTAGGTGTGTCCAAACTTTTGACTAATACTGTACATATTACCTCGACTAACCTGTACCCCCGCACATTGACTTGGTACCAGTACCCCTTGTATATATAGTTATTGTTATTTTATTGTGTTACTTTTTTTAAACTTTAGTTTATTTAGTAAATATTTTCTTAACTCTTATCTTTCTTAAAACGGCATTGTTGGTTAAGGGCTTGTAAGTAAGCATTTCATGGTAAGATCTACACCTGTTGTATTCGGTGCATGTGATAAATACAATTTGAATTGATTTGATGTATCTGAAAGCATTAGGACTATTACCTGAGTTCCAGTGGATGTATCTGAAAGCATTAGGACTATTACCTGAGTTCCAGTGGATGTATCTGAAAGTATTAGGACTATTACCTGAGTTCCAGTGGATGTATCTGAAAGCATTAGGACTATTACCTGAGTTCCAGTGGATATATCTGAAAGCATTAGGACTATTTCCTGTGTTCCAGTGGATGTATCTGAAAGCATTAGGACAATTACCTGTGTTCCAGTGGATGTATCTGAAAGCATTGGGACTATTACCTGAGTTCCAGTGGATGTATCTGAAAGCATTAGGACTATTACCTGAGTTCCAGTGGATGTATCTGAAAGCATTAGGACTATTACCTGAGTTCCAGTGGATGTATCTGAAAGCATTGGGACTATTACCTGAGTTCCAGTGGATGTATCTGAAAGCATTGGGACTATTACCTGAGTTCCAGTGGATGTATCTGAAAGCATTAGGACTATTACTGTGGTCCTCTGTAGCTCAGCTGGTAGAGCACGGCGCTTATAATGCCAAGGTAGTGGGTTCGATCCCCGGGACCACCCATACACAAAAAAAAATTATGCACGCATGACTGTAAGTCGCTTTGGATAAAATCGTCTGCTAAATGGCATATTATTATTTATTATTATTATTACCTGAGTTCCAGTGGATGTATCTGAAAGCATTAGGACTATTACCTGAGTTCCAGTGGATGTATCTGAAAGGAGAGCCATCAGTCCACTCCCAGCCCCCCTCTGTAATGGAGTCATGTCCCCCCATCCACATGGACACCCCCGTAGGAATCAGCTGGACCTGAGCTGTTCATGAACACAACACATCAGAATACTACTCATTTGAATTGCTGTTGTGAATAGACAATATTGTTATAGTATTTTATTTTTACTGAAAATGTTTATAGCACTTTTTAACATAACTGTACATTGAATGAAGGCCTGTTCAAAGGGCTCGGTGATGCTGAGAAGGTCCCCTCCCTGGTTCACACAGTCAGCACGTGCATCAGCCCATTTCCTCGTGGACAGGTAGTTAAACAGGTAGCAGTAGTCATTGAACGGGTCTGACATCCAAGAGCCACACTTCTCATTCCAATCTGCAGGATGGAAAAAATCAGATTATATATTTTGGAATAGGGCTTAGACTACAGCCCTGTCTTACACCACACTCTGAACATTTTTTTTACCTGTTTGTTGCATTTTAACTGCACAAAAATAAATGTGTGTGGTTAAAATGGCCAACAGTCAAACTGATTTCTTGTTGGAAATTGCAAGTGAGAGATTTTTAGGAGGTAAAGAATGGTCAACTTACCTGGCCCCGATGTGGGAGGTCTGGGTGGGGGTCCTTGACCTTTTGCTGAGGATTAGAAAGACAGTTGATACTTTTATACACTGCTCAAAAAAATTAAGGGAACACTTAAACAACACATCCTAGATCTGAATGAATGAAATAATCTTATTAAATACTTTTTTCTTAACATAGTTGAATGTGCTGACAACAAAATCACACAAAAATTATCAATGGAAATCAAATGTATCAACCCATGGAGGTCTGGATTTGGAGACACCCTCAAAATTAAAGTGGAAAACCACACTACAGGCTGATCCAACTTTGATGTAATGTCCTTAAAACAAGTCAAAATGAGGCTCAGTAGTGTGTGTGGCCTCCACGTGCCTGTATGACCTCCCTACAACGCCTGGGCATGCTCCTGATGAGGTGGCGGATGGTCTCCTGAGGGATCTCCTCCCAGACCTGGACTAAAGCATCCGCCAACTCCTGGACAGTCTGTGGTGCAACGTGGCGTTGGTGGATGGAGCGAGACATGATGTCCCAGATGTGCTCAATTGGATTCAGGTCTGGGGAACGGGCGGGCCAGTCCATAGCATCAATGCCTTGCTCTTGCAGGAACTGCTGACACACTCCAGCCACATGAGGTCTAGCATTGTCTTGCATTAGGAGGAACCCAGGGCCAACCGCACCAGTATATGGTCTCACAAGGGGTCTGAGGATCTCATCTTGGTACCTAATGGCAGTCAGGCTACCTCTGGCGAGCACATGGAGGGCTGTGCGGCCTCCCATAGAAATGCCACCCCACACCATGACTGACCCACCACCAAACCGGTCATGCTGGAGGATGTTGCAGGCAGCAGAACGTTCTCCACGGCGTCTCCAGACTCTGTCACGTCTGTCACATGTGCTCAGTGTGAACCTGCTTTCATCTGTGAAGAGCACAGGGCGCCAGTGGCGAATTTGCCAATCTTGGTGTTCTCTGGCAAATGCCAAACGTCCTACACGGTGTTGGGCTGTAAGCACAACGCCCACCTGTGGACGTCGGGCCCTCATACCACCCTCATGGAGTCTGTTTCTGACCGTTTGAGCAGACACATGCACATTTGTGGCCTGCTGGAGGTCATTTTGCAGGGCTCTGGCAGTGCTCCTCCTGCTCCTCCTTGCACAAAGGCGGAGGTAGCAGTCCTGCTGCTGGGTTGTTGCCCTCCTACGGCCTCCTCCATGTCTCCTGATGTACTGGCCTGTCTCCTGGTAGCGCCTCCATGCTCTGGACACTACGCTGACAGACACATCAAACCTTCTTGCCACAGCTCGCATTGATGTGCCATCCTGGATGAGCTGCACTACCTGAGCCACTTGTGTGGGTTGTAGACTCCGTCTCATGCTACCACTAGAGTGAAAGCACCGCCAGCATTCAAAAGTGACCAAAACATCAGCCAGGAAGCATAGGAACTGAGAAGTGGTCTGTGGTCACCCCCTGCAGAACCACTTCTTTATTGGGGGTGTCTTGCTAATTGCCTATAATTTCCACCTGTTGTCTATTCCATTTGCACAACAGCATGTGAAATGTATTGTCAATCAGTGTTGCTTCCTAAGTGGATAGTTTGATTTCACAGAAGTGTGATTGACTTGGAGTTACATTGTGTTGTTTAAGTGTTCCCTTTATTTTTTTGAGCAGTGTATTATTTACATTCTGTGGTAATTTACTTTTGAATAGTGCCTTCGGAAAGTATTCAGACCCCTTGACTTTTTCCAAGTTTTGTTACGTTACAGACATATTCTAAAATTGATTAAATAAACAGTCCTCATCAATCTACACACAATTCCCCATAATGACAAAGTGAAAACAGGCTATTAGATTTTTTTGCAAAATTATAAAAAATAAAAAACAAAAATACCTTATTTACATAAGTATTCAGACCCTTTGCTATGAGACTCGAAATTGAGCTCAGGTAAATCCTGTTTCCATTGATCATCCTTGAGATGTTTCTACAACTTGATTGGAGTCCACCTGTGGTAAATTCAATTGATTGGACATGATTTGGAAAGGCACACACCTGTCTATATAAAGGTCCCACAGTTAACAGTGCATGTCAGCGCAAAAACCAAGCCATGAGGTCGAATACATTTTCTGTAGAGCTCCGAGACAGGATTGTGTCGAGGCACAGATCTGGGGAAGAGTACCAAAACATTTCTGCAGCATTGAAAGGTACCCAAGAACACAGTGGCCTCCATCATTCTTAAATGGAAGAAGTTTGGAACCACCAAGACTCTTCCTAGAGCTGGCTGCCTGGCCAAACTGAGCAATCGTGGGAGAAGGGCCTAGGGAGGGAGGTGACCAAGAACCCGATGGTCACTCTGACAGAGCTCCAGAGTTACTCTGTGGAGATGGGAGAACCTTCCAGAAGGACAACCATCTCTGCAGCACTCCACCAATCAGGCCTTTATGGTAGTGGCCAGACGGAAGCCACTCCTCAGTAAAAGGCACATGACAGCCCGTTTGGAGTTTGCCAAAAGGCCCCTAAAGACTCTCAGACCATGAGAAACAAGTTTCTCTGGTCTGATGAAACCAAGATTGAAATATTCTGCCTGATTGCAAAAGTCACGTCTGGAGGAAACCTGGCATCATCCCTACAGTGAAGTATGGAGGTGACAGCATCATGCTGTGGGGATGTTTTTCAGCGGCATGGACTGGGAGACTTGTCAGGATTGAGGCAAAGATGAACGGAGCAAAATACAGAGAGATCCTTGATGAAAACCTGCTCCAGAGTGCTCAGGACCTCAAACTGGGGCGAAGGTTCACCTTGCAACAGGAAAACAACCCTAAGCACACAGCCAAGACAACGCAGGAGTGGCTTCGGGACAAGTCTCTGAATGTTCTTTAGTGGCCCAGCCAGAGCCCGGACTTCAACCCGATCTAACATCTCTGGAGACACCTGAAAATAGCTGTGCAGCAACGCTCCCCATCCAACCTGACAGAGCTTGAAAGGATCTGCAGAGAAGAATAGGTGAAACTCCCCAAATACAGGTGTGCCAAGCTTGTAGAGTCATACCCAATGAAACTCGAGGCTGTAATCGCTGCCAAAGGTGCTTCAACAAAGTACTGAGTAAAGGGTCTGAATACTTATGTAAATGTGATATTTCTGTTTTTGCTTTGTCATCATGAGGTATGGTGTGTAGATTGATGAGGGAAAAAAACAATTTAATACATTTTAGAATAAGGCTGTAACGTAACAAAATGTGGAAAAAGTCAAGTGGTCTGAATACTTTCCAAATACACTGTATATATATTTTTTACAAAGAACATTTAGTCATGGAAAATGGTGAAATGACAAATCAGACCTTTTCTGCAGACAAATTCTAATGTCATTGTACAGAACTCATCGTTGAGTAGCCCAGCTTCATGGTGGTTGAATCCCCGAATATTGGAACAATCCTCATTGCCCTGCCAGTTGTCAGGCTGGTTGGGCGCCCATGGTAGAAAGTCCTGGAAGAGAGAGTGAAGCCAAAGTGAATGTTAATTTAAATCTCAAATGTGTATACCATCAAACAATTTGGCCCACAAACTTTTAATCAATGGAATATTTGTCACTCACGGATGGAGTCCCATCAGTCCAGACCCACACTCCTTCTGTCGTAATGTCACTAAGACCAACCCAGGATGGGCCGGGCATATGAGCTGCAAAATAACAATTTCCAATGGAATATAATATTTTTAAGGTTCAACATATAGATGTTTTTTGTTGTTGTTTTATTACATTTTGTCAACCACTCACTAGTTATGAAGCTCAGTTCCTCTTGAGTATGAAAACTTGCCAGGTGGCCATTTTGATTGGCACAGTAACTCTCAGCATCTTGCCATTTTTTCACCATTTCAGTCTCAAAGTGATAGCAGTAGTCTCCATAGAGAAGATATCCAGCATCACAATGAGAATCTACACCAAAACAAGAGAAGATATCCAGCATCACAATGAGAATCTACACCAAAACAAGAGAAGATATCCAGCATCACAATGAGAATCTACACCAAAACAAGAGAAGATATCCAGCATCACAATGAGAATCTACACCAAAACAAGAGAAGATATCCAGCATCACAATGAGAATCTACACCAAAACAAGAGAAGATATCCAGCATCACAATAAAAATCTACACCAAAACAAGAGAAGATATCCAGCATCACAATGAGAATCTACACCAAAACAATGCAAAGTATTATGTTATATGTCAAACGATATATTGATAGAATAAAGAACGTATTAGTTTGCATTGACATGATTTATAGGAATACAAACAAAGGGCTTCCAGTTGTCAGCCACTAACCTGGAACAGACGTAGGCTTAACATTTTGACCCCCCACCATTTTACAAATGTATCCCAGGTTTTTGAAGCAGTTGGTTGTTTCCCATTTTCCAGAGAAATCTCCTGTAAGGCAAAAAACAATAGAACAAAGTTCTGTACCTTTCCTCCTCTATGATCCAGAGTTTGTTGATGGATTAAGTGATTAATGTAGTACAGACCACATGCCCTTACCGGTGTAGATTTGACCACAGTCCCAGAGGTTTGCTGTGTTCTTGGGAAAGTTAGGTTTCCAATTGGAGAACATAATATCTGTTTTGTCCACCCATCTGAATGTACCATCCTGGTCCTGATCTAGTGACATCACAAATCAGGAAATTGTAGACTTGGCCTTTTCATTGACTTAAAATGTGAGTTTTAGTAAATATTCTGCAGTCTCTCTTTACAACGACGCAACCAGCAGTGCTCGTCAAGCCCACATCGGTCAAGTGTCACAGATTACAGTGAAAAGCTCATAAGATATTGGCCAAATAAAGCTATTGGGTTAAATCTGTAGGTCTGATATACCTGCAACACCAATCCACATATCAGGCACTTCCCCTTGATTAAGTTCAGGCAGATGAGTGTTGATGAAGTATTGCTCCTCTTGACTAAAACAACAAGTGATACGAATTAGAACATGTTTTCATTTTCTTATCAATCATTGTGTTCAGTAAATCGTGTTGTTTCTTACGTCTTAATTGTCACCAGGTTAGCCCCCTCACTTGAACACTTCTGTTGAGCCTCATGCCAGCTGGTCAGGAGCATCTTGTTGCTGACCACCCAGTAACAGCTCCCACTGAAACTGATCCAACCGGGAGGGCAAATGGCTTTTCAGAGGGAAATACAACAGAGTATAGGGTGTTCACTCACTGCTGTTACAACGTAGAGAAAAACGGGGCAATTCAAGAGGGTGCTACGAAATCAATGTCAAAACGTTGTTTTCCTTGCCCTATTTTATTATAAATTACATATAATTAATCATTCGATTGTTCTCTACAATATTGTAACCTTGTACTTGACAGTGTTGATGAAATAAGAACATGCATTTGCTGCGATCGTTGCTAGTTTAGACTGTGCCGCTCTTGGTTGTATCTCTTCCATATTTGGTGTTGTGAGGTGGTACCATTTGGAGGTGTTTCCGCTTGTTGGACAAATCAAAAATCAACTTGATATCTTCGTCATTTTCACCTACATATCCTTGGCTTTAATTGCATATAACCACGATCAATCTACGTTGAGAGAGGCCGTTTCTATGGCGATTTAAAGGGAAAGACACAATGAAAACAGGAGCAGATTGTCTTCGCGGAGGATGGATATTGAAATTCAGTCTTTTAGCTTTGTAAATAAATATACATGTAGTCCCCGTTTAGTTTTGTCTTGAGTGGATTTCATTTAGAAAAAGCCCATGTTTTCACTCAGGAGCCTGCAGCCACTAGTTAGCTTGTCAGTTGACGCCACGGAGTTCTATTGAGCAGTTAGCACATTTATCTGCATTGTTGCACGGTGTTCAATTGCCTTCTGAAGACCATATCAAACCATATAATAATTGGCAATGTATTAAGTCATGTCACAGTAATTTGAGCTAATACCACATCATTCACATGGTTATCTATCCAGTAATGATTTCTGAAGATCTGAGCTTACTGTTGAGTGCTCTTTTGCACATGTAAGGGCGCTCATGACGGCATATATGGGACTTCCACTTCCCAAAGTCCTGTCCCGCCTCCTTGATCACTGCGACACAAATCCCGTTCTCCTTTTCACTGTCGGAGAGAGAGAAGGTATTTTTGACTGCGAAGCTAGAATCAACCCTGCACAATCACTGTGATACAGTTGATCATATAGATCTGGCACCCAACATGTCCTGTCCGACCTGAGATCTGGCTGATGAGGATCGGTTCCCCAGTTGACGTAGGCCCCTGTAGAAGCATCAGACCAGCTGAACTGAACGCTGTTAATTTCAACCTGACATGATATTGTTGTGCATTTCTGTGAAAAAACAAAAATGATAACTCATTATACCAGGGTTAAGTTATATAATTACATGTAGCTAGTACACACTGGTTGGATCAATGTTGTTTCTACTTAATTCGTCTATGTATTGTGGAAAACGTGGAAAATACATTGTATTTAAGAAAAGAAATCAACCTATACTGTTTTCATCTAATTTCAACCAGCGTTGTAATCAATTGATTAGGGTAAAATTTTAACTTAAATACATTGACTTAATCTGACTAACAGGTTGTTACATCGATCTAATTCCAACGTAATCATCAGAACTATGTATACGTTGAAATTGCGTTGAAAAGTCCACATAGAAACAGAACAAATAGTTGTCCTTCTATATTCAATATACTTATATATTGGGTTGTATAAATTATGTAGAATTTTATATTTCATTAGACATATGTTATTTGACCTTGTTTCAATGTTGATAGTAAAATGATATGTTTGAATCAACCTCAAAAAACTATTTCTGTATGGACCTGGCTTTGCACACTGGCATTGTCATGCTGGAACAGGAAAGGGCCTTCCCCAAACTGTTGCCACAAATTTGGAAGCACAGAATCATCTAGAATGTCATTGTATGCTGCAGCATGTGGTCCTCTGTAGCTCAATTGGTAGAGCACAGTGCTTGTAACGCCAGGGTAGTGGGTTCGATCCCCGGGACCACCCATACGTAAAAATGTATGCACACGTGACTGTAAGTCGCTTTGGATAAAAGCGTCTGCTAAATGGCATATTATATTATATTATTAAGATTTCCCTTCACTGGAACCATGAAAAACAGCCCCACACCATTATTCCTCCTCCACCAATCTTTACAGTTGGCACTATGCATTCAGGGTTCTGTGGCATCTGCCAAAGCCAGATTCATCCATCAGACAGTGAAGCATGATTCATCACTCCAGAGAACACGTTTCCACTGCTCCAGAGTCCAATGGTGGCGAACTTTACACCACTCCAGCCAACGCTTGGCATTGCGCATGGTGATCAGGCTTGTGTGCGGCTGCTCGGCCATGGAAACCCATTTCACGAAGCTCCCGACGAACAGTTCTTGTGCTGATGTTGCTTCCAGAGTCAGTTTGGAACTCGGTAGTGAGAGTTGCAACCGAGGACAGACGATTTTTACACGCTAAGAGCCTCAGCACTCATGTGAGCCATTGTCTATAGAGATTGCATGGCTGTGTGCTCGATTTCATACAGCTGTCAGCAACGGGTGTGGCTGAAATAGCCGAATCCACTAATTTGAAGGGGTGTCCACATACTTTTGGATATATAGTGTATATTGAAATAAAACTTGTACCCATAGTTCGAGGACTCCTGCCTGAACGGTGACTCCTACTGGTATTTGAGGGGTAATGCACTTCAGCGAGACTGAGACTACCATCCAGATGCCTACCTGTAGCTCAGTTGGTAGCGTGGCGTTTTGCAACGCCAGGGTTGTGGGTTTGATTCCCACGGGGGGGGGGCAGTATGAAAAATGTATGCACTCACTAACTGTAAGTGGCTCTGGATAAGAGCGTCTGCTAAATGACTAATATGTACCCTACTTAGCTTTGTCCGATGGAGCTGAGCTATCATGTCAACACGTTTCAACATTGATCAGCTTCCATACTCATTGGCGTAGACTACCTAAGTGACTCCTCTAACTTTTCTTACACAAGCTGTATGTGAAAGTAAATTGGAGTGAGGTTGGGTTTATGTAGGCTACATTGACATGTGATTTGCCCAAAGGACACCATACTTTCAACGTGTAGCTAGGTATAATATCATTCATCCCTGGTTGATTGGATCTTTGGAAGTTTAGAAGTAGTCACCATTAGCCCTATTAATAGGTAAATTGTGGTAAATTCAATTGATTGGACATGAGTTGGAAAGGCACACACCTGTCTATATTAGGTCCCACATTTGACAGTGCATGTCAGAGCAAAAACCAAGCCATGAGGTCGAAGGAATTGTCCATAGAGCTCAGAGACAGGATTGTGTTGAGGCACAGATCTGGGGAAGGCTACCAAAACATTTCTGCAGCATTGAAGGTCCCCAAGAACACAGTGGCCTCCATCATTCTTAAATGGAAGAAGTGTGGAACCACCAAGACTCTTCCTAGAGCTGGCCGCCCGGCCAAACTGAGCAATCGGGGGAGAATAGCTTTGGTCAGGGAGGTGACCAAGAACCCGATGGTCACTCTGACAGAACTCCAGAGTTCCTCTGTGGAGATGGGAGAACCTTCCAGAAGGACAACCATCTCTGCAGCACTCCACCAATCAGCCACTCCTCAGTAAAAGGCACATGACAGCCCGCTTGGAGTTTGCCAAAAGGCACCTAAAGGACTCTCAGACCATGAGAAACAAGATTCTCTGGTCTGATGAAACCAAGACTGAACTCTTTGGCCTGAATGCCAAGCTTCAGGTTTGGAGGAAACCTGGCACCATCCCTACGGTGAAGCATGGTGGTGGCAGCATCATGCTGTGGGGATGTTTTTCAGCGGCAGGGACTGGGAGACTAGCCGGAATCAAGGGAAAGATGAACGGAGCAAAGTACAGAGAGATCCTTGATGAAAACCTGCTCCAGAGCGGGGCGAAGTTTCACCTTCTAAAAGGACAATGACCCAAAGCACATAGCCAAGACAATGCAGGAGTGGCTTCGGGACAATTCTCTGAGAGCCCGGACTTGAACCCGATCGAACATCTCTGGAGAGACCTGAAAATGGCTGTGCAGCGACACTCCCCATCCAACCTGACAGAGCTTGAGAGGATCTGCAGAGAAAAATGGGAGAAACTCCCCAAATACAGGTGTGCCAAGCTTGTAGCGTCACACCCAAGAAGACTTGAGGCTGTAATCGCTGCCAAAGGTGCTTCAACAAAGTACTGAGTAAAGGGTCTGAGTACTTATGTAAATGTGATATTTCAGTTTTTTATTTGTTATAAATTTGCAAAAATGTCTAAAAACCTATTTTGTCATTATGGGGTATTGTATGTAGATTGATGAGGAAAAAATCAATTGAATCCATTTTAGAATAAGGCTGTAACATTGTGAGAATCGCAATACATATCGTAGTGTCACCTAAGTATGGTGATAATATCGTCTCGTGAGGTCCCTTGCAATCCCCAGCTCTATATACTATCCAAGCAGAAGATACATTTCCTTCAAATGTTGGCGTTTGGTTGCGTTCACAATTCAATATCCAGTTTGTCTACAAATTAATGATTGAGATGTCTCCATCTTAACCAAAAATGCAAGTTAAAGTATAAGGCACTGCATCGCAGTGCTAGCTGTGCCACTAGAGATCCTGGTTCGAATCCAGGCTCTGTCGTAGCCGGCCGCGACCGGGAGACCCATGGGGCGGCGCACAATTGGCCCAGCGTCGTCCAGGGTAGGGAATGGCCGGCAGGGATGTAGCTCAGTTGGTAGAGCATGGCGTTTGCAATGCCAGGGTTGTGGGTTCGATTCCCACGGGGGGTATGAAAAATAAAAAATAATGTATGCACTCACTAACTGTAAGTCGCTCTGGATAAGAGCGTCTGCTAAATGACTAGAATGTAAATGTAAAATATAGCACTAATTCAAAATCAACTTTAAATGCACTTCAAATAAAGTTTGATTTGATTTAGTCCTATTCTTCAACTTATATTTTTATGTTGAGATGGAAACGTGAATACAATGTATTAATAACTTGGCGATTTAAATTTGAAGTCAACCAACCATTCTTCATATACAAGACAATATTCAAAAGTAAAAGTGTATTATTAATATAATACATTTGGCATCCTATTTATAAGGCTAATGGTGACTACTACTAAACTTCCAAAGATCCAATCAACCAGGGATGAATGATATTATACCTAGCTACACGTTGAAATTATGGTGTTCTTTGAGCAAATCAGATGTCAATTAAGCCTACATAAACCCAACCTCACTCCAAATGCACTTTTGCATAAAACTTGTGTAAGAATAGTTAGAGATACTTTCAACTGTTCAATGTTATTTAAGTAGTCTACGCAAATGAGTATGGAAGCTTTTCAATGTCTAAATGTGTTGACATGATAGCTCAGCTGAATGGAACGCTGCTTGTTTCCAAAGCTAAGCAGGGTACATAGAGGCATCCAGATGAAAGTTATTCTCACTGAAGTGCATTTCCTCTCATATACCAATAGGAGTCACTGTTTCAGCAGGAATTACTGGACTGTGAATTCATATTTTATTTCAATATAAGTCCTAACTCTTTATTTAGGTTGATGGCATGATTTTGAAACAATGACGTTGATTCAAACATACCATTTTACTTTCAACATTGAAACAACATCAAATAAAAATCTGTCTAATCAAATATTAAATTCAACAATTTTAACCACCCAATATTGTAATTATTCTACATGGAATTTTCTATGCAATTTCAACGTATACATTGTTCTGATGATTATGAATTAAATTAGAATGATGTAACAACCTGTTAGTCAGGTTAAGTCGATGTATTTAAGTTAAAGTTTTCATATACTGTATGTTTTGATTACCAGAGTGGTGTAGCCAAGCCAGAGGTCGTACATGGAAGAGTCCAGTCGTCCTGTGACGTACTGCTCCTCTTCCTGTGATGCGATGGACACCAGGTCCGCCCCGTCCCTCACACAGTCATTTCTGGCTCCCAACCAGCTCTTCCTGGTGTCTGTCTGTAGTTTGTAGCAGTTGGATCCATACTGGCTCCATCCGTTGGCTGTGTCGCACGTTGTTGGAGGATTAGCTGAGGAAAGGAGTGAAATGTGTACGAATGTCATTCACCTCCTTAGGTCCCATAAGCATTATTGTAGACAACAGGCAACGGCGGTATGTTGATTTGCTTGTTAAACCTACGGTTGGGGCGCTTGCAGATATACTTCTGCAGGTTAACACAGACGTCATCATTCCATTGTCCATGTTCTCCCCCGACCACCTCCCCACAATCCTCGTTGTCCTGCCAGTTGTCAGGATTGCCTGGTTTCCAGTATCTGTGTAGAGTGCACAAGCACACATGAGAACATCAGAGGTGAATATGAATAATCATGGGGTCAAACGAGGGCTTGATACCCAACTATCCTGGGAAGTATGGTGCCCATCAACCAATCATCAACAACCTTCACACAACAAAGGCTACTATAGGGTGTTACTGTACTTGATACAATGACAATGACTGACACATAACAGCACTTGATTACCCCCCCCCAACCAGATTGTTCATTTAATGGAGCCATAATTTTGCTGATGTGTTTTTAATATAGTGTCAGATCGTATAAGATCATAAGATGGCTACGTACGCTAAGTAGGGGAGGAAGGTGCTCCCGTCAGTCCACTCCCACACTCCCTCAGCAGCAATGTCATTCAGACCGATCCAGAAAATCTCTGTACCAATCTGAGTCCGCACCCATGTCTACCAGGAGAGAGCAGAGGTTACAGCACAGAGCCCTATCCAGCAGCTATGAACTAGACTACTGTAGAACGCATCTCAAACCCAGAAGCTCACCCTCTCATGAATGTCCAGGATGCTCATCAGATGGCTCCCCCGTCCCACACAGTCTGTGCGGGCATCATCCCAGGACTTTTTGTTGGTAGAGAAGTAGTAACACTTGTCCTCATATGCTCTCCATCCCTCCTCGCACTGACTGAAGGCTGACAACACAACAATCACAGGAGTGTTTAGCTGTAGGCCTAACTGATCATAGTTCAGTTTATGGAAAATAACAAAGCAAATACAATACGATGTATGGAACATTATAAACTGGGTGGATCAAGCCCTGAACGCTGATTGGCTGACAGCCGTGGTATATCAGATCGTATTTCACGGGTATGTCAAAACATTAATTTTTACTGCTCTAATTACGTTGGTAACCAGTTTATAATAGCAATAAGGCACGTAGGGGGTTTGTGGTATATGGCCAATATACAACACCCCCTCATGCCTTATTGCTTATTTACACAACAAGAAGAAAAAAAGAACTAACTTCAGTCCAGTGTAACTGATCGTAACTTATCATGGCTATTCCTAGTGTTGTCGCTTGTCTGTAATGAATTACAGTGATAGCCCCCTATCCCCGTTTTGTCTTGGGTTAGATGAGGAAACATTCCACAACTTTTTCGTGCCAAGGATGAGAGGGCATCGTGCCCTCCTTCCGTCATAAACTTTTACATTAATGTGGACGCTACCATGATTACAAATAATCCTGAATGAATCGTGTATAATGATGAGTGAGAAAGTAACAGAGGCACAAAGATCACGTCCCCCAAGACATGCTAACCTCTCACCATTACCAATAATAGGGGAGGTTAGCATTTCAACTCTTCAATGTTATTTAAGTAGTCTACGCAAATTAGTATTATATATACCTCTGTACCTTTCTCACTCATCATTATACACGGATTCATTCAGGATTATCCATAATCATGGTAGCGTCCACATTAATGTAGAAGTGTTAAGAAACATATTGTATTCTTATTTACATTAAAAGTGACTCCAAAATCATACAATACTTTTTTTTACCAATTCATTTCTATTGGGCACAAAATAATCTGAAACACAACCAAAAGTTTGTAGAGTAATCATTGCGTGCTATGAATATGGAACCAAATACTAAACTTTTGACTACTTTAATGCACATATAAGTGAATCTGTCCAAATACCTATGCCACCTTCAAATGGGGGGGGCTAAATACATAAAGTGCTTTTCATTTCTAAACGGTAAAACAGATTTTGTAGGAAAATATCCTCAAATAAAAGGTGACACTCTGCACTGTTGCCTCATGAAACATTTTATCTCAAAATCCAAAATGCAAGAGTATAGAGCCAAAATTAAGGTTTTAACTTCACTGTCCAAATAAATACGTAGTGTAAGTATTCCATGTACATTTATAGCAATATGATATTAAATTAGGTTCCATAGAAAGATAATTTCGAGGGATATAAATAATGATTATACTTACCACAACTGAGCAGACTACAGAGTGTGAAAAGCAGTAGCAGCATGCTATGTGTTTTGTCCAGCAGATCAATATCTTATAGTATCTACAGTATATAGTATATAGTATATCTATCTATATCTATCTATAGTCTTGGTTTAGTCTAATACATCCTAAAGGAGTAGTCTTCTCAACGTTCTCTAGACGTGGGTATGTACCTGCTGCAACTCAACACAGCTTTGAGCATCTTGGCACAGTTTCCCTTCTTTTAAGAACCAGCCCAAGGTCCAAAGATTGAGGGGGAGTAAAACAGGGATGACAAACCCTTGACCTGAGCTGTGATGCCAAACCATCACCAAAAGTGGCCTACTGTTGGTGGGGTTAAGTCAGAATTTCTTGAAGTACATAAAGGTAGATGCTAGGACCTGTTCTTTTCACTATTTATACAAATGTATAAATAGTGTCAAAATTGTCAAATATATATCAAAATTGTCAAAGACTCCAGCCACCCTAGTCATAGACTGTTCTCTCTGCTACCAAAAGACTTCTCAACAGCTTCTACCCCCAAGCCATAAGACTCCTGAACAGCTAATCATGGCTACCCGGACTATTTGCACTGCCCCCCCACCCCATCCTTTTACGCTGCTGCTACTCTGTTAAGTATTTATGCATAGTCACTTTAACTCTACCCACATGTACATATTACCTCAACTACCTCAACTAGCCGGTGCCCCCGCACATTGACTCTGCAACGGTACCCCCCTGTATATATAGCCTCCCTACTGTCACTTTATTTTACTTCTGCTCTTTTTTTTCTCAACACTTTTTTTGTTGTTGTTTTATTTTTACTTTTTTTGTTTAAAATAAATGCACTGTTGGTTAAGGGCTGTAAGTAAGCATTTCACTGTAATGTCTGCACCTGTTGTATTCGGCGCATGTGACCAATACAATTTGATTTGATTTGATTTGAAATGCTATTGGTCAATCTGTTGTAAATGTAATCCTTCAGAAAGTATTAACACCCCTTGACCTTTTCCACATTTTGTTGTGTTAAAGACAGAATTTTGAATGGATTACATTTTTTTTTTGTCACTGGCCTACACACAATACCTCATAATGTCAAAGTGGAATTATGTTTTTAGAATTTTTTTGAAATTAATTAAAAATGAAAAGCTGAAATGTCTTGAGTCAATAAGTATTCAACCCCTTTGTTATGGAAAGTCTAAATAAGTCCACTCGGCAGCACCATGGACAGTGTGCTGGCAACCATCCTGTGGTTGGAGGGGAACGTGCAGTCCCTCCAGTCTCCAGCACCGGTTCCGGCACCAGTCCGCACACAACCACTACCTGCCTCCGTCCCATCTGAGCCGGTCCGCGGAATACCCCTGTCCCTCGCCGGAGCGCTTTGACGGCGCGCCAGCGAGATGCAAGGGATTCCTTCTGCAATGCGACCTGTACCTCGCTCGCTAGGCCGAGGCTGTCTCCGGGAGAGACAGGGTTGCCACCGTCCTCTCTGCACTGACCGGACGGGCCCTGGACTGGGGTGCCGTGGTCTGGGAAACAGGCGGACCCGAGGTCGAGTCCTACGAGCGCTTCACCCTCCTCTTCCGCTCGGTGTTTGATCATCCTGTGGAGGGCCGAGAGGAGGGTGAGCATCTACTCCGACTACGTCAGGGATCTAGGACCGCCTCGGAGTTCACCCTGGAGTTCCTGGACCATCGCAGCCTTCACCGGATGGAATGAGTCGGCTCTGGTCACCGTGTTCCGCAGCGGACTGCAGGAGGAGGTACAGATGGAGTTAGCCTGCTGTGATGACAACCTGTCACTCGACCAGCTCATCAGCATGGCGATCCAGTTGGACAACCTCCTGCGGTCCTGACGAAGACCTGTGCGGAATCCGGAGCCCATGGCTACACCTGCTCCGTGGCCAGAATCGATGGAGGTGGGCTCTGCACGTTTGGCCGAGGCAGAGCGTAGGAGAGGGAGGAATCTGGGCCTCTGCTCTCCTATTGTGGAGAAAGGGGTCATTCCTCCCCGACCTGCCCTATATCCACTAATAGGCGAGGAGGTGACAAGCCAGGGAATTCCCTTGCTCCAACCCAGATAGGATGCAAGATCTCCTTTTCTATCAACTCAACCAGTGTATTTTCCCATTAAATTCCCTGAATACCCTAGCCCCTCACTCCCGCTAGCTCTGATTGATTCCAGAGCTGCCGGGAATCTTTTAGATAGCACACTGGCCACTGCATTATGCATTCCTTTGGTTCCCCTACAGTCACCCATTCCGGTTCGAGCCCTGGATAATCGTCCAATAGGGACTGCGCTCGTACATCACTTCACTGTACCCGTTTCTCTGCTGACACTCATTTAGAACAGATCACCTTTTTGATTATAGACACCCCCCACGCACGCCGTTGTTTTAGGTCTCCCCCCTGGTTGAATTGGCATAACCCTGTTATTTCCTGGTCCAAGAGGAGACTGCTGGGTTGGTCGCAGGAGTGTCAGGGGAGGTGTCTCGCGGTGTCTGTCAACACCACTGTGGTGGAAAGTCCGGACCGCGCCACTCAAGTGGCTTTACCGGATGAATACCAGGATCTGCACTGGGTTTCTCTAAGACCCAGGCTACACGCCTGCCTCCTCATTGCCCCTGGGACTGTGCCATTGTCCTGCTGTCTGACGCAGCCCTCCCGAGAGGACACGTCTATCCCCTCTCCTGTGCGGAGACCGAGGCCATGGAGACCTACGTACAGGAGAGCCTCCAGGGTTTTATACACCCCTCTATGTTACCAGCCTCCACAAGTTTATTTTTTGTTAAGAAGAAAGATGGGGGACTGCGTCCCTGCATTGATTATCGAACACTGAATAAAGCCACCGTTAAGTTCAGCTATCCTTTACCCCTCATCCCATCCATCATCGAACAAATGCACGGGGTGCAGGACTTCACGAAACTGGACTTGAGGAGTGCCTACAATCTGGTGCGCATTCGTGCAGGCGACAAATGGAAAACTGCCTTTTCCACGACCACGGGGCATAATGCCCTTTGGCCTGTCTTCCAGGCCTTTATTAACGAAGTGTTTCGGGACATGCTGGGACAGGGCGTAGTGGTTTATATAGACAATATTTTGGTCTATTCTGCTGACCAAGCCAAGCATGTCTCGTTAGTCAGGTCTGTGCCGGGAAGACTGTTGGAGCATCATGTCTATGTTAAACAAGATAAATGTTTTGTTTTTCCAGCGGTCCGTGTCCATTTTGGGCTACCTCATATCCAAGGAAGGAGTGGAGATGGAGGAGCAACGCGTCAGCGCAGTCAGGTCAGAGCCCATCCCCAACTCCGTGAAAGCTGTCCAGCGATTCCTGGGGTTCGCCAACTATTTCCGGAGGTTCATCTGGGGCTTCAGCACGGTGGTCGCGCCTCTTACCTCCCTGCTGAGAGGAGGTCCCCAGCGGAGAGGGCGGAGAGGGCGTTCGAGACGCTGAAGGCCCGCTTCACCACTGCTCCCGTGCTGGCACATTCCGACTCCTCACTCCCTTTCATCGTCGAGGTGGATGCCTCCGAAGTAGGAGTCAGGGCAGTGCTGTCCCAGTGCACCGGAACCCCTCCAAAACTGCGGCCCTGAGCCTTCTACTCCAAGCAGCTGAGCCCCGCCCAGAGGAACTACGATGTAGGGGACCGGGAACTCTTGGCGGTCAAGAAGGCTCTGAAGGCGTGGAGGCACTGGCTGGAGGGGTCCAAACACCCTTTCCTGGTGTGGACGGACCACCACAACCTGGAGTACAGGCTAAACCCAAGACAGGCCAGGTGGGCTCTATTCTTTGCCAGGTTCCAATTCACACTTTCCTATAGGCCAGGCTCGAAGAACGTGAAGGCGGACGCCCTGTCTCGCCTCTATTATGCAGAAGAGAGGCAGGAAGAGGAGACCCCCATCATCCCTCCATTCCGTAACATCGCGCCAGTGGTGTGAGATGTGGACGCCGACATACAACAGGCCCTTTGTACGGGACCACTTCCTTTCCTGGGCGCACACGGCGCCTGTGTCGGGTCATCCTGGGATAGGCCGTACCATCGCCTGCCTGACTGAAAAGTACTGGTGACCCACCTAGGCTAGGGACGTCCGGGTTTACGTCACTTCCTTCTCCATCTGTGCCCAGTCTAAGACACCCAGACACCTCCCTTATGGAAAGCTCCTTCCCTGCCGGTTCCACAACAACCCTGGTCTCACCTCTCTGTGGACTTTGTCACTGACCTTCCCCCCTCCCAGGGGAACACCACCATTCTCGTCGTTGTGGACCAGTTTTCCAAAGCTTGGGTTCCCGTCGGCCATGCAAACCGCGGAGGCTCTTTTTACGCACGTCATCCGGCACTACGGGATCCCAGAGGACATTGTGTCAGATTGTGGCCCTCAGTTCACCTCACGCGTATGGAATGCGTTCATGGAACGCCTGGGGGTCACGGTCAGTCTCACCTCCGGGTACCGTCCTCAAGCTAATGGGCAGGTGGAGAGGGTCAATCAGGAGGTGGGCAGGTTCCTGAGGTGTTACTGTCAGGACCGGCCGGGGGAGTGGGTGGATTTTCTACCTTGGGCTGAGGACGTGCAGAATTCCCTCCGCCACTCCTCCACTAACCTCACTCCTTTCCAGTGCGTGTTGGGGTATCAGCCGGCCCTGGCACCTTGGCATCCGAGCCAGACCGAGGCCCCTGCGGTGGACAAGTGGTTTCGGTGCGCTGAGGAGATCTGGAACACTGCGCACACTCGTCTCCAGCGGGCCGTGCGTCAGCACAAGGAACAGGCCGACCGCCACCGCAGTGAGGCGCCTGTTTTCTCTCCAGGCGACCGGGTCTGGCTCTCCACCCGGAACCTGCCCCTCAGTCTGCCCTGCCGGAAGCTGAGCCTGCGGTTTATGGGGCCGTTTAACGTCCTGAGGAGGGTTAATGAGGTAATGTACTGTTTGCAACTCCCTGTTGATTACCGCATTAACCCGACTTTTCATGTCTCTCTCCTCAGGCCAGTGGTGCCTGGTCCCCTCGCTGAGGCTGGACCCAGTGACGCCCCGCCTCCTCCTCTGGACATTGAGGGAGGTCCGGCGTACTCGGTCCGTGAAGTCCTGGATTCGAGGCGTTGGGCGGGGCGTCTCCAGTACCTCATCAACTGGGAGGGGTACGGCCCAGAGGAGTGGTACTGGGTTCCTGCGGTGGACATCCTGGATGCTTCGCTGACCAGGGATGTTCACCGTCAGCGCCCTGACTGACCCGCACCGCGTCCCTGTGGTTGTCCTCTAGGCCGGTGTTGTCCCGCTGGGAGGGGGGGGGGTACTGTCACAGATCCCCCCGGTACTGATGCTCATTCCGTTCACCAGCTCCAGAGGTCTACGTCACCGGCGTTCCATGCATCACTGACCTGGATCATTACCACCAACCCTGGACTGTCTTGTCTCATTACGCACACCTGGTTCCCATTCCCCCTAATTAGTATGTGTATATATACTCAGCAAAAAAAGAAATGTCCTCTCACTGTCAACTGCGTTTATTTTCAGCAACCTTAAAATGTGTAAATATTTGTATGAACATAACAAGATTCAACAACTGAGACATAAACTGAACAAGTTCCACAGACATGTGACTAACAGAAATTGAATAATGTGTCCTTGAACAAAGGGGGGGTCAAAATCAAAAGTAACAGTCAGTATCTGTTGTGGCCACCAGCTGCATTAAGTACTGCAGTGCATCTCCTCCTCATGGACTGCACCAGATTTGCCAGTTCTTGCTGTGAGATGTTAACTCACTCTTCCACCAAGGCACCTGCAAGTTCCCTGACATTTCTGGGGGGAATGGCCCTAGCCCTCACCCTCCGATCCAACAGGTCCCAGACGTGCTCAATGGGATGAGATCTGGGCTCTTCGCTGGCCATGGCAGAACACTGACATTCCTGTCTTGTAGGAAATCACTTTGGTGTCTACAGAGTTAGGTAAATCAGCCTTCAGTTGTCTTGCTCCACACGTTTGGAATGATCTCCAAAATACATTTCGAATAGATGCGTTAGTGTCCGTTGGGCGGTTCAGGCAGCAGACAAGAGGATTTGTATAATGAAGAATGTGTTTGTTTTTAATTGACTGTGTTTTGTGTATATTAATGTTTGTCCGTTCAATATGTGTTGTGATGTATTTTATTAGATATATATTGCATTAGATTTTTGATGTATTTTATGAAATTGTAAACGCAGGGTTCCCTCGTAAAAGAGACACTAGTCTCAATGGTGACTCGCTGATTAAATAAAGGTCAATAATAGTCTTTATGAATTCCCTAAAAACCCTTCATAAGTTGTAGTTCATAAAGTGGGGCAGAATATTTAAATAAAGGGAAGCAGTCTGTGACATATATGTTCGAATCTATACACCAAATGTCTTATAGATTTCATGATCTGGTCAAACTGACGTTAACGTTGATCGGTTGATTGCATAGTTGGTGTTTATACACTGAGTGTACAAAACATTAGGAACCCTAATATTGAGTTGCACACCCTTTAGCCCACGGAACAGACTCAATTCAGTCTGTCATTGGAAAGAGCACTCAGTGTAAAAATGTTCTTACACCCATGCCATGATCCTCAATGTCTTCAGTTTAATGAAATAATGGGCTGATGCATGATCAGGAGGTAAATTTTACACAATATCACTTATGAAATCTCAAAGTCCAAAATATATTTTATGATTCTCCTAAAAAACCACATACTTTTAGTCTGTAAACATTATATAACCGAAACTGCCTTGAATGGTTACTTTTTAACTTGGGGCTCTATTTACTTAGATCCGCATCACGGAGGTGGAACTGTGTTAGAGCGGTCAAACCCACAAGCGGGTCCCGGCGTTATACCTAAAGTGGACGCTGCCATTGGCTGCACGGAGTGTCATTAAGAGAAATCAGATGCGGCCTTGTTTACAAGTTTGGAACACTGGAATGTGAGATGGAATCTACACCTCCATTAGGATGATAGAAATCCTCATAATTTCGTTTAATGATTTTAAATTTGAGCATCTTTATATGTAGCCTAACACTTTCGCATTCTGAACTTCTAAAGGCGAGTAGGACGGTGCGTCTTCGTGACAATGATCAAGAGAAGCTGCTCACCTATTTGACACCGCCACAACATCAGCTATGCGGGGGTGTCAGTTATCGCTTGATCTGATTGAACCTAGGCCTTGATTTATGGTGAATTGGTGGAGTAGCAAAAAACCATCCTCACAACAATAAAACCATAGATTGCTAATTCACATACACTGAAGAAAACAGATGGTTGAATCTGTACCTTTATCTGAATCTAAGTTATTCTGTTCACTGGATACAGACCATAAAGAACATGTTAACTTCAATATGCAATCCCAAAAGAGTAAAACAAATAGACATCTTGGAGCCATATCATGGATAACGAGATTTATTATAGTAATACCAACAAAAATGAAAAGATTTTAGCTGTATAAAATACAACACAAGACACAGCATTTCGTCTGAACCAATATCAACACATTTACAAAAGCTTGAACTGACACGTTCTATGTTACGGTTGGCAAGTCAGTACACATCCCTGGTGTACTGTACGCATTACAGTTCAATTGTAGAATACAGCAAACCAAATGGCGCAACAGTTCAATATTCCCTTACTGGAGGGTACAAGAGCAAATATACACCGAGTGTACAAAACATTAGGAACACCTGCCTAATATTGAGTTGCATCCCCTTTTGCCCTCAGAACACCATCAATTCGTCATCAGGGCGTGGACTCTACAAGGTGTCGAAAGCTTTCCACAGGGATGCTGGCCCATGTTGAAGCCAATGCTTCCTAAAGTTGTGTCAAGTTGGCTGGACGTCCCTTGAGTGGTGGACCATTCTTGATACACACAGGAAAAACTGTTGGAACGTGAAAAACCCAGCAGCGTTGCAGTTCTTGACACTCAAACCGGTGCGCCTGGCACCTACTACCATACCCCGTTCAAAGGCACTTTTGGCTTGCCCCATTAAATCTTTCGTCTTGCCCATTCACCTTCTGAATGGCACACAAATAATCCATGTTTTGTCTCAAGCCTTAAATATCCTTCTTTAACCGGTCTCCTCCCATTCATCTACACTGATTGAAGTGGATTTAACAAGTGACATCAATAAGGGATCATAGCTTTCACCTGGATTCACCTGGTCAGTCTATGTCATGGAAACAGCAGGTGTTTCTAATGTTTAGTACTCTCAAGTGTATATCATCTCGTCAAACATTTGTATTTTTAAATCAAAGTCTTCGGTCAACCTGTTGACCAACAGCAGTCTTACAATCAAAATCACCTGAAAGGCCTTGAATTGGCCAGGAGTCACAAGAAAATAAGGTTGAGGAAAAATCTTCAAACACAAGGCCTCAAAAAAGAGCAGACACTCAACTGTCAAAACATTTTGAAAATAGCATAAACATTTCCATAGGACAAAATATAGTGAAACCCCTGTCAACTCCAGGAAGATTGTGCACAGCAACAAGTCCAAGACAAGACATTAAAGAATAACGCCAAAGATCAGCACTGATTTCATAAAAACTCCAAATATAAAAAATATATCTGAACCATTATGGCAGATAGAGGATTCATCTCTTCACACATCTGAAAGCACACTTGTTTACTGACAGCCCAGCTATCTTTGAGTAGGACACAGAGAGTCGGGCTTGCACTCTGCTAAGACCCCAGACTGTCTGTCCTGAGGGTTAGCACTAGTCCCTCAGCCATTTCAAAACTTCACACGTTCAGTCTGGTAACAAAAGGCATGCATCAACCTCTTTTATTGCATCACAAGATAGTCAAACTCTGCCAAAGACCGCCATAGTTTAAATACATCCCAATCAGACTCAAAATCAGTCTGATAGGAATGATTGTTCAAACGCAAATACAGGCTACAGCTATCTAATGCTAACACGAAAGCGGTTTCAGCATCACGGAGCCTACAGGAGAAGGAATTGACAGAAAGCCCTGAAATCCTAAAACAGAAGGAAAAAAACATTGCCTTTGTGTGGCTTATTTGGAATTTGGAGTCAATAGAATGTCAACAGATTTTTATCCCAAACACTGTTATGTTCATCCGAGTCTTTACTTCACAGCTTTCCATCCTCTAGATACGGTCCAAACTTCACAGTACTCTCTCTCATACCGTTTTATATGTGAGAGACTGCTGGGAACCTAGGAAGATCTCTCAACTTAGACTGCTAGGAACCCAGGAAGATCTCTCAGCTTAGACTGCTAGGAACCCAGGAAGATCTCTCAGTTCAGACTGCTAGGAACATCTCTCAGCTTAGACTGCTAGGAACCTAGGAAGATCTCTCAGCTTAGACTGCTAGGAACCCAGGAAGATCTCTCAGTTCAGACTGCTAGGAACATCTCTCAGCTTAGACTGCTAGGAACCTAGGAAGATCTCTCAGCTTAGACTGCTATGAACCTAGGAAGATCTCTCAGCTTAGACTGCTAGGAACATCTCTCAGCTTAGACTGCTAGGAACATCTCTCAGCTTAGACTGCTAGGAACCTAGGAAGATCTCTCAGCTTAGACTGCTAGGAACCTAGGAAGATCTCTCAGCTTAGACTGCTAGGAACCTAGGAAGATCTCTCAGTTCAGACTGCTAGGAACCTAGGAAGATCTCTCAGTTCAGACTGCTAGGAACCTAGGAAGATCTCTCAGCTTAGACTGCTAGGAACCTAGGAAGATCTCTCAGTTCAGACTGCTAGGAACCTAGGAAGATCTCTCAGTTCAGACTGCTAGGAACCTAGGAAGATCTCTCAGTTCAGACTGCTAGGAACCTAGGAAGATCTCTCAGTTCAGACTGCTAGGAACCTAGGAAGATCTCTCAGTTCAGACTGCTAGGAACCTAGGAAGATCTCTCAGTTCAGAAAGCTAGGAACCTAGGAAGATCTCTCAGTTCAGACAGTGATGATTGTGAAAGTGAGGTCTGACCGAGCATAGGTACTAACTGGTTGCTCTTAAAAATACAAGTTGATATGCAAGGCCTGTCTAATATGACATCTAAAGCTCAACTATCAGTCAGCTATTTTCCTTTGATAAAGAACCAAAGCCACAGCAGTCAAGAAGCAAAAGAAAATCCAGTACGATAAACTTTTTCAAAAAAAACACCATCACTGAATTGCATCTGCAAACATCACAAAAAGAGAAAATACATGTATTGTTTGTAAAATCAGCTCTCCACTGACAAGGTTCAGTCAGAGAAGTGTCTTCAGCTGAATAATATCAGTACACGCCGCCCTACATAGTGAGACTGATTACATTACAGTCAGTGCTAAAAGGAACCACTGCTGAAGGACAAATGCTCCTAGTCAGTGACCGTGCAGTGCGGTTGAGTGCTTGTGGCTGTGCGTGGGATGGGTGCTTGTTCCGTGCAGGTCTGGTCTTAGTGCGGTCTTTCCAGTCAGCCTGTGGTCAGATACAGCCGTCACATGCAGTCGACCACGTTGCTGGAGCCCTGGCCCACGTCCCTGATCTGGCTGATGTGAGAGGAACAGACAGCCACCCCTGCGCCGGCCCGACAGTGAGAGACAGACCCCACCAGCTCCCATCTGAGGAACAACACAAGACATACAGTCAGACCAGGTGGTTATGTATTTTGATAAAGTTTCAGTTAACTCACCAGACCTTAAAACTAAAAGACCCTATTTAAGTAGAAAACGGTTGCTCATCTGTGCTAGAGCATTGACCATACCAGACCTGGGTGAAATACTCGGTGTGCTTGTTTAAAACTTGCCTGGTACAACCTCTTCCTCTGACCTGAACAGTAACCCTGCTCTCTCTCCCCGTCTCACCTGTTCATGCGGGGGTCGAAGGCCTCCACAGTGTTAAGATAGATATTCCCGTTGTGACCTCCGACCGCGAACACGCGACCCATGACCGTGGCCACGCCCACTCCGCCCCGGGGCGTGGTCAGCTCAGAGACGTAGTTCCAGCGGCTAAGACGGGGGTCGAAACGCTCCACAGAACTCAGAGGGGAGTTGTCATCAAAACCACCTGACGGGAAGACAGAAGGGGAGATCAGCGAGACCTCGGCGGAGCCCTGACTAACAAACTATGAATGAGCAATTTCAGAGGGGAAGGCTTGTTGTACACGCCGTGTCCCAAATAAAGTAAGTTGTGTTGTGTGCATACATAACAGCTCAAGCAGTGCAAGACGTGATACGAATAGCGTAACCCGGTCAGTGAAGCAGCAGGCGGACTTATCAACAAAGATCTACTCCTCTGTCCACCGAGGTCAATGCCTATGAGTAGCTTCACCTCCTACACAACCACACCAATGCTGACTCATTTAAACTAGGGTCAGCTAAAAGTCAGGCCAGAGCTCTGAAACAGCTTTAGAGGACTCTTCACATTCAGCCAATAACATCACCCCACCCTTATGGATTACTTTTAATCAGTAACCAACTTGACAAAACATTGAACTTTTCTCTTTTCTGTTTCATGTTTACAAGCCAACCCCTTGTGTGTGTGTGTGTGTGTGAAGCATGTGACCCATGTTAAAGAGCAGCCAGTAGGATGGGTGGTAAAACACTGATATGAAATATAAATGTGATGGTTTTACTTACAAGGATTGTGATATGTGGTTGTCTCACCTAGTTTAAGTTGAATTCACTTACTGTAAGTCGGTCACATCTTCTGAATGATTAACATGTCACTGCAGCGGTGCTGTGCTGTGCTCTTACCCACAACATAGAGGCACCCGTTGAGCTCACTGACTCCGTTCCCTGCTCGTCTCTGGCCCATCTCCCTGACCTCCGTCCACTTGTTGAGGTGGGGGTCAAACCTCTCCACGCTGGACAGAGAGGCCACTCCGTCGTTACCCCCGACAGCGTACACATGATTCTGATTGGGACAGGAGAGGACAAAGGTTAACAAGTGATTCTCAGTGCTTGAAGTGGACTGAATTAGGTGCTCATTTTGGGTGTCGGAACTTACATTTACATTTTAGAACTTCACAATATTTTAAAGCCGACATAAAGAGGCTCAGAAATTCAAGAAGTACTTCAAATCACACAAACAGCACAGGGAATAAAATCTCTTTTCTCAAATGGTATAAAATGGTTATAAAATAATTGTATGCGAGGAGCGTAATGTCACCTGTTGAGTGTTTAAATGTGATATATATAAAAAAAACACCTGGGTCGTGTTCACTAGGCACAAAACAGAATAAAACAGGCCGAAATTGAGTGAAACAGGGGGAGGTACTATCTGAACTTATCCAATAAGAAATGCCTGTTTTCCGTTGCACAACGGTTTTCTTTATTGTTCCCTAATGGACACGACCCTGGTTTCTACAGTGTCTTCAGAAATAATCCATACCCTGTGACTTATTCTACATTTTGTTGTGTTACAGCCTGAATTCAAAATGGATTAAATATATTTTTTTTAAATCTCAGTCATCTACACACAATACCCCATAATGACAAAGTGAAAAGATGTTACAGAAATATTTCATTTACATAAGTTTTCACACCCCTGAGTCAATACATGTTAGAATTACCTTTGGCAGCGATTAGAGAGTACAGAGTCTTTCTGGGTAAATCTCTTAAGAGCTTTGCACACCTGGATTGTACCATTTTTTAAATAATTGTTTTACTCTTCAAGCTCTGTCAATTTGGTTGTTGATCATTGCTAGACATCCATTTTCAAGTCTAGCCATAGACTTTCAAGCCGATTTAAGTCAAAACTGTAACTAAGCCACTCAGGAACATTCAATGTCGTCTTGTTAAGCAACTCCATTTTGGTAAGTAACTCCAGTGTAGATTTGTCCCTGTGTTTTAGGTTAATTTTGTCTCCCAGTGCCTGTTGAAAAGCAGACTGAACCAGGTTTTCAAATAGGATTTTGCCTGTGCTTAGTTCTATTCTGTTTTTTTTATCCTAAAAAACTCCCTAGTCCTTGCCGATGACAAGCATACCCATAACATGATGCAGCCACCACCATGCTTGAAAATATGAAGAGTTGTACTCAGTGATGTGTTGTGCTGGATTTGCCCCAAACATAAGGCTTTGTATTCAGGACATAAAGTTAATTTCTTTGCCATATTTTTTGCAGTTTGACTTTAGTGCCTTTTTGCAAACAGGATGAATGTTTTGGAATATTTGTATTCTGTACAGGATTCCTTCTTTTCACACTGTCATTTAGGTTAGTGTTGTGGAGTAACTACAATGTTGTTGAGCCATCCTCAGTTTTCTCCTATCACAGCCATTAAACTCGAACTGTTTTAAAGTCACCATTGGCACCATGCTCAAAGGGATATTCAATGTCTGCTTTTTTTTTTTTACCCATCTACCAATAGGTGCTCTTCTTTGTGAGACATTGGAAAACCTACCTGGTCTTTGCGGTGTAATCTGTGTTTGAAATTCACAGCTCAACTGAGCGACCTTAAAAAGGTAATTGTATGTGTGGGGAAGTCATTCAAAATGAATGTTAAACACTATTATTGCACACAGAGTGAGTCCATGCAACTTATTATGTGACTTGTTAAGCAAATGTTTACTCCTGAACTTATTTAGGCTTGCCATAACAAAAGGGGTTGAATACTTATTGACTCAAGACATTTCAACTTTTAATTAAATTTGTAAAAATGTCTAAAAACATAATTCCCCTTTGACATTATGGGGGGTATTGTGTGTAGGCAAGTGACACAAAATCTCAAATTCAGGCTGTAAAACAACAAAATGTGGAAAAAGTCAAGGGGTGTGAATACTTTCTGAAGGCACTGTATAATACTGCATGTTCAGTGCAGCCATGTATCTATGCTGTTCTCACCCCTAAAGCCACAGAGCCCACCCCTCCCCTGGGTGTGTTCATGGGCGCCACGGCAGTCCAGCGGTCGCTCTCGATGTCGTATCTCTCCACGTCGTTGAAGCATGAGTTATCATCTAGACCCCCGATGGCGTAGACAGGACCTCCCAGAGCCGCCAGAGCTATGCCCCTCCTACACACATACAAGACAGCATTGACAGTTGGGCAGTATATCAGAGTGAGTATGAGTATAATTAGGGATCTCTATGATCGGCTGTAAAAAAAAAAAAAAAAAAAAAAAAAATACATTTCTAAAACTCATATTAGAGACTTGTCTTTTTTCAGACATGACATACCTCTTTGTGTTCATGGAAGCCTTCATCATCCATTTGTTAGTGAGAGGATCAAACATCTCCATGTTGCCCAGGTGTTCACTACCATCATGGCCCCCTACTGCATACACTTTACCTGAGGAGAGAGGACCAGAGCAAGGTCAGGACTACTAGACCACAGACAACTCACAACCTGACATATAGTAAAATATGGTCAACGCAACTCCACAACTTTGCAGGGGCAGAGGAGGCTGGTGGGAGGAGCTATAGGAGGACGGGCTCACTGTAATGGCTGGAACGGAATTAATGGAACGGAGTCAAACACGTCAAATATATGGAAACCACTTGTTTGACTGTTCCATTAATACCAGTCCAGCCATTACTATAGCTCCTCCCACCAGCCTCCTCTGGTGCAGGGGAAACAATCCCGACTATGGAATCCTCTACGACTGGTCAACGAGTATATCTGGAATAACACAAATCACACCTCCCTGAAACAGTGTCTAAAAAGCTTCTAGAGTGGAATGAAACCAAATAAGTGCTCTATAGATGCTTTTGTCCTGATTTATTTATAGCCTGACGTTGGTTTAGCCTATTTCAAATGGGCTTTTCAGAGTGGAAGCAGTGTTTCCCCTAGAATGTTTTTCAGCAGCGGTGGCAAAGTTAGCATGGTGGGGATAGTGAAAATTGTAATGCTAATTTCCTTAATTTCTACAAATTTTTTCCATGGGCCAGAGAGAACATGTTACAGTTTTAATTCTACACATTTTGTCATGGGGCTGAGAGAGAAAACCCCCAGTTTTAAAGCCAATTTCCTGCAATTCTACACATTTTGCCATGGGGCGGTGAGAAAATGTGCAGTTTAAAATAACTGTCCAGTGAAAATCTCACTTTTAAAAGTTAATATTCTGTTAACTCATACCCAAATAATGTTGTTGACTCATCCTTTACTTGTATGTGGCCAAAGCATAAATTGGAGAAAGAAAACACTTCAAAAACCCCACCTCAAAAGTTGCATCTCAAAAATGCTTGCTATTTCTTCATAGAGTATGATGTCATACTCCTGAGGAGGATGAACTGGCCAATCAGCAGTCTACTCGTATGCATATTTGACCGGTATACGCCCACACCATTCTGTTGTTGGAGTACGCCCACACCATTCCAACACAGAAAAGCTGCTTTTTAACATACTTAATTACAATTTTTTGGAAGGAAAACAATTTCACTCATATTGTCAGTAATTATAGGTCATATTTCATAGGAATCTGGAAACATTGGACAATTACTTTAAAGCAAATTTCCTTCAATTCTACACATTTTGGGATTTTTTTTTTATTCTCCCTGACTGTCTAGTTATTATTCTGGTTAGTTCTCAAAGATTACCTTATTTAAAAATATATAGGTCCATTATCTTTTCTACATACTTGATATCTGGTTTTAGTTATTTAAGTTTACACTGAAAACGTTTTACCATCCTGGGAGAAAAAAAATCTCTATCATATTTTTTTGAGTGGCGGCCACGATTTATGAATGAATATAGCGGAAACACTGCTGGAAGCCAGCAGAATTAATAATGGCAAATAAATCTGGCTGCACAGCCGATTGGCAAACATATTGTAAATTAAGAAATCATGTGACTAAACTGAACAAAAAGAAGAAGAAACTGTACCATGAAACAAAGATAAATTATATAAAGAATGATAGTAAAAAGCTTTGGAGCACCTTACATTAAATTTTAGGCAAAAAGCGAACTCGGCTCCATCATTCATTGAATCAGATGGCTCATTCATCACAAAACCCACTGATATTGCCAACTACTTTAATGATTTTTTTAATTGGCAAGATTAGCAAACTTAGGCATGACATGCCAACAACTTCTGAACCTACACATCCAAGTATATCTGACCAAATTATGCAACACAAGCATTGTAATTTTGACTTCCGTAAAATGAGTGTGGAAGAGGTGAAAATGTTTTTGTTGTCTATCAATAATGACAAGCCCCCAGGGTCTGACAACTTGGATGGAAAATGACTGAGGATGATAGCGGACAATATTGCCACTCCTATTTGCCATCTCTTCAATCTAAGCCTACAGGAAAGTGTGTACCCTCAGGCCTGGAGGAAAGCCAAAATCATTCCGCTACCCAAAAATAGCAAAGCACCCTTTACTGGCTCAAACAGCCGACCAATCAGCCTGTTACCAACCCTTAGTAAACTTTTGGAAAAAATGGTGTTTGACCAGATACAATGCTATTTCACAGTTTAAAAAATTACAAACAGATTTTCTGCATGCTTATAGGGAAGGGCATTCAACATGTACGGCACTTACACAAATGACTGATGATTGACTGAGAGAAATTGATAATAAAAACATTGTGGGGGCTGTTTTGTTAGACTTCAGTGCAGCTTTTGACATTATCGATCATAATCTGCTGCTGGAAAACGTATGTGTTATGGCTTTACACCCCCTGCTATATCATGGATCGAGAGTTACCTGTCTAACAGAACACAGAGGGTATTCTTTAATGGAAGCCTCTCCAACATAATCTAGGTAGAGTCGGGCATTCCCCAGGGCAGCTGTCTAGGCCCCTTACTTTTTTCAATCTTTACTAATGACCTGCCACTGGCACGGAGTAAAGACTGCGTGTCTATGTATGCTGATGACTCAACACTATACACATCAGCTACCACGGCAACTGAAATCACTGTAACACTTAACAAAGAGCTGCAGTCAGTTGCATAATGGGTGGCAAGAAATAAGTTAGTCATAAATATTTCTAAAACTAAAAGCATTGTATTTGGGACAAATCATTCACTAAACCTCAACAAAATCTTGTAATGAATCATGTAGAAATTGAGCAAGTCGAGGAGAGTAACCCTGGATTGTAAACGGTCATGGTCAAAACATGTTGATGCAATAATAGCTAAGATGGGGAGAGGTCTGTCCATAATAAAGCACTGCGCTGCCTTCTTAACAACACTATCAACGAGGCAGGTCCTACAGGCCCTAGTTTTGTCACACCTGGCCTACTGTTCATTCACATGGTCAGGTGTCACAAAGAGGGACTTAGGAAAATTACAACTGGCCCAGAACAGGGCAGCACGGCTGGCACTTAAATATACACGGAGAGCTAACATGAATAATATGCATGTCAATCTCCCTGGCTCAAAGTGGAGGATTGACTTCATCACTACTTGTATTTGTGAGAAGTATTGACATGTTGAATACACCGAACAGTCTGTTTAAACTACTAGCGCACAGCTCGAACACCCATGCATACCCCACAAGACATGTGGTCCTCTGTAGCTAAGCTGGTAGAGCACGGCGCTTGTAACGCCAAGGTAGTGGGTTCGATCCCCGGGACCACCCATACACAAAAAATGTATGCACGCATGACTGTAAGTCGCTTTGGATAAAAGCGTCTGCTAAATGGCATATTCATATTCATTCATATTCACATGCCACCAGAGATCTCTTCACAGTCACCAAGACCAGAACAGACTATGGGAGGCGCACAGTACTACATAGAGCCATGACTACATGGAACTCTATTCCACATCAAGTAACTCATGCCAGCAGTAAAGTCAGATTTAAAGATCAGATACAAATACGCCTTATGGAACAGCGGGACTGTGAAGAGACGCATATATGTACACACACATTATAATATACGCACTATACACACATACTAGGGCTGTCCCCGACCCAAAACAAATCTTGGGTCGTCCTAATGTACTCCTGAGTGGCGCAGTGGTCTAAGGCACTGCATCGCAGTGCTAACTGTGTCACTAGAGATCCTGGTTCGAATCCAGGCTCTGTCGCAGCCGGCCGCGACCGGGAGACTCATGGGCGGCGCACAATTGGCCCAGCGTCGCCCAGGGTAGGGGAGGGAATGGCCGGCCGGGATGTAGCTCAGTTGATAGAGCATGGCGTTTGCAACGCCAGGGTTGTGGGTTCGATTCCCACGGGGGGCCAGTATAAAAAAAATATGTACTAACTGTAAGTCGCTCTGGATAAGAGCGTCTGCTAAATGACTAAAATGTAAATGTAAATGTAGTCGTCTGTTCCAATCGATTGGTCTACATTTTAAAACGTGTATTTTTCCATATATAGACACACCCTATGTTTGAATAAAATCAACTATATGTAGGCTACTGAGCTTGTCTGATGCTTTAAGCACTGCGATTAAAAATGAAGAGACACACAAATTACTAAAGAGGGAGCCAGAGATCAATATAGCCTTACAGATCAATATAGCCTATCCAGAAGAAGAAAAACCTGTTCCCGACCCTCCTCCTCCTCACGCTGCCCGCTGCTGCTGGCCTTCGCAGCCGTTACGCTCCTGAAGTTACCGGTAATAGTCTACACCAGCGGTCGGCAACCTTTTCCATTTGGAGTGCCAAGTTATCGTACCATTTCTACTGATCTGCCAGTTATGATTTTCATATGCACATTTTCGTGGAACAGTTTCATTTCATTTTTAATAAAAGTCTTCATATCTCAAAATCAATGTCAGGTGGTTCATAAAAATTATATCTAAATGAAAATGATACAAATCTAAAAGTAACTTATATTGCCATTATGTAAAAATAGCCAACATAGAGCCAACAAATAAAAAACATTGCAGGTAGAAAATATCCTGCTAAAAATAAATATCCTATAAATCCCATTGGCTACACATGGCCTGTCTGCATGGAACTTGAAACATTGTATCAACTATTGACTTGGTCTGGCCCAGTGCTAGCAAACTTGCAACATTGTATAAAACATTCTCAGCATTTCCTCCTTCAGTGAACTCCAGACAGACACAGCTGTAGGCTATTTGCACAAGGGATAAGAAGTAATCAGGTAGGCCTATTTTATGATGTTTTCAACGGATCAGAGCATGACATTTTTTCCCCCCTTTCATGCCAAGTGGTTATCGAAATGGAGAGAGCTGGAAAGATTTTTCAAATAGGCTACGTTGAGGAACTATTGTCATTCTCAATGGATGTAAAAACAGACTTGGTTTACTTGTTGTTGGAGGCGAAGAAAAAATTACTTTTGAGAAGCTCCACAGTAATGGTGAGTTAAGACAATCAGAAATAGTATCAGATCCCCAAATGGGCACATTTATAAGCCTACATTTGAGCACAGGCCAGGTAGCCTAGGCCTCACGTCTATGCGTAATCAAGTGCATGTGCTTAATCAAGACTGACAGGAGCGCGCCAAACAAAAGACAATTAATAAAATTGACAATTCGTAAATGGAATTAAATAAACCAAAACTTTTTCCTCACAAGTGTAGCCTAGGTTGAGCTCTGCAAACAACGTGTCCACTCCTACAATGACAACGGTAAGACTGTAATAATAATAATATTAATATACTGAATGCATTAACAGAAATTACCATAACATACATTGTAGATTCGAAGTTATGGGAATTAAGGGTAAATGTACTACTGGTGCTACTGGTGAATGAATGAATGAATGAATATAGCGGAAACACTGCTGGAAGCCAGCAGAATTAATAATGGCAAATAAATCTGGCTGCACAGCCGATTGGCAAACATATTGTAAATTAAGAAATCATGTGACTAAACTGAACAAAAGAAGAAGAAACTGTACCATGAAACAAAGATAAATTATATAAAGAATGATAGTAAAAAGCTTTGGAGCACCTTACATTAAATTTTAGGCAAAAAGCGAACTCGCTCCATCATTCATTGAATCAGATGGCTCATTCATCACAAAACCCACTGATATTGCCAACTACTTTAATGATTTTTTTAATTGGCAAGATTAGCAAACTTAGGCATGACATGCCAACAACTCTGAACCTACACATCCAAGTATATCTGACCAAATTATGCAACACAAGCATTGTAATTTTGACTTCCGTAAAATGAGTGTGGAAGAGGTGAAAATGTTTTTGTTGTCTATCAATAATGACAAGCCCCCAGGGTCTGACAACTTGGATGGAAAATGACTGAGGATGATAGCGGACAATATTGCCACTCCTATTTGCCATCTCTTCAATCTAAGCCTACAGGAAAGTGTACCCTCAGGCCTGGAGGAAAGCCAAAATCATTCCGCTACCCAAAAATAGCAAAGCACCCTTTACTGGCTCAAACAGCCGACCAATCAGCCTGTTACCAACCCTTAGTAAACTTTTGGAAAAAATGGTGTTTGACCAGATACAATGCTATTTCACAGTTTAAAAAATTACAAACAGATTTTCTGCATGCTTATAGGGAAGGGCATTCAACATGTACGGCACTTACACAAATGACTGATGATTGACTGAGAGAAATTGATAATAAAAACATTGTGGGGGGCTGTTTTGTTAGACTTCAGTGCAGCTTTTGACATTATCGATCATAATCTGCTGCTGGAAAAACGTATGTGTTATGGCTTTACACCCCCTGCTATATCATGGATCGAGAGTTACCTGTCTAACAGAACACAGAGGGTATTCTTTAATGGAAGCCTCTCCAACATAATCTAGGTAGAGTCGGGCATTCCCCAGGGCAGCTGTCTAGGCCCTTACTTTTTTCAATCTTTACTAATGACCTGCCACTGGCACGGAGTAAAGACTGCGTGTCTATGTATGCTGATGACTCAACACTATACACATCAGCTACCACGGCAACTGAAATCACTGTAACACTTAACAAAGAGCTGCAGTCAGTTGCATAATGGGTGGCAAGAAATAAGTTAGTCATAAATATTTCTAAAACTAAAAGCATTGTATTTGGGACAAATCATTCACTAAACCTCAACAAAATCTTGTAATGAATCATGTAGAAATTGAGCAAGTCGAGGAGAGTAACCCTGGATTGTAAACGGTCATGGTCAAAACATGTTGATGCAATAATAGCTAAGATGGGGAGAGGTCTGTCCATAATAAGCACTGCGCTGCCTTCTTAACAACACTATCAACGAGGCAGGTCCTACAGGCCCTAGTTTTTGTCACACCTGGCCTACTGTTCATTCACATGGTCAGGTGTCACAAAGAGGGACTTAGGAAAATTACAACTGGCCCAGAACAGGGCAGCACGGCTGGCACTTAAATATACACGGAGAGCTAACATGAATAATATGCATGTCAATCTCTCCTGGCTCAAAGTGGAGGATTGACTTCATCACTACTTGTATTTGTGAGAAGTATTGACATGTTGAATACACCGAACAGTCTGTTTAAACTACTAGCGCACAGCTCGAACACCCATGCATACCCCACAAGACATGTGGTCCTCTGTAGCTAAGCTGGTAGAGCACGGCGCTTGTAACGCCAAGGTAGTGGGTTCGATCCCGGGACCACCCATACACAAAAAATGTATGCACGCATGACTGTAAGTCGCTTTGGATAAAAGCGTCTGCTAAATGGCATATTCATATTCATTCATATTCACATGCCACCAGGAGATCTCTTCACAGTCACCAAGACCAGAACAGACTATGGGAGGCGCACAGTACTACATAGAGCCATGACTACACATGGAACTCTATTCCACATCAAGTAACTCATGCCAGCAGTAAAGTCAGATTTAAAGATCAGATACAAATACGCCTTATGGAACAGCGGGACTGTGAAGAGACGCATATATGTACACACACATTATAATATACGCACTATACACACATACTAGGGCTGTCCCCGACCCAAAACAAATCTTGGGTCGTCCTAGTCGTCTGTTCCAATCGATTGGTCTACATTTTAAAACGTGTATTTTTCCATATATAGACACACCCTATGTTTGAATAAAATCAACTATATGTAGGCTACTGAGCTTGTCTGATGCTTTAAGCACTGCGATTAAAAATGAAGAGACACACAAATTACTAAAGAGGGAGCCAGAGATCAATATAGCCTTACAGATCAATATAGCCTATCCAGAAGAAGAAAAACCTGTTCCCGACCCTCCTCCTCCTCACGCTGCCCGCTGCTGCTGGCCTTCGCAGCCGTTACGCTCCTGAAGTTACCGGTAATAGTCTACACCAGCGGTCGGGCAACCTTTTTCCATTTGGAGTGCCAAGTTATCGCACTCATTTCTACTGATCTGCCAGTTATGATTTTCATATGCACATTTTCGTGGAACAGTTTCATTTCATTTTTAATAAAGTCTTCATATCTCAAAATCAATGTCAGGTGGTTCATAAAATTATATCTAAATGAAAATGATACAAATCTAAAAGTAACTTATATTGCCATTATGTAAAAATAGCCAACATAGAGCCAACAAATAAAAACATTGCAGGTAGAAAATATCCTGCTAAAAATAAATATCCTATAAATCCCATTGGCTACACATGGCCTGTCTGCATGGAACTTGAAACATTGTATCAACTATTGACTTGGTCTGGCCCAGTGCTAGCAAACTTGCAACATTGTATAAAAACATTCTCAGCATTTCCTCCTTCAGTGAACTCCAGACAGACACAGCTGTAGGCTATTTGCACAAGGGATAAGAAGTAATCAGGTAGGCCTATTTTATGATGTTTAACGGATCAGAGCATGACATTTTTTCCCCCTTTCATGCCAAGTGGTTATCGAAATGGAGAGAGCTGGAAAGATTTTTTCAAATAGGCTACGTTGAGGAACTATTGTCATTCTCAATGGATGTAAAAACAGACTTGGTTTACTTGTTGTTGGAGGCGAAGAAAAAATTACTTTTGAGAAGCTCCACAGTAATGGTGAGTTAAGACAATCAGAAATAGTATCAGATCCCCCAAATGGGCACATTTATAAGCCTACATTTGAGCACAGGCCAGGTAGCCTAGGGCTACGTCTATGCGTAATCAAGTGCATGTGCTTAATCAAGACTGACAGGAGCGCGCCAAACAAAAGACAATTAATAAAATTGACAATTCGTAAATGGAATTAAATAAACCAAAACTTTTTCCTCACAAGTGTAGCCTAGGTTGAGCTCTGCAAACAACGTGTCCACTCCTACAATGACAACGGTAAGACTGTAATAATAATAATATTAATATACTGAATGCATTAACAGAAATTACCATAACATACATTGTAGATTCGAAGTTATGGGAATTAAGGGTAAATGTACTACTGGTGCTACTGGTGAATGAATGAATGAATGAATATAGCGGAAACACTGCTGGAAGCCAGCAGAATTAATAATGGCAAATAAATCTGGCTGCACAGCCGATTGGCAAACATATTGTAAATTAAGAAATCATGTGACTAAACTGAACAAAAAGAAGAAGAAACTGTACCATGAAACAAAGATAAATTATATAAAGAATGATAGTAAAAAGCTTTGGAGCACCTTACATTAAATTTTAGGCAAAAAGCGAACTCGGCTCCATCATTCATTGAATCAGATGGCTCATTCATCACAAAACCCACTGATATTGCCAACTACTTTAATGATTTTTTTAATTGGCAAGATTAGCAAACTTAGGCATGACATGCCAACAACTTCTGAACCTACACATCCAAGTATATCTGACCAAATTATGCAACACAAGCATTGTAATTTTGACTTCCGTAAAATGAGTGTGGAAGAGGTGAAAATGTTTTTGTTGTCTATCAATAATGACAAGCCCCCAGGGTCTGACAACTTGGATGGAAAATGACTGAGGATGATAGCGGACAATATTGCCACTCCTATTTGCCATCTCTTCAATCTAAGCCTACAGGAAAGTGTGTACCCTCAGGCCTGGAGGAAAGCCAAAATCATTCCGCTACCCAAAAATAGCAAAGCACCCTTTACTGGCTCAAACAGCCGACCAATCAGCCTGTTACCAACCCTTAGTAAACTTTTGGAAAAAATGGTGTTTGACCAGATACAATGCTATTTCACAGTTTAAAAAATTACAAACAGATTTTCTGCATGCTTATAGGGAAGGGCATTCAACATGTACGGCACTTACACAAATGACTGATGATTGACTGAGAGAAATTGATAATAAAAACATTGTGGGGGCTGTTTTGTTAGACTTCAGTGCAGCTTTTGACATTATCGATCATAATCTGCTGCTGGAAAAACGTATGTGTTATGGCTTTACACCCCCTGCTATATCATGGATCGAGAGTTACCTGTCTAACAGAACACAGAGGGTATTCTTTAATGGAAGCCTCTCCAACATAATCTAGGTAGAGTCGGGCATTCCCCAGGGCAGCTGTCTAGGCCCCTTACTTTTTTCAATCTTTACTAATGACCTGCCACTGGCACGGAGTAAAGACTGCGTGTCTATGTATGCTGATGACTCAACACTATACACATCAGCTACCACGGCAACTGAAATCACTGTAACACTTAACAAAGAGCTGCAGTCAGTTGCATAATGGGTGGCAAGAAATAAGTTAGTCATAAATATTTCTAAAACTAAAAGCATTGTATTTGGGACAAATCATTCACTAAACCTCAACAAAATCTTGTAATGAATCATGTAGAAATTGAGCAAGTCGAGGAGAGTAACCCTGGATTGTAAACGGTCATGGTCAAAACATGTTGATGCAATAATAGCTAAGATGGGGAGAGGTCTGTCCATAATAAAGCACTGCGCTGCCTTCTTAACAACACTATCAACGAGGCAGGTCCTACAGGCCCTAGTTTTGTCACACCTGGCCTACTGTTCATTCACATGGTCAGGTGTCACAAAGAGGGACTTAGGAAAATTACAACTGGCCCAGAACAGGGCAGCACGGCTGGCACTTAAATATACACGGAGAGCTAACATGAATAATATGCATGTCAATCTCTCCTGGCTCAAAGTGGAGGATTGACTTCATCACTACTTGTATTTGTGAGAAGTATTGACATGTTGAATACACCGAACAGTCTGTTTAAACTACTAGCGCACAGCTCGAACACCCATGCATACCCCACAAGACATGTGGTCCTCTGTAGCTAAGCTGGTAGAGCACGGCGCTTGTAACGCCAAGGTAGTGGGTTCGATCCCCGGGACCACCCATACACAAAAAATGTATGCACGCATGACTGTAAGTCGCTTTGGATAAAAGCGTCTGCTAAATGGCATATTCATATTCATTCATATTCACATGCCACCAGAGATCTCTTCACAGTCACCAAGACCAGAACAGACTATGGGAGGCGCACAGTACTACATAGAGCCATGACTACATGGAACTCTATTCCACATCAAGTAACTCATGCCAGCAGTAAAGTCAGATTTAAAGATCAGATACAAATACGCCTTATGGAACAGCGGGACTGTGAAGAGACGCATATATGTACACACACATTATAATATACGCACTATACACACATACTAGGGCTGTCCCCGACCCAAAACAAATCTTGGGTCGTCCTAGTCGTCTGTTCCAATCGATTGGTCTACATTTTAAAACGTGTATTTTTCCATATATAGACACACCCTATGTTTGAATAAAATCAACTATATGTAGGCTACTGAGCTTGTCTGATGCTTTAAGCACTGCGATTAAAAATGAAGAGACACACAAATTACTAAAGAGGGAGCCAGAGATCAATATAGCCTTACAGATCAATATAGCCTATCCAGAAGAAGAAAACCTGTTCCCGACCCTCCTCCTCCTCACGCTGCCCGCTGCTGCTGGCCTTCGCAGCCGTTACGCTCCTGAAGTTACCGGTAATAGTCTACACCAGCGGTCGGCAACCTTTTCCATTTGGAGTGCCAAGTTATCGTACCATTTCTACTGATCTGCCAGTTATGATTTTCATATGCACATTTTCGTGGAACAGTTTCATTTCATTTTTAATAAAAGTCTTCATATCTCAAAATCAATGTCAGGTGGTTCATAAAAATTATATCTAAATGAAAATGATACAAATCTAAAAGTAACTTATATTGCCATTATGTAAAAATAGCCAACATAGAGCCAACAAATAAAAACATTGCAGGTAGAAAATATCCTGCTAAAAATAAATATCCTATAAATCCCATTGGCTACACATGGCCTGTCTGCATGGAACTTGAAACATTGTATCAACTATTGACTTGGTCTGGCCCAGTGCTAGCAAACTTGCAACATTGTATAAAACATTCTCAGCATTTCCTCCTTCAGTGAACTCCAGACAGACACAGCTGTAGGCTATTTGCACAAGGGATAAGAAGTAATCAGGTAGGCCTATTTTATGATGTTTTCAACGGATCAGAGCATGACATTTTTTCCCCCCTTTCATGCCAAGTGGTTATCGAAATGGAGAGAGCTGGAAAGATTTTTCAAATAGGCTACGTTGAGGAACTATTGTCATTCTCAATGGATGTAAAAACAGACTTGGTTTACTTGTTGTTGGAGGCGAAGAAAAAATTACTTTTGAGAAGCTCCACAGTAATGGTGAGTTAAGACAATCAGAAATAGTATCAGATCCCCAAATGGGCACATTTATAAGCCTACATTTGAGCACAGGCCAGGTAGCCTAGGCCTACGTCTATGCGTAATCAAGTGCATGTGCTTAATCAAGACTGACAGGAGCGCGCCAAACAAAAGACAATTAATAAAATTGACAATTCGTAAATGGAATTAAATAAACCAAAACTTTTTCCTCACAAGTGTAGCCTAGGTTGAGCTCTGCAAACAACGTGTCCACTCCTACAATGACAACGGTAAGACTGTAATAATAATAATATTAATATACTGAATGCATTAACAGAAATTACCATAACATACATTGTAGATTCGAAGTTATGGGAATTAAGGGTAAATGTACTACTGGTGCTACTGGTGTGTGGCCTCCACAATGGATTGATCCACTCAGACAGGCCTGAATCAGACAGGTCTCTCAGACAGGCGTGAATCAGACAGGTCTCTCAGACAGGCCTGAATCAGACAGGTCTTTCAGATAGGTGTGAATCAGACAGGCGTGAATCAGACAGGCGTCTCAGACAGGCGTGAATCAGACAGGCGTCTTAGACAGGCGTGAATCAGACAGGCGTCTTAGACAGGAGTCTCGTGTGCCATAAATGTTTTGCTACTGCTCGACAAAAAACAAATCTCAGTCGACCAACAGCCAATCAACCAAACAATGGACTAAACGGGGTCAGCCCAAACATGTACATTTTGTGGACTTTGTGTTATAGATATGTGGTAGTAGAGTAGAGGCCTGAGGGCACACAATGTGCTGTGAAAGGTATTGTCATGTTTTTAAAAATGTATAATTACCTTTAATTTTGTTGGGCCCCAGGAAGAGTACTATAGCTGCTGCCTTGGCAGGAACTAATGGGGATCCATAATAAACCCCCAGGAAGAGTAGCTGCTGCCTTGGCAGGAACTAATGGGGATCCATAATAAACCCCAGGAAGAGTAGCTGCTGCCTTGGCAGGAACTAATGGAGATCCATAATAAACCCCAGGAAGAGTAGCTGCTGCCTTGACAGGAACTAATGGAGATCCATAATAAACCCCAGGAAGAGTAGCTGCTGCCTTGGCAGGAACTAATGGGGATCCATAATAAACCCCCAGGAAGAGTAGCTGCGCCTTGGCAGGAACTAATGGAGATCCATAATAAACCCCCAGGAAGAGTAGCTGCTGCCTTGGCAGGAACTAATGGGGATCCATAATAAACCCCAGGAAGAGTAGCTGCTGCCTTGGCAGGAACTAATGGAGATCCATAATAAACCCCAGGAAGAGTAGCTGCTGCCTTGGCAGGAACTAATGGAGATCCATAATAAACCCCCAGGAAGAGTAGCTGCTGCCTTGGCAGGAACTAATGGGGATCCATAATAAACCCCCAGGAAGAGTAGCTGCTGCCTTGGCAGGAACTAATGGAGATCCATAATAAACCCCAGGAAGAGTAGCTGCTGCCTTGGCAGGAACTAATGGAGATCCATAATAAACCCCAGGAAGAGTAGCTGCTGCCTTGGCAGGAACTAATGGAGATCCATAATAAACCCCCAGGAAGAGTAGCTGCTGCCTTGGCAGGAACTAATGGAGATCCATAATAAACCCCCAGGAAGAGTAGCTGCTGCCTTGGCAGGAACTAATGGGGATCCATAATAAACCCCCAGGAAGAGTAGCTGCTGCCTTGGCAGGAACTAATGGAGATCCATAATAAACCCCAGGAAGAGTAGCTGCTGCCTTGGCAGGAACTAATGGAGATCCATAATAAACCCCCAGGAAGAGTAGCTGCTGCCTTGGCAGGAACTAATGGAGATCCATAATAAACCCCCAGGAAGAGTAGCTGCTGCCTTGGCAGGAACTAATGGGGATCCATAATAAACCCCCAGGAAGAGTAGCTGCTGCCTTGGCAGGAACTAATGGGGATCCATAATAAATACCAATACAAATTATCTCAGTCTCTGTGCTCTGACCATCCCTGAGAGATTCCATACACCACTCATAACCATACAGCACTCCTAACCATACACCACTCCAACAAAACAAATAAAGACCTTTCTGCGAAAACACAGACCCTGGCCGTGACACCACTCTCCAACGGTATCTCAGGGGGAGCAAAAAACACATTTCCAATTCACATATGCATATAATACACACTTGTACATGTGTGAAATAGGACAAATACAAGTGTTATGATTTGGGAGCAAGGTTAGTGTTTGGACATAGACAAACACACTATCCAGGATACGCTTCCACACTCCATTCCCCCAGGGGGCAGCAGAAACCTTGTCCAGGTGTTGAGTCTGGTTGATAAGCACAGGGTGATCGACAGTCAGTGTCCCAGCTTGCAAGCCGTGAGGCTGTTGGTTGGTTTGGTGGAACAAATAATAAATCCGCTTGGACTGGCCAACCAAGAGAGACGGCTGGCCCTGGACCAAGGTAAGATTGCTGTCTCCCTGGGCACACTGATTTGTCACATAAATGCACACATCCATTCAGTTACAGACCATGTAACTAGGCCTAGGACCCCTAGACACATCCATTCAGGTTACAGACCGTGTAACTAACGAGTACAACAATATCCGTAAGCTAGTTATTGGGTTCGTAACATAAACACCTAATTAATATTACTATGATATGATGGCTGCTGCTCTCCCAACACACATCTATTCTCCATCCCTAATCTGCAAAGCATTTAGTGAGTACAGGGGGGAAAACAGCACATAAAAGACCAGTTTTGGTCTCTCTCGTCCTCCATCCCTCACCTCCTACAGAGATGACTCCGACATGTCGTCTCCTACTGTTCATCTCAGGTCCAAAGAACCAGCTGTTCTTGCTGATGGAGTAACACTCGATGCTGCGGAACGGGTCACCAGAACCTCCCCGCCCACCCACACAGAACAACACACCTGATGACGAGGCAGAGGTCAGGGGTTAGAAGTTATGAGTTCAGAGCACATGAATATACACCCTGAGGAATCAATCAACGATTTAGGGTTTAGTTATGTCAGGCTCGTAATATAGAAATGAAGAAGATGATGATTTGCAGGAATGCCAACTTTTCCTTTATCATTGTTCTGCAATGTACTCAACACTATCACATAGCCGATTGATTATTAGTTGGACAAGCTGCCAGTCCGTTTACCTGCAGTCTGTTTCCTTGGTGTTGTTCTGACAGAATACTCAAAGTCGGGGACAACCTTGTTGCTAAGGTGCAGGTGATAGTTCCTGGCCTCATCCAGCAGATCTCTGCAGCTCAGGTTCCCTTTGATCACCTCCTCTTTGGCCACCGTGGCCGTCAGGAAGTCTACTGGGAGCAGGGGGAGCCGCACCTACAGGAGATATGGATACACAGCACAATCAACACAGTCAACATACACAACATACACAATCAACACAGTCAACATACACAATCAACACAGTCAACACACACAATCAACACAGTCAACACACACAACACAGTCAACATACACAACACAGTCAACATACACAACACAGTCAACATACACAGTCAACATACACAATCAATACAGTCAACATACACAACACAGTCAACACACACAACACAGTCAACACACACAATCAACACAGTCAACATACACACAACACAGTCAACACACACAATCAACACAGTCAACATACAGTGAGGGAAAAAAGTATTTGATCCCCTGCTGATTTTGTACGTTTGCCCACTGAAAGATGATCAGTCTATAATTGTAATGGTAGGTTTATTTGAACAGTGAGAGACAGAATAACAACAAAAGAATCCAGAAAAACGCATGTAAAAAAATGTTATAAATTGATTTGCATTTTAATTAGGGAAATAAGTATTTGACCCCTCTGCAAAACATGACTTAGTACTTAGTGGCAAAAACCTTGTTGGCAATCACAGAGGTCAAACGTTTCTTGTAGTTGGCTACCAGGTTTGCACACATCTCAGGAGGGATTTTGTCCCACTCCTCTTTGCAGATCTTCTCCAAGTCATTAAGGTTTCGAGCCTGACGTTTGGCAACTCGAACCTTCAGCTCCCTCCACAGATTTCCTATGGGATTAAGGTCTGGAGACTGGCTAGGCCACTCCAGGACCTTCATGTGCTTCTTCTTGAGCCACTCCTTTGTTGCCTTGGCCGTGTGCTTTGGGTCATTGTCATGCTGGAATACCCATCCACGACCCATTTTCAATGCCCTGGCTGAGGGAAGGAGGTTCTCACCCAATATTTGACAGTACATGGCCCCGTCCATCGTCCCTTTGATGCGGTGAAGTTGTCCTGTCCTCTTAGCAGAAAAACACCCCCAAAGCATAATGTTTCCACCTCCATGTTTGACTGTGGGGATGGTGTTCTTGGGGTCATAGGCAGCATTCCTCCTCCTCCAAACACGGCGAGTTGAATTGATGCCAAAGAGCTCCATTTTGGTCTGATCTGACCACAACACTTTCACCCAGTTCTCCTCTGAATCATTCAGATGTTCATTGGCAAACTTCAGACGGGCCTGTATATGTGCTTTCTTGAGCAGGGGGACATTGCGGGCGCTGCAGGATTTCAGTCCTTCACGGCGTAGTGTGTTACCAATTGTTTTCTTGGTGACTATGGTCCCAGCTGCCTTGAGATCATTGACAAGATCCTCCCATGTAGTTCTGGGCTGATTCCTCACCGTTCTCATGATCATTGCAACTCCACGAGGTGAGATCTTGCATGGAGCCCCAGGCCGAGGGAGATTGACAGTTCTTTTGTGTTTCTTCCATTTGCAAATAATCGCACCAACTGTTGTCACCTTCTCACCAAGCTGCTTGGCGATGGTCTTGTAGCCCATTCCAGCCTTGTGTAGGGCTACAATCTTGTCCCTGACATCCTTGGAGAGCTCTTTGGTCTTGGCCATGGTGGAGAGTTTGGAATCTGATTGATTGCTTCTGTGGACAGGTGTCTTTTATACAGGTAACAAGCTGAGATTAGGAGCAGTGTGCTCCTAATCTCAGCTCGTTACCTGTATAAAAGACACCTGGGAGCCAGAAATCTTTTTGATTGAGAGGGGGTCAAATACTTATTTCCCTCATTAAAATGCAAATAAATTTATAACATTTTTTACATGTCTCTCACTGTTCAAATAAACCTACCATTAAAATGATAAACTGATCATAAGTCAACATAAACATCTCAGTCAATATACAGTCAACACACACAATCCAGTCAACATACACAATACACAGTCAACACACAACACAGTCAACACAGAGTCAACATAGACAACACAGTCAACAAAGTCAATATAAACATCAGTCAACATACACAATCAGTCAACACACACACAACACACAGGGGGACATAAACGTTAACACAGAAGCATCTGTCCTGCAGGGCAGCCGGACACACCCATCACAGAGTCAAACACTACAACTATCACAGAGTCAAACACTACAACCATCACAGAGTCAAACACTACAACCATCACAGAGTCAAACACTACAACCATCACAGAGTCAAACACTACAACCATCACAGAGTCAAACACTACAACCATCACAGAGTCAAACACTACAACCATCACAGAGTCAAACACTACACCCATCACAGAGTCAAACACTACACCCATCACAGAGTCAAACACTACACCCATCACAGAGTCAAACACTACAACCATCACAGAGTCAAACACTACAACCATCACAGAGTCAAACACTACACCCATCACAGAGTCAAACACTACAACCATCACAGAGTCAAACACTACACCCATCACAGAGTCAAACACTACAACCATCACAGAGTCAAACACTACAACCATCACAGAGTCAAACACTACACCCATCACAGAGTCAAACACTACACCCATCACAGAGTCAAACACTACACCCATCACAGAGTCAAACACTACACCCATCACAGAGTCAAACACTACACCCATCACAGAGTCAAACACTACACCCATCACAGAGTCAAACACTACAACCATCACAGAGTCAAACACTACAACCATCACAGAGTCAAACACTACAACCATCACAGAGTCAAACACTACAACCATCACAGAGTCAAACACTACAACCATCACAGAGTCAAACACTACACTACATACATCACAGTCAAACGCTACACACACCTACAACTAAGTATTGATTAGGAAAATGTTCTACAAACAGACAACATACTAAACACAGAACCTACAAGCATAAACTAAGAATGTTTAAAATGCCAAAGCTCCCCAACCAGGCCAAGCTGTGCAGGGTGACTAAGGCTGCGTTTACACAGGCAGTCCAATTCTGATCTTTTTTCCACTAATTGGTCTTATGACCAATCAGATCAGCTCTGAAAAAGATCTGATGTGTAAAAAAATCTGATCTGATTGGTCAAAAGACCAATTAGTGGAAAAAAGATCTGATGTGTAAAAAATCTGATCTGATTGGTCAAAAGACCAATTAGTGGAAAAAAAGATCAGAATTTGGCTGCCTGTGTAAACGCAGCCTTTCAGACCTACCTGAGTCATGATCTGGTGCAGCCAGGCCTCGTGGTGTTGAGGGTTATTCTTCAGCCACCTGACAGCAGCGGTGTACACCTGGGTCTCAGAGTGGATGTTCAGGTCGCTGGAGGACAACAGGGTTCTCAGGTGCGGAGGCGACACGCACGGGAAGTCCTCACAGTCCACCACTTCCCGGAAGTGCTCGCAAGCGTAGCGGTCCGCCATGTCCATCAGGTCGACGCGGTTGTGGCTCTCGGCGAAGGTGCGGACAGCCAGGCAGTTGGACGGGTGGAAGTGGGCCTTCATGTACTCGCAGCAGGCCCTGGCGACCAGCTCCACCTGCAGTATACAGGCCGCGTAGAGGAGGGGTTGCACGTTGTCCACTGTCAGGGTCAGCCGAGAGGAGTAGGCGAAACGCACCAGGTCGTGGATGGCGTCTCCGTCAAAGTCCTTGATCTCAATCAGGTCCTGTTTGGCCTCGGACATCTCAGACAGGAACATGGCCCTGAAGTATGGAATGACACAGGCCAGAACCAGCTTGTGGCACGGTATCAGCCTGCTGCCCACCTGAACACAGGGACGAGGAGAGGAGAGAGAGAGAGTTAATGCAAGCTCACACGTTATTCATTCCCTGAACTATTCCGTCCACACAAAAAAAGGTTCTGTTGGTTAATGTGTGCCTTTAAAAAAATAATTAATAGGCGAGGCCTATCGCCAGCTATTCAAGGATTCAAACTAATTCGATTTAATAGGCCTAACTGGTTTCCACCAAACTTGCTATTCTTTTTTGCCCTGGAGGCTATTTATACAGAAAATTGGTATATAACCTGTATAAACTGTATTTACAATTATATGACAATATTTTAGGTTGACAATAATTATATTACACCATTTCTGATATCACACGCCTTCCTTTTACAGGATTATGCCTCTACTGCCATTCATTCCAATTAGACTGGTTTGGATTTCTACCTGACCAATATGGCTGCCATTTTCACTCCATTCTGGAACTTTGAGGGTTTATGACATAGCCTCTCTAGTAATTTAATAGAATCTCTATGCTTTACCCATTGTTTGGCATACCCATGTCACAAATAGCTCGTAGCCAAAGAGCTAGTGGCTGAGCATTGTGAACACTATGAAACCCCACTCTGCCCGTCCCTCAGTTCAATGTCCAGACCTACCTTCAGTGTGACATCACAGAGCTCCCCCACTTCGTAGAACTGTCTCAGGGAGTTGTGGAAGTCCTTCCATGCCTCATGGGCCTCAAAGACAAAAGATCCGTCAGGCTCACAGTCTCCATCAGGCCTGGTGGTGGTGGTGGTGCTCTGACGGGTCTCCTTCTCCTGCTTGAGCTTATGCTGCTTGGCATGCTCGGGCACCATGTCGCCTGGCGCCATCACAATCTACAGGGAGCCAGACCTGGGAGGAGAGGGAGGGGCAAGATGAATGGGGAGAACAACATGCAGAGAGCTCGTTAGATGGTGGAGTGGGAGTCAGCCTAGTCCTGTACATTTACAGCCCAACCAAATGCTCAAGTTGAGCCTGCTCTGTTCCCTCCGTCCCACACTCAGTTGAAAAAGAGGTCAAGCTAATTCTCAAAAGGAGGCTAAATGTATGATGACACGGTTGGGAACAGAGAGCTGTAGACTAGACAGGCTATTGAGCCCCTGGGTGAGCCGTCTCTCGCTGCCAAACTGATATGGCACAGCCTATAAACAGAGCATCGCAAAGCACATTTCCACCCACATTTGACAGATTTATGTGGCCCCCTCTGGTGAGCTTTCTGCTGCTGAATGGACTCCCTGAGACAATGTGGCCAAACGCTCCACGGCCCCCTCGTCACTATTCTCAAGGACAGAAGACATTTTGTAGAGACAATGTGGCCAAACGCTCCACGGCCCCCTCGTCACTATTCTCAAGGACAGAAGACATTTTGTAGAGACAATGTGGCCAAACGCTCCACCGCCCCCTCGTCACTATTCTCAAGGACAGAAGACATTTTGTAGAGACAATGTGGCCAAACGCTCCACCGCCCCCTCGTCACTATTCTCAAGGACAGAAGACATTTTGTAGAGACAATGTGGCCAAACGCTCCACCGCCCCTCGTCACTATTCTCAAGGACAGAAGACATTTTGTAGAGACAATGTGGCCAAACGCTCCACCGCCCCCTCGTCACTATTCTCAAGGACAGAAGACATTTTGTAGAGACAATGTGGCCAAACGCTCCACCGCCCCCTCGTCACTATTCTCAAGGACAGAAGACATTTTGTAGAGACAATGTGGCCAAACGCTCCACCGCCCCCTCGTCACTATTCTCAAGGACAGAAGACATTTTGTAGAGACAATGTGGCCAAACGCTCCACCGCCCCTCGTCACTATTCTCAAGGACAGAAGACATTTTGTAGAGACAATGTGGCCAAACGCTCCACCGCCCCTCGTCACTATTCTCAAGGACAGAAGACATTTTGTAGAGACAATGTGGCCAAACGCTCCACCGCCCCCTCGTCACTATTCTCAAGGACAGAAGACATTTTGTAGAGACAATGTGGCCAAACGCTCCACCGCCCCCTCGTCACTATTCTCAAGGACAGAAGACATTTTGTAGAGACAATGTGGCCAAACGCTCCACCGCCCCCTCGTCACTATTCTCAAGGACAGAAGACATTTTGTAGAGACAATGTGGCCAAACGCTCCACCGCCCCCTCGTCACTATTCTAAATGGCAAGAGACATCTATTGTAGGGATGTAACATTCACCAATATGCAACAGTCCTTGATTCAAATTTATAAAGATACAAATGTTTAAGATATGACTGCATCAGTCCGCAGACCCCAAACCGATCCAATTGTAAAATGCATCGGTCAGAAAATCGATTAAAACGTTATGAATCGCCGATTCACTTTTTTGTTTGTTTTGTTTCTCATATTAGTTTCGACCTTCCGAAAATACCTCATATTTTGTGACAACTGATACGCAGTGTCGAAACTAAGCATTTAGCTGCGTTGACCATAATTGAGCATGCCGAACAACCCTAGGGTGTAACCTAGTCAAACTGCACGCTGTGCCCAGCTTTGCTCGCAATATTAGGCTTTAGAAATTGAGTGACAACCTGTGTCATTTGCTTGGTTATCGTTATCTATGCGCTGTTGAAAATTGTGTTTTTCCAGAATAATTTGTAAATGATCAACATTGATACATAACTTTTTTTTTTTTTTTACTTATGTTTTTTTGGGGGGGTACATCAGCTTTAATATTGCATATAGATTGTAGCTTCCATCAATGTAATTGTCTGCATCACTTCCAATCCCCCATATACAGTGGGGGAAAAAAGTATTTAGTCAGCCAACAATTGTGCAAGTTCTCCCACTTAAAAATATGAGAGAGGCCTGTAATTTTCATCATAGGTACATGTCAACTATGACAGACAAAATGAGGGAAAAAAATCCAGAAAATCACATTGTAGGATTTTTAATGAATTTATTTGCAAATTATGGTGGAAAATAAGTATTTGGTCAATAACAAAAGTTTCTCAATACTTTGTTATATACCCTTTGTTGGCAATGACACAGGTCAAACGTTTTCTGTAAGTCTTCACAAGGTTTTCACACACTGTTGCTGGTATTTTGGCCCATTCCTCCATGCAGATCTCCTCTAGAGCAGTGATGTTTTGGGGCTGTCGCTGGGCAACACGGACTTTCAAATCCCTCCAAAGATTTTCTATGGGGTTGAGATCTGGAGACTGGCTAGGCCACTCCAGGACCTTGAAATGCTTCTTACGAAGCCACTCCTTCGTTGCCCAGGCGGTGTGTTTGGGATCATTGTCATGCTGAAAGACCCAGCCACGTTTCATCTTCAATGCCCTTGCTGATGGAAGGAGGTTTTCACTCAAAATCTCACGATACATGGCCCCATTCATTCTTTCCTTTACACGGATCAGTCGTCCTGGTCCCTTTGCAGAAAAACAGCCCCAAAGCATGATGTTTCCACCCCATGCTTCACAGTAGGTATGGTGTTCTTTGGATGCAACTCAGCATTCTTTGTCCTCCAAACACGACGAGTTGAGTTTTTACCAAAAAGTTATATTTTGGTTTCATCTGACCATATGACATTCTCCCAATCCTCTTCTGGATCATCCAAATGCACTCTAGCAAACTTCAGACGGGCCTGGACATGTACTGGCTTAAGCAGGGGGACACGTCTGGCACAGCAGGATTTGAGTCCCTGGCGGCATAGTGTGTTACTGATGGTAGGCTTTGTTACTTTGGTCCCAGCTCTCTGCAGGTCATTCACTAGTATTTTAGTCAGCCACCAATTGTGCAAGTTCTCCCACTTAAAAAGATGAGAGAGGCCTGTAATTTTCATCATATCCCAACTATACAACATTAAAAAAAATCCAGAAAATCACATTGTATGATTTTTAATGAATTAATTTGCAAATTATGGTGGAAATAAGTATTTGGTCACCTACCAACAAGAAAGATTTCTGGCTCTCACAGACCTGTTACTTTCTTCTTTAAGAGGCTCCTCTGTTCTCCACTCGTTACCTGTATTAATGGCACCCTGTTTGAACTCGTTATCAGTATAAAAGACACCTGTCCACAACCTCAATCAGTCAGACTCCAAACTCCACTATGGCCAAGACCAAGAGCTGTCAAAGGACACCAGAGACAAAATTGTAGACCTGCACCAGGCTGGGATGACTGAATCGCAATAGGTAAGCAGCTTGGTTTGAAGAACAACTGTGGGCGCAATTATTAGAAAATGGAAGAATTCAAGACCACTGATCAATCTCCCTCGATCTGGGGCTCCACGCAAGATCTCACCCCGTGGGGTCAAAATGATCACAAGAACGGTGAGCAAAAATCCCAGAACCACACGGGGGGACCTAGTGAATGACCTGCAGAGAGCTGGGACCACAGTCTCAAAGAAAACCATTAGTAACACACTACGCCGTCATGGATTAAAATCCTGCAGCGCACGCAAGGTCCCCCTGCTCAAGCCAGCGCATGTCCAGGCCCGTCTGAAGTTTGCCAGAGCGCATCTGGATGATCCAGAAGAGGATTGGGAGAATGTCATGTGGTCAGATGAAACCAAAAATAGAACTTTTTGGTCAAAACTCAACTCGCCGTGTTTGGAGGACAAAGAATGCTGAGTTGCATCCCCAAAGAACACCATCCCTACCGTGAAGCATGGGAGTGGAAACATCATGCTTTGGGGCTGTTTTTCTGCAAAGGGACTAGGACGACTGATCCGTATTAAGGGAAAGAATGAATGGGGCCATGTATCGTGAGATCTTTGAGCCAAAACCTCCTTCCATCAGCAAAGAGCATTGAAGATGTCGTGGCTGGGTCTTTCAGCATGACAATGATCCCAAACACACCGCCCGGGCAACTAAGGAGTGGCTCCGTAAGAAGCATCTCAAGGTCCTGGAGTGGCCTAGCCAGTCTCCAGACCTCAACCCCAATAGAAAATCTTTGGAGGGGAGTTGAAAGTCTGTGTTGCCCAGCGACAGCCCCAAAACATCACTGCTCTAGAGGAGATCTGCATGGAGGAATGGGCCAAAATACCAGCAACAGTGTGTGAAAACCTTGTGAAGACTTACAGAAAACGTTTGACCTGTGTCATTGCCAACAAAGGGTATATAACAAAGTCTTGAGAAACTTTTGTTATTGACCAAATACTTATTTTCCACCATAATTTGCAAATAAATTCATTAAAATCCTACAAATGTGATTTTCTGGAGAAAATCTCATTTTGTCTGTCATAGTTGACGTGTACCTATGATGAAAATTACAGGCCTCTCTCATCTTTTTAAGTGGGAGAACATGCACAATTGGTGGCTGACTAAATACTTTTTTTCCCCACTGTACATTACATTCATATATCCACCCACCCAAACATATCCAGCTCAGAGGCCCAGCTCTTGAGCTTCATCAGCAGCAGATTTGAATTTAGAACCGAAAATGAATGTTTATGCAACAAATGTTAGTGCATTCTGTTCTCTAATTAAACCATACCTAATTGTTTCAAACCAAAACGTATCGTTCCTGTATCGTATCAGAGCCCATGTATCTACAAGTGTTAGTCCCATGTTTTATGAGCTTAAATAAAAGATCCTAGAAAATGTTCCATACGCACAAAAAGCTTATTTCTCAAAACTGTTGTGCACAAATTTGTTTACATCCCTGTTAGTGAGCATTTCTCCTTTGCCAAGATAATCCATCCACCTGACAAGTGTGGCATATCAATAAGCTGATTAAACAGCATGATCATTACACAGGTGCACCTTGTGCTGGGGACAATAAAAGGCCACTAAAATGTGCAGTTTTGTCACACAACACAATGCCACAGATGTCTCAAGTTTTGAGGGAGCGTGCAATTGGCCTGCTGACTGCAGGAATGTCCACCAGAGCTGTTGCCAGAGAATTGAATGTTCATTTCTCTACCATAAGCCACCTCCAACATCGTTTTAGAGAATTTGTCAGTACGTCCAATCGGCCTCACAACCGCAGACCATGTGTATGGCGTCGTGTGGGCGAGCGATTTGCTGATATCAACGTTGTGACAGAGTACCCCATGGTGGCGGTGGGGTTATGTATGGTATGGGCAGGTATAAGCTACGGACAAGGAACACAATGGCAATTTGAATGCACAGATATACCGTGAAGAGATCCTGAGCCCCATTGTCATGTCATTCATCCGCCATCTCCTGTTTCAGCATGATAATGCACAGCCCTATGTCGTAAGGATCTGTACACAATTCCTGGAAGCTGAAAATGTCCCAGTTCTTCCATGGACTGCATACTCACCAGACATGTCACCCATTGAGCATGTTTGGGATGCTCTGGATCGACGTGTACGACAGCGTGTTCCAGTTCCCGCCAATATCCAGCAACTTTGCACAGGCATTGAGTGGGACAACATTCCACAATCAACAGCTTGATCAACTCCATGCGAAGGAGATGCAAATAGTCTGGGTAGCCATTTGATTAGATGTTCAGGAGTAGACGCTGTTTAGAAACCTCTTGGACCTATACTTGGCGCTCCGGTACCGCTTGCCGTGTGGTAGCAGAGAGAACAGTCTATGACTAGGGTGGCTGGAGTCTTTGGCAATTTTTAGGGCCTTCCTCTGACACCGCCTGGTATAGAGGTCCTGGATGGCAGGAAGCTTGGCCCCAGTGATGTACTGGGCCGTACGCACTACCCTCTGTAGTGCCTTGCGGTTGGAGGCCGAGCAGTTGTCATACCAGGCAGTGATGCAACCAGTCAGGATGCTCTCGATGGTGCAGCTGTAGAACCTTTTGAGGATCTGAGGACCCATGCCAAATCTTTTCAGTCTCCTTGGGGGGGTATAGCTTTTGTCGTGCCCTCTTCACGACTGTCTTGGTGTGCTTGGACCATGTTAGTTTGTTGGTGATGTGGACAGCAAGGAACTTGAAGCTCTCAACCTGCCCCACTACAGCCCCGTCGATGAGAATGGGGGCGTGCTCAGTCCTCTTCATTTTCCTGTAGTCCACAATCATCTCCTTTGTCTTGATCACGTTGAGGGATAGGTTGTTGTCCTGGCACCACACGGCCAGGTCTCTGACCTCCTCCCTATAGGCTGTCTCGTCGTTGTCCGTGATTGTTGTGTCATCGGCAAACTTAATGATGGTGCTGGAGTCGTGCCTGGCCATGCAGTCATGAGTGAACAGGGAGTACAGGAGGGGACTGAGCACGCACCCCTGATGGGCCCCAGTGTTGAGGAACAGCGTGGCGGATGTGTTGTTACCTACCCTTACCACCTGGGGGCGGCCCGTCAGGAAGTCCAGGATCCAGTTGCAAGTAATTATACATGCCACATTAGCCATGAAGAGATGCAAGCAGGTCTGATACGCCGCCATAGCAACCTACTTATGTCATGTCTAATTATTTCATCACACCTGCACTGTTGGAGCTCAGAGCTCAAGTATTTCACTGTACACTGCAACTACATCTGCAACCCTGTATGTGACTAAATAAAAATCTAACCTAATCCCCTTCCCAGAGGTCAGAAGTCTTCAGTTTGAAAAGCCATGTTTCTTTATGCGAGTCTCTCTGCAGTAGGTTAATTAGCTAATGTTAACTTCCTTGGCTCCATACTCAGAGAGGGAGATACCTGCCCTGTCCCATTCATGCCTTTACTAAGGACATTTCTGTCCTGTTCAAATGTCAAATCAAATATATTTATAGTTACCCTGATCACCCAGCCAATAAGCAATATCCATCGGAGGTTGAGATTTTATGAAATAGCACTGTGTAGTTACCTACAGTTTGTTCAGTGAAACGTAGCCCAGATTAGATTTAAACTACCCTTTGTAGCTCAGTTGGTATAGTATGGTGCTTGTAACGCCAGGGTAGTGAGTTCGAATCCCGTGACCACCCATATGTAAAATGTATGCGCGTATGACTGTGTCTCTGGATAAAAGCGTCTGCTAAATGGCATATATTATTAGTATACATTATATTAACTGCCTGCATTTGGACAGAGAGCAATTACAGTGAGTGTGCATGTAGTAGGGTTTATGGACAACAGGCATGTAGAAGGTGCTACAATGTTGCCAATGTGGACATTCTAACTAGCTAGCTAGCTAGCTAGCTAGCTAGACAACCAACAATGTAAAATACACATGGCTAACTTAGGATGGTTGCTATGCTAACCAGTCTTTGGCAACTAGCTAACTATCCATCTGTTCCATGCTTATGTTTTCAACCAAATAAATCACACAAGCTAGCTTACGCGTATGGTTGTTACGCTAGCTCACTTACTAATGACTGTTAGCTGAGTAATTAGCTATCTAGAGCTAGCGGAAATTCTACGTCTCTCTCATATCTTTGCAGTGCTATAACTTATAGTATAAGTCGGTAGGAGTATGAAAAATCATAACTAATAGCTTTACTGGTGTAGCTATATTTTTGCTAGTTAACAACAAGCAATCTGTTCAAATTCATTAGCTAGCAAGAAGCTAGCTAAAGCTAGCTAGCTGACAATTAGCTACTACTGAACTCATGCAAGATGTTGGAGGAAACTAATTACTGTTACCCTCGCTATACATTTACTACATGGAACACTTTGAGACAGTCTACATGAGACAGATGTATTTTTCTGTTACCTCATCTTGTAAAAATCCAATCTCACTTTTCATTTACCGGCACAGAAGATAAACCATTCGACTCGCTCTGGACAATATGGTGTAGGCGCAGACCTCACTTCTTGATATCAGGAAATGCCCCATTGGTGCCTGCCATTGGCCAGTTCCGTGTTATGAGACTAATGTTCTCTAAACACAGATGATTTGTTTGCATAGCAAGCTAGGGTAACTAACGTAGCAGGTTAGGATAATTCACGTGGTTAGGAGAATGAGGTTAAGGTTAGGAAAAGGGTTAAGGTTAGGCTTAGCTACAATGCTACAGTTGTCAACAACTGTTGTCCCCGCAAAAGAAACTGGTGAGCATCAATGGGTGTAAATTAATATCAACGCTGATAACCGAAAACACCTCTACTGTGTTGGAGTGTGCGATCATTATGGTTTGTGTAATTCTGTACTGCAAATGTTTTATATATACAGTACATGTCAAAAGTTTGGACACACCTACTCATTCAAGGGTCTTTGTTTATTTTTACTATTTTCTACATTGTAGAATAATAGTGAAGACATCAAAACTATGAAATAACCCATATGGAATCATGTAGTAACCAACAAAGTGTTAAACAAATCAAAATATATTTTATATTTGAGATTCTTCAAAGTAGCCACCCTTTGCCTTGATGACAGCTTTGCACACTCTTGGCATTCTCTCAGCCAGCTTCACCTGGAATGCTTTTCCAACAGTCTTGAAGGAGTTCCCACATATGCTGAGCACTTGTTGGCTGCTTTTCCTTCACTCTGCTGTCCAACTCATCCCAAACCATCTCAATTGGGTTGAGGTCAGGTGATTGTGGAGGCCAGGTCATCTAATGGAGTGTGCGATCATTATGGTTTGTGTAATTCTGTACTGCAAATGTTTTATATATACAGTACATGTCAAAAGTTTGGACACACCTACTCATTCAAGGGTCTTTGTTTATTTTTACTATTTTCTACATTGTAGAATAATAGTGAAGACATCAAAACTATGAAATAACACATATGGAATCATGTAGTAACCAACAAAGTGTTAAACAAATCAAAGTATATTTTATATTTGAGATTCTTCAAAGTAGCCACCCTTTGCCTTGATGACAGCTTTGCACACTCTTGGCATTCTCTCAGCAAGCTTCACCTGGAATGCTTTTCCAACAGTCTTGAAGGAGTTCCCACATATGCTGAGCACTTGTTGGCTGCTTTTCCTTCACTCTGCTGTCCAACTCATCCCAAACCATATCAATTGGGTTGAGGTCAGGTGATTGTGGAGGCCAGGTCATCTAATGCAGCACTCCATCACTCTCCTTGGTCAAATAGCCCTTACACAGCCTGGAGGTGTGTTGGGTCATTGTCCTGTTGAAAAACAAATGATAGTCCCACTAAGCGCAAACCAGATGGGAGGGCGTATCGCTGTAGAATGCTGTGGTAGCCATGCTGGTTAAGTGTGCCTTGAATTCAGAATCACAGACAGTGTCACCAGCAAAGCACCCCCACACCATCACACCTCCTCCTCCATGCTTTACGGTGGGAAATACACATGCGGAGATCATCCATTCACCCACACCGTGTCTCCCAAAGACACGCCGGTTGGAACCAAAAATCTCCAATTTGGACTCCAGACCAAAGGACAAATTTCCACCGGTCTAATGTCCATTGCTTGTGTTTCATGGCCCAAGCAGGTCTCTTCTTCTTATTGGTGTCCTTTAGTAGTGGTTTCTTTGCAGCAATTCGACCATGAAGGCCTGATTCACACAGTCCCCTCTGAACAGTTGATGTTGAGATGTGTCTGTGACTTGAACTCTGTGAAGCATTTATTTGGGCTGCAATTTCTGAGGCTGGTAACTCTAATGAACTTATCCTCTGCGGCAGAGGTAACTCTGGGTCTTCCATTAATGTGGCAGTCCTCATGAGAGCCAGTTTCATCATAGCGCTTGATGGTTTTTGCAACTGCACATGAAAAAACGTTCAAAGTTCTTGACATTTTCCATATTGACTGACCTTCATGTCTTAAAGTAATGATGGACTGTCATTTGTCTTTGCTAATCCCCGCCTTATCTTAGCTCATTGGTCACCACAGCAACACCCACCCGTAGTATGCGCTCCAGCAGGTATATCTCACTGGTCATCCCCAAAGCCAACACCTCCTTTGGCCGCCATTCCTTCCAGTTCTCTGCTGCAAATGACTGGAACGAACTACAAAAATCTCCCTCATTAACTTTAAGCATCAGTTATCAGAGCAGCTTACCGATCACTGTACCTGTACACAGCCCATCTGTAATTAGCCCACCCAACTACCTCATCCCCATATTGTTATTTACATTGTTATTTATTTTGCTAATTTGCACCCCAGTATCTCTGTTTGCACATCATCTTCTGCACATCTATCACTCCAGTGTTAATACTAAATTGTAATTATTTTGCACTATGGCCAATTTATTGCCTTACCTCCATAACTTACTACATTTGCACACACTGTATATAGATTTTCTATTTTCTATTGTGTTATTGACTGTATGTTTTTGTTTATCCCATATGTAACTCTGTGTTGTTGTTGTTTTTATCGCACTGCTTTGCTTTATCTTGGCCAGGTCGCAGTTGTAAATGAGAACTTGTTCTCAACTGGCTTACCTGGTTAAATAAAGGTGAAAAATAAAAAATAAAAAATAAATTGAGCTCTTCTTGCCAAAATATGGAATTGGTCTTTTACCAAATAGGGCTATCTTCTGTATACCACCCCTACCTTGTCACAACACAACTGATTGGCTCAAACGCATTAAGAAGGAAATCAATTCCTCAAATTAACTTTTAACAAGGAACACCTGTTAATTTAAATGCATTCCAGGTGACTACCTCATGAAGCTGGTTGAGAGAATGCCAAGAGTGTGCAAAGCTGTCATCAAGGCAAAGGGTGGCTACTTTGAAGAATCACAAATATAAAATATATTTTGATTTGTTTAAAACTTTTTTGGGTACTACATGATTCCAAATGTGTTATTTCATAGTTTTTATGTCTTCACTATTATTATACAATGTAGAAAATAGTAAAAATAAAGAAAAACCCTTGAATGAGTAGGTGTGTCCAAACTTTTGACTGGTAGTGTAGGTCTTTTCTGCTTTTCACCCCCACGCCCTTGAGAAACACACATCGAGGGTTGCTCTTGGTGGAGTGTTTTAGCCATGGGCTATTAAGGACATTGGAATAAGGATGTGACTTACCTGGTAATACACACTTTGATGGGATAAACGGCCTGTTCTTCATCAGCGTACAATACCCAAAGAATACTATGGAGGTGGTAACATTAATCCCTGTCATGAAAGGGAAAAGGGAGTCCAAATCTGGATGGGAAAAACAAACTGACAATCACAACTTGTGTCAAATGGTCAACGATTCATGTAATGCAAGTGTGATGAAGATATTACTAGCATTGATACCTTTTTTCAGTCTGAATGTTGTCATTTATTTTATTTAATATAATAGTAATGCAGTCACTGGCAATCTTGCCGTACTGGCTGGCTCCTGGAAATGCGGCACCATTCCTCATGTTCTTTATGTAGATGATTGGGGTGTAGGAACATCAATACACTAGCCCTGCAAAAGCAAGCAAGTGAGCAGCCACTTAAAGAAAAAAGGGTAAGTAATTATCACAAAACTGATACCAAAGCATAAAACCAGTGAGTAGCAGCTTTTAGTGTCTGAATGGTCTATGTTCATATTCTCTATTGCACCAAGGTTAAAACCCTGGTTTGCACACTTTGAAAACATTTAGCAAAACAGTCTGTCATACAACTCATGATATACAGTAGGTCTTGCTTTCTTTAAGCAAGTGATTTCACTCAACAAGTACAGTGAGGGAAAAAAGTATTTGATCCCCTGCTGATTTTGTACGTTTGCCCACTGACAAAGAAATGATCAGTCTATAATTTTAATGGTAGGTTTATTTGAACAGTGAGAGACAGAATAACAACAACAAAATCCAGAAAAACGCATGTCAAAAATGTTATCAATTGATTTGCATTTTAATGAGGGAAATAAGTATTTGACCCCCTCTCAATCAGAAAGATTTCTGGCTCCCAGGTGTCTTTTATACAGGTAATGAGCTGAGATTAGGAGCACACTCTTAAAGGGAGTGCTCCTAATCTCAGCTTGTTACCTGTATAAAAGACACCTGTCCACAGAAGCAATCAATCAATCAGATTCCAAACTCTCCACCATGGCCAAGACCAAAGAGCTCTCCAAGGATGTCAGGGACAAGATTGTAGACCTACACAAGGCTGGAATCGGCTACAAGACCATCGCCAAGCAGCTTGGTGAGAAGGTGACAACAGTTGGTGCGATTATTCGCAAATGGAAGAAACACAAAATAACTGTCAATCTCCCTCTGCCTGGGGCTCCATGCTAGATCTCACCTCGTGGAGTTACAATGATCATGAGAACGGTGAGGAATCAGCCCAGAACTACACAGGAGGATCTTTTCAATGATCTCAAGGCAGCTGGGACCATAGTCACCAAGAAAACAATTGGTAACGCACTACGCCGTGAAGGACTGAAATCCTGCAGCGCCCGCAAGGTCCCCCTGCTCAAGAAAGCACATATACAGGCCCGTCTGAAGTTTGCCAATTAACATCTGTATGAATCAGAGAACTGGGTGAAAGTGTTGTGGTCAGATGAGACCAAAATCGAGCTCTTTGGCATCAACTCAACTCGCCGTGTTTGGAGGAGGAGGAATGCTGCCTATGACCCCAAGAACACCATCCCCACCGTCAAACATGGAGGTGGAAACATTATGCTTTGGGGGTGTTTTTCTGCTAAGGGGACAGGACAACTTCACCACATCAAAGGGACGATGGACGGGGCCATGTACCGTCAAATCTTGGGTGAGAACCTCCTTCCCTCAGCCAGGGTATTGAAAATGGGTCATGGATGGGTATTCCAGCATGACAATGACCCAAAACACACGGCCAAGGCAACAAAGGAGTGGCTCAAGAAGAAGCACATTAAGGTCCTGGAGTGGCCTAGCCAGTCTCCAGACCTTAATCCCATAGAAAATCTGTGGAGGGAGCTGAAGGTTCGATTTGCCAAACGTCAGCCTCGAAACCTTAATGACTTGGAGAAGATCTGCAAAGAGCAGTGGGACAAAATCCCTACTGAGGTGTGTGCAAACCTGGTGGCCAACTACAAGAAACGTCTGACCTCTGTGATTGCCAACAAGGGTTTTGCCACCAAGTACTAAGTCATGTTTTGCAGAGGGGTCAAATACTTATTTCCCTCATTAAAATGCTAATCAATTTATAACATTTTTTACATGCGTTTTTCTGGATTTTTTTGTTGTTATTCTGTCTCTCACTGTTCAAATAAACCTACCATTAAAATTATAGACTGATCATTTCTTTGTCAGTGAGCAAACGTACAAAATTAGCAGGGGATCAAATACTTTTTTCCCTCACTGTATGGCGATACAGTAATATTACCAACCTACTATAACAGCAAACAGAAATGACATTTTAGTAGATGCTCTTATCCAGAGCGACTTACAGTTAGTGCATACATAATTTTTTCATACTGGCCCCCCGTGGGAATCGAACCCACAACCCTGGCATTGCAAACGCCATGCTCTACCAACTGAGCTAAATCCCTGCCAGCCATTCCCTCCCCTACCCTGGGCCAATTGTGCGCCGCCCCATGGGTCTCCCGGTCACGGCCGGCTACGACAGAGCCTGGATTTGAACCAGGATCTCTAGTGGCACAGCTAGCACTGCGATGCAGTGCCTTAGACCACTGCGCCACTCGGGAGACAATAAGAGCCTTTACATTAACAAGGATTGGGAAGAGTGTAACTAAGTGGCGCTTGGGATGCCATACCGGACCATACCGCCTTACTTTCACCTCTGATTATAATAACAAATCCATCACAGATCAGACTTGCAAAGACTAGGCTGCCTATCATACACCACATATTTCAAACTTCAGATCTGTGTCCATGGTAACCTAGTAAACAATTCATTTAGACCCGGCGTTTATTTGAAACAGCCTTTTATTTGCCGAAATGTGTGCCAATAGCATTTAAATAGGACAGGCGGATATTTGAGGCTCAGCGTTAAATTGAAGTTTTACTGTAAGAGAGCCTGTCCCTTTAAGAGTGACTGATGACATCACAGCTAGCGGGAGCTCTCAGAGCGTTCGTTCTTTCCAAATGAAGCTTGCCCACTTTGGAGAGGAGTGAAGAGGCATCTCCAGTTTCTAACAGTTAATTATTTACTGTGGGTGAATGGAATAACTGTGAGTACAGTACATTGTTTCTGTATGTTTTTCCTGACGAAGTTGTCATTATTGTAACATTTAGGGCACTAGCCTAAGTAACCACTGTTAGGCATATTTTGCCTGTCATAATGTTGGCTGCCTAGCTAGCTAGTTAAATTGTTGCTAGCCATTTTGTATCTCGTTTTTGAGGCACTGTATTGTAATAGCAGATGACAACTGTGTGTCTGGTTTGTTGTTTGCTAAGATGTCAAGCCATTGTATTAATGCCGTTTTATTCCATGATTATTATTTCAGACCACAGTGTATGGACACACACCATTAGATAATTACAGCTTGATGATGGCACAGAAGCCTGACATGTATGTTAAACCTACCATCAAGATTAAAGACCAGTAAACTGAGGAACAGCCTTTCTCCCGTCTCTGTCTAACCTGAGCACAATCTCCATATCTTTGCCTACTCACACCAGTAATAAATATCAGAGGTTTCACCCTCTTCAACATTCACGGTATCATAAAGCATATATAACTCACAGTAGCAAGCCCAGTTCCAATGTGGGGCTTGGTACATCTTGCTGATCCAGGCTGAACAGGCCAAATCTGATGTGAATTAAAAAATTAGAATCCCATAAAATACTGTTAATGTGTCAAGAATTATGGAACCATCCTACAGTAATCATAAGCATAAAATAACTGCAGATGGCAGATTTCAGCAGATCTAAGAACTCAATACATATTGTATTATAAAAACTCATTTTAAACACATAAAACATTGATGCCATTACAGGAAGGGTCAAACATTTATGTGATTTACCATGTGATTGATTAGGTCAATTTTAAAAAATCAGGCCTCAATTATCTGTATTTTTACCCCAGATTTGTAATGAAGTATCTATTACTGAAATACACATCAACTTGCGGTGGCCCATGCCATAAGAAGAGAAAATGTTGACCAAATGAGGAATCCCATACCAAGTCTGATTGTTTTTATTATCGGTAAAGTGGTGAGATTCCCTACAAAACAAGCAATCACAGAATCAGGTTAGAGGTAGACATGACACACACACAGCTTTTTTAAAAAACATTTTAGTCATTTAGCAGACACTCTTATCCAGAGCGACTTACAGGAGCAATTAGGATTAAGTGCCTTGCTCAAGGGCACATCGACAGATTTTTCACCTAGTCGGCTCGGGGATTAGAACCAGTGACATTTTCGGTTACTGGCACAACACTCTTTACCACTAAGCTACCTGCCGCCTCTTTTGTTATTGTAGTCTTATTGTGTACTTATCAAATTACCCCCTGGTCTGGTCACTCACCTGCGCTGAACAGGAATCCCCCCAGTAAGCTGAGCATCCAGATGGTTGGGCAGCCCTGGATCATATAGCGCAGGGTTGCCCAACCCTGTTCCTGGAGAGCTACCATCCTGTAGGTTTCCACTCCAACCCTGTTCCTGGAGAGCTACCATCCTGTAGGTCAGGGCTCTCCAACCGTGTTCCTGGAGAGCTACACTCCTGTAGGTTTTTCACTCCAACCCCAGGTGTTAACTAACCTGATTCATCTTATCAACATGCTAATTATTAGAATCAGGTGCGCTAGATTAGGTTTGGAGCAAAAACCTACAGGACGGTAGCTCTCCAGGAACAGGGTTGGAGCAGTCCTGATATAGACTATCAGAGACCCTAGCTGGAGAGTGTTGGTGAACACCAACTGAAAGAACATGCCTTGGAAAACACAGAAAGCAATCTACAACGGCAGACACGGGACACAGAATAACAACACACAGAGTGAATCTGCTGACCCTTGTTCAAAATACTCCAGGATGTTGACCAAATCACTCTTAAACTAAACAGTTCAACTTGTGAGGAACTGAGATGGGCCTGTGACGTTTCCAAAGTGCACGCTAAATACATCGGGTGACTTTGAAACGTGTAAACATGATAAGCAGCCAGGTACCATCTCCTGTCTCTGTGCGTTGGACACAGAGAGGTGCCGAAGCCGATGACGGAGAGTCCCAGAGAGGTGAAGCCCTTAATGCGTTGGAGCCTAGTTTCTGTGGAGTTGTTCTGGGGACCAGAGGAGTTACCCATAGACTCCTCGGACTACATTAGTATTCGTTGGTAATGTGTTGACTGATTGATTGATGTTGTCTTATGCACATGTGGCGCAATCGCATTTCCCCTTAGGGGATCAATAAAATATTATATTATCTTATGTGTCCCACTACGAACTGGTGTGCTGATTCAATCAAAAATGTTACGGAAGCCGTTACAATCAGTGATGCTCATGTGGTAGTCTGTTTATTGCACAGAATGTTTTGCATCAGTTAAAGTATAAAACATAGTGTTATACAATCTACTACAGAAAAATGTGCGATGTAAGGCAGTTAAAGGTATACTTTATAGGGTCATATGAAAGCTATTCAGTTTAACTATCTTGGCCAATAAAATCTTGCAACAAATGATTAACATCTGATCTCTGTTGGGTAGAGGGACGAAAGCCCTGCCCCCCTATGTTGGTGTTATATTTTCATATGAATGTTTAGTCTCTGACATACAATATATGCACCCCAAACAAAGAGTTGTGTGAACTCTGTAAGAAAACGGCTCTGGCTAAGCCAAGCTGAGCTGTCCTGGTTACGTATCCACCATTGTTGCTGGAGCCGTGCTGGAAAGGATAATGTGACAAGAAAATATCTGGGACAGCACAATACAGTACTGGTTGGCAATAATGTTCACACGGTTTACTTTCCCTCTACCTGTTATATTGAGGCATCATCACAGAGAGAGTATTGCTTTGTTACATACTGCCACAGCCATGCCGGTCCCAGTGTGGACATTAGAGAAACTAAACACAGTCAGACATGTAGCCTAATCCATGTGTCCTCACCCTTTTCTGGGTCTCCACTGCTCTGCTGGTGACAGGCTCCACTGCTCTGCTGGTGACAGGCTCCACTGCTCTGGTGCGCCACGACACCAGCCTCTACCACTGTAAGTATAGTAGCTCTCTCTTCTCTACCACTAAGTATAGTAGCTCTCTCTTCTCTACCACTAAGTATAGTAGCTCTCTCTTCTCTCTCACACAAACTCACCAACATCCGTTAGGATGCTTGGGCTAAGAGTTGATTCTAAACTCGCTTGAACTTTGATGTCATTCCTAAGCCTTCATGGATCACTGGATCAATATGTAATTGTCCATTTATAGAGTAATGTTTTCAGCAGAACAAGGGAGCAAAACTTTGCACCCTATCGACTCAACTGGTCAGATACAGCTGAATCGGCTCTTGTGAGAGATGTTATGCAATATCTTTGACCTCACAGTAGCATCCACAGAGTAGGGTATCTGTTCTGCCGTAGGAACAAGGTTGATCCAAAAGGGGAATCCTGAGTAAAGTGACCTCTTATCAGGGCTCACATGAGCAAAAGTAGACTTCATGTCCATTATATAAACAATGCATTGATACTTCTATTACACTCAAGGCATAAAAAGGCTGTTAAATTTTTTTTTTTCTTAATCTTTATTTTTCTGAAAAAATAACTTTCAAATGCAACACTTATATTAGTAGAATCAATGCATTAAAAACATCACAGTTAGGCATGTCTGTACTTTTATACATTAAAATACATTGATGAAATGTCAACAGTGACTGGACTAGAACCCCATTGAAAACCTGTGGTTTGAATAGAAGAGGGTACTCCATACGCACAGACTGAAGGGTATCAAGGACCTGGGAAGATGCTGTATGTAGGAATGATCCCTACCAATGTGTTCGCCAACTCATAAAACATTTTAGAAAAAGGCTCAGTGGCGTTATCCTCGCAAGGGGAGGGTGCCGGAGTATTAAAAACAGGGGTGCCAATAATTTTGACAAATATAATTAGAATAATCTCTCAGCAATTGTATTAGTATAAAATAATATGATTTCCCCTCTTTTTTTTTTTTTAAGACAATATAGCTCAGTATTTGTATTATTTATTTCATATAGTATTTTCTTCTCATCCTTATCAAGGGTGCCAGTAATTTTGGAGGAGACTTTATAAACGGCTTTGTTCATTCCACACTTCAATTCGTCCTCGAATCTGGTTTCCCCAGTAAGGCTCCATTACTTTGTATGGTCTTTGGGATAGTTTGTTCATTCTCAAACTCCACACTGACTTCCCCATTTCCACCGTTGACACTGAGCTAGCTCTGCGGGTCCTCTCCAGAGGGGACATCAGATAGTGTCTGTAGTCATGTCCATTTATAGCTCTGAAACACTGTAATGGGAGAAAAAAACAGCCATTGTAAGTTATAAACTTCCTTAGAATGAGAACGTGCACCAAAATAAATAAACAGAATTGTGTGTTTTTGTTCTGACAGGCAAAGTTGGAGTTACTTTGACCACTTTTGTGTACTATAGTATAATCCACGTGACGGATGGTGGTTTCAGAACAGCGCCCCCTGTCAGTCATCTAGTATAGTGAACATATGTCTTCATGCAGGATTATATTAATTTTAAGGCCCAATCCCAAACAGACCCCTATGTCCTACACAGATCTGAGGATTTGATTGGTGGTGAAACTTCCACCTAGCCTATCAGAGAGGGCAAGGTGGAGTTATAACCATATTGCTTGCACCCGCCAAATCCTCTCAGATCTCCACAAGTGCATAGGCCGTAGGGTTTAGCGATCCACCATTTGGGATTGGGGCTAGGTGTGATATTGCCTGTTGTACCTGTGGCCAGCAGCAGGCCGTTGAGCAGCTGGAAGCCACCGTACATGAGGGGGGAGGTGAACATCAGGTCCAGCTTCTCAGGAGGGAACGACAGCTGCAGGATTGTGGAACAGATCATACGTAAAAATGTATGCACGCATGACTGTAAGTCGCTTTGGATAAAAGCGTCTGCTAAATGGCATATTATTATTATTATTATTATTATTATCTGGATGTTCTGAGCCCCTGTCTCCATGGCAATGGTCCGGCACCTGTAACCAAGATGTGGGAGGGGCTTTTCAGAGGGGCAATGTGCAAGATCAGCCATACGTCAACATTCAAATTCTATAGCCTGAGAAATCAGCAACTGCAGCCTCATAACGTTATGGGATGTTTTTGTGGTTTTGCAACTGTGACCGCTGGCCACCTGTATCACACAGTGAAGTGCAATGAACAAAACAGTGTAGTAGTAATATGATGTATTAGTTGGTTAATTAAATAGTTCCTCTTACGTCCCAACAGGAAGCCCACTGGTCACAGACGTCAGTTTAACACCTAGTGTTGATTTACATTTGGTTGAGTTGTAAATTAACGTGAATTCAAAAAAAATGTAATTGGATTTAGGTTAAAAAGTTGGGTGAAAAAAAAATGACGAAATTCCCTGACGTTGATCCGTTTTTGAAGTAGATTCAACGTCACCACATAGATTTTTTTTTGTTGTTGAAATGACGTGGAAACAACGTTGAGTAAACCATTTTTTGGCCAAGCGGGAGGAGGATTACCTACACCCAAAAGAGCTGCCACTGCCTACACCCAATGGCCACGCTACACATTCTCAACCTGGCAGGAGAGCAGAAGAGAAGCTGATGTCTGTTGTTGTTTTCAGGTCCTTCTGACAGAGAACCACATTTACCTTCAGCTACAGAACCCTGTCATAGTTCACTGTCTTAGTGATAATGGGGAAGGGTTGGCGATATCAGTCATTCAAATACATGATAGGATTCATATTTTCTGACGTCTGTCATGGCTGCAGTCACAACACCATTATCCATAACTCATCACCATCTTCGTGAGAAAGACGACAGGGTGTTTGGTGATATTGTGACTTCTGCCATGGCTGCCTGATGATGACAGCGGTGATGAACCCCGGCGCTGTAGCCTATCAGGGGGAAGATGGTGAAGGGTCTGGAAATGTCAAAGGTCAGAGTTCGTGCCATTAAATGTAATAAAGGCTTAGACATAGAGTCGGGGTCATAGTGACTTGCAATAGAAATAGACATATAGCAATAGATCACAATGATTTGTCATTCTCAACATATAGAAATATGCCTCATTGTGTTTTGTTTGTAAGCTCAAATGGACAGTGAGCAGTGATGTCCAACGGGCCTTCGAAAAACAAAATACTTTCTTCTGACTTATCATAGAATATCCTGCAGGTGGTTTCTGAAACTGATTAAATCTTTGTAAGAATCCCTTGAGTCTAGGTTAGGGAGGGTTTCCTCCCAAGGTCGAGAGAGAAGACCCCGCTGTACATTCCATCTGCTAACAAGCTCCTTGTAACACTGATGTAATGATTAAGTTTGTCACATTTTTACATTTTAGTCATTTAGCAGACGCTCTTATCCAGAGCGACTTACAGTTTAGTGCATACATTTTTTTTTTTCATACCCCCTGTGGGAATCAAACCCACAACCCTGGCGTTGCAAACGCCATGCTCTATCAACTGAGCTACATCCCTGCCAGCCATTTCCCTCCCCTACCCTGGACGACGCTGGGCCAATTGCGTGCCGCCCCATGGGTCTCCCGGTCGCGGCCGGGTCCGGGTTTGATTACTGTAACCAATTATTGCAAGGCACATTATGACGCAAGACCAGGTATTAACAGAGAAGAACAAGGAAGTAAGGCTTTGAGAAAATGTACCTGGGAGCTGTACTAGAGTTTTCTCCCGGGCGCCTGTCATGTCTAAACGTATTTGTCAATAAAACATCTTATACTCTGGAAGCCATCCTGATCTCTCTTCATTACTGATTACCCTGAGACCTTCAACGGCTCCTATGATGAGGATGATAGAGGTGTCTGTGTGCCAGGAGCCTCGGTAGAGAACAGCACTGTGCCAGGAGCCTCGGTAGAGTACAGCACTGTGCCAGGAGCCTCGGTAGAGAACAGCACTGTGCCAGGAGCCTCGGTAGAGAACAGCACTGTGCCAGGAGCCTCGGGTACAGCACTGTGCCAGGAGCCTCGGTAGAGAACAGCACTGTGCCAGGAGCCTCGGTAGAGAACAGCACTGTGCCAGGAGCCTCTGTAGAGAACAGCACTATGCCAGGAGCCTCGGTAGAGAACAGCACTGTGCCAGGAGCCTCGGTAGAGAACAGCACTGTGCCAGGAGCCTCGGTAGAGTACAGCACTGTGCCAGGAGCCTCGGTAGAGAACAGCACTATGCCAGGAGCCTCGGTAGAGAACAGCACTGTGCCAGGAGCCTCGGTAGAGAACAGCACTGTGCCAGGAGCCTCGGTAGAAAACAGCAATGGCAACCCCCACTACCATCAAGAGAAGCCCTCCCACCACAGTACCCACCCACCTAGAGAGAGAGAGAGACATAATGACACTTGAAATGTCTTTATTCTTTTGGAACTTTTGTGAGTGTAATGTTTACTGTTCATTTTTATTGTTTATTTCACTTTTGTGTATCTATTTCACTTGCTTTGGCAATGTTAACATATGTTTCCCATGCCAATAAAGCCCATTGAATTGAATAGAGAGAGAGAGAGAGAGAGAGAGAGAGAGAGAGAGAGAGAGAGAGATACATTTTTAATGGGTTTTTAAACCCATTGCCCTTTATGGTTGTAGGTCTGTGGTCCGCTCATCAACCAATAATTCACAAAATGGGACAAACACCAAATTGAGACTCTGCAAGCAGAATTCTGCAAAAATATCCTCTGTGTACAACGTGAAACACCAAATAATGCATGCAGAGCAGAATTAGGCCGATACCCGCTAATTATCAAAATCCAGAAAAGATACGTTAAATTCAACAACCACCTAAAAGGAAGCGATTCCCAAACCTTCCATAACAAAGCCATCACCGACAGAGAGATGAACCTGGAGAAGAGTCCCCTAAGCAAGCTGGTCCTGGGGCTCTGTTCACAAACACAAACAGACCCCACAGAGCCCCAGGACAGAAACACAATTAGACCCAACCAAATCATGAGAAAACAAAAAAATAATGACTTAACACTTTGGAAAGAATTAACAAAAAAACAAAGCACACTAGAATGCTATTTGGCACTAAACAGAGAGTACACAGTGGCAGAATACCTGACCACTGTGACTGACCCAAACTTAAGGAAAGCTTTGACTATGTACAGACTCAGTGAGCATAGCCTTGCTATTGAGAAAGGCCGCCGTAGGCAGACCTGGCTCTCAAGAGAAGATAGGCTATGTGCACACTGCCCACAAAATGAGGTGGAAACTGAGCATATTTCCAGAATGTAGCTACATAGATGACATCCACCTGGTATGGAATGGTACTAGTTCATTTCTTATATGAACCTATCTGACCCCAATCTCAAATTCACAGCAGAGAATATATATATATATTTTAACCTTTATTTAACTAGGCAAGCCAGTTAAGAACAAATTCTTATTTACAATGACGGCCTACCAAAAGGCAAAAAGGCCTTCTGCGGGGACTGGGATTAAAAAATAAATACATCTATAAATATAGGACCAAACACACATCACAACAAGAGAGACACCACAACACTACATAAAGAGAGACCTAAGACAACAACACAGCATGGCAGCAACACACGACAACACAGCAAGGTAGCAACCCAACATGGAGCAGCACAACACATGGTACAAACATTATTGGGTACAGACAACAGCACAAAGGGCAAGAAAGTAGAGACAAGAATACATCACGCGAAGCAGCCACAACTGTCAGTAAGAGTGTCCATGATTAAGTCTTTGAATGAAGAGATGGAGATAAAACTGGCCAGTTTGAGTGTTTTTTGCAGCTCGTTCCAGTCACTAGCTGCAGCGAACTGAAGAGGAGCGACCCAGGGATGTGTGTGCTTTGGGGACCTTTAACAGAATGTGTCTGGCAGAACGGGTGTTGAATCTCAGATAGGGGGGAGTGAGGCCTAAGACTTCTTGGATCTTACAATCCATGAAAATAAAGAAAACAAGTTCGTGTCTACCATCTTCCGCAAGTTGCACAGTAGGAATACACCTTTACGCGCATTCAGTAATCACCCCGTACACCTTTAAGCGGAACATACCTGTGGGTAAATTCCTAAGACTCTGACGTAACTGTAGCACAGACATAGATTTCGTACACCAGGTTGCTGCAACGCGGGTATGATAAGACTCAGAGTGCCATCGAACAGGTCTATACCCGTGCTAGAGAGACTTAACGTCAAAGCCCCCACGGAGTACAGCCCATGTACCGGTCGCGTCAAATTCATTGTATTGAAACACTGGAACATCCTCAAAAGTGATCCAAATCTACGAGAGTTCACAACAGTGTCCCCTCGCATTTGTTTTCGCCGGGCGCGCAATCTAGACGATTCCGTTACGCACAGCAAGCAGCAAGCGTGACAATACGACCAATACTAACGCTTTTTACCACCCGAGAACAGTTCAATAATACAAAATCCAAATTAATTGTAGCACCACAAATGTCATATACATGCTCAAATGCATCTGCGGGGCATCTAATATTGGTCAAACTAAACGACCATTGAAATTTAGCATCGCAGAACATAAGGCTGCTATTTGTAGCCTAATAAAAACACGGACAATGCTACTGCGCCAACCATGGCTCACCTTCCTCCCTGCGCTTTGTGGCCATATACCACTTCCACATTTCACCAAGAGGTGACATCGTACGTAAACTAAAACAAAGAGAGGCATTCTGGCAGTACTCCTTAGACACTGTGCATCCAAACGGGCTAAACGATGATTTTTCACTATCCTCGTTTCTATAATATTATTGCCTTGATTGTTTTGGGTCTCTCTCTCTGGATTCACAGACACCCAAATATCACCTATGTATATTTTGACAAGGCCTATTGATTAACGAGACACACTATTGCTCTTATTATTTTTGTGTGATCATTTGCCATTTACATTGAAACATATCATTATAATTGTTTTTACATTGTTGTGTCTCGGCCACTAGGCTATAAATAGGAGCTAAGTGCAATGGGTCAGGTCAGTCTGAGGAAGACATCAGCTTGACGTTGAAACGTCAGTCACCTGTACTCATCTTGAAGAACAATGTATTAAAGTGATCTAAAATAAATACATATGTCTTTTTTTGTTGTTGAGTGCTCCAACTCCTTTTTACCTCGAATTAATTAGTACTTTCTGGAAGTTTTTCTTGGTAAGCCTCATGCTTTTTGTCATTGTTGTTGAGCGACCCTCCTTTCCTTTGTTTGCTTTAGCACGACTGCCTCCTGAATAGACATACCATCAAGATCTTCCTGAACTCAGAATAGACATACCATCAAGATCTTCCTGAACTCAGAATAGACATACCATCAAGATCTTCCTGAACTCAGAATAGACATACCATCAAGATCTTCCTGAACTCAGAATAGACATACCATCAAGATCTTCCTGAACTCAGAATAGACATACCATCAAGATCTTCCTGAACTCAGAATAGACATACCATCAAGATCTTCCTGAACGCAGAATAGACATACCATCAAGATCTTCCTGAACTCAGAATAGACATACCATCAATATCTTCCTGAACTCAGAATAGACATACCATCAAGATCTTCCTGAACGCAGAATAGACATACCATCAAGATCTTCCTGAACTCAGAATAGACATACCATCAAGATCTTCCTGAACTCAGAATAGACATACCATCAAGATCTTCCTGAACTCAGAATAGACATACCATCAAGATCTTCCTGAACTCAGAATAGACATACCATCAAGATCTTCCTGAACTCAGAATAGACATACCATCAAGATCTTCCTTGCTGCTATGGGCCACTTGTAGTTTCCAAAAACACCACATGCCACGGGAACCAGATCACCAAGGTGATCAGTGTGATGCCTAAGAAAATGATACAACGTTTTAATACATAGGCCTACATGGCAGCTTATGCATATTGAATAACATAAATTAGTATAAGTATGACTCCAACATTTCAACATGTTATGTGGCACTCATGTCAAGCTCTAATCTAAATGAAATAGTATTGGTCCTGTACACATATCTGCAGATGTTATCGCAGGTGCAGCGAAATGCTTGTTTCTAGCTCCAACAGTGTAGTATACCTAACAATACAAAACAACACACAAATCCCAAAAATATAAAACATTAAAAAATGTCAGAACAAGCAATGTCAAAGTCCGAAATATAAATGTATACAGTGACTTGCGAAAGTATTCACCCCCCTTGGCATTTTTCCTATTTTGTTGCCTTACAACCTGGAATTAAAATTGATTTTTTGGGGGTTTGTATCATTTGATTTACGCAACATGCCTACCACTTTGAAGATGCAACATATTTTTTATTGTGAAACAAACAAGAAATAAGACAAAAAAAACAGAACACTTGAGCGTGCATAACTGTTCACCCCCCCAAAGTCAATACTTTGTAGAGCCACCTTTTGCAGCAATTACAGCTGCAAGTCTGTTGGGGTATGTCTCTATAAGCTTGGCACATCTTGCCACTGGGATTTTTGTCCATTCAAGGCAAAACTGCTCCAGCTCCTTCAAGTTGGATGGGTTCCGCTGGTGTACAGCAATCTTTAAGTCATACCACAGATTCTCAATTGGATTGAGGTCTGGGCTTTGACTAGGCCATTCCAAGACATTTAAATGTTTCTCCTTAAACCACTCAAGCATTGCTTTAGCAGTATGCTTAGGGTCATTGTCCTGCTGGAAGGTGAACCTCCGTCCCAGTCTCAAATCTCTGGAAGACTAAAACAGGTTTCCCTCAAGAATTTCCCTGTATTTAGCGCGATTCATCATTCCTTCAATTCTGACCAGTTTCCCAGTCCTTGCCAATGAAAAAACATCCCCACAGCATGATGCTGCCACCACCATGCTTCACTGTGGGGATGGTGTTCTCGGGGTGATGAGAGGTGTTGGGTTTGCGCCAGACATAGCGTTTTCCTTGATGGCCAAAAAGCTCAATTTTAGTCTCATCTGTTTGGGGAGTCTCCCACATGGCTTTTGGCAAACGCCAAACATGTTTGCTTATTTTTTTCTTTAAGCAATGGCTTTTTTCTGGCCACTCTTCCGTAAAGCCCAGGTCTGTGGAGTGTACGGCTTAAAGTGGTCCTATGGACAGATACTCCAATCTCCGCTGTGGAGCTTTGCAGCTCCTTCAGGGTTATCTTTGGTCTCTTTGTTGCCTCTCTGATTAATGCCCTCCTTGCCTGGTCCATGAGTTTTGGTGGAAGGCCCTCTCTTGGCAGGTTTATTGTGGCGCCATATTCTTTCAATTTTTTTTATTATGGATTGAATGGTGCTCCGTGGGATGTTCAAAGTTTCTGATGTTTTTTTATATCCCAACCCTGATCTGTACCTCTCCACAACTTTGTCCCTGACCTGTTTGGCGAGCTCCTTGGTCTTGCATATTATTATTATTCATGGTGCCGCTTGCTTGGTGGTGCCCCTTTGCTTAGTGGTGTTGCAGATTCTGGGGCCTTTCAGAACAGGTGTATATATACTGAGATCATGTGACACTTAGATTGCACGCAGGTGGACTTTAACTAATTATGTGACTTCTGAAGGTAATTGGTTGCACCAGATCTTATTTAGGGGCTTCATAGCAAAGGGGGTGAATACATATGCACACACCACTTTTCCGTTATTTTCTTTTTTAGAATATTTTGAAACAAGTAATTTTTTTCATTTCACTTCACCAATTTGGACTATTTTGTGTATGTCCATTACATGAAATGCAAATAAAAATCAATTTAAATGACAGGTTGTAATGCAACAAAATAGGAAAAACACCAATGGGGGATGAATACTTTTGCAAGGCACTGTAAATAAACACGTACAGTACATAATGGTGTGTATGGCAGTGTATGAATAGGAAAGGTGTTCAGCAGTAGTTATAAAGGATGAGCCTCGACTAGAATACCGTTTATACATAAGAAGTGGTTAAAAACACCATGGAAACATTTATTAAAGTGACTAGTGTTCAATTACTATGTACATACGGCAGCAGTCTCTAAGACGCAGGGTGGAGTACCGGGTGGTAGCCGGCTAGTTACAGTGTCTAAGGTTCAGGGCAGGGTACTGGGTGGAGGCCGGCTCATGGTGACTTGTAAACAGTCTGATGGCCTGAAGATAGCTGTTTTTCAGTCTCTTGGTCCCAGCTTTGATGCACCTGTACGGTCTCTGCCTTCTAGATGTGGCGGAGGTCCTTGATGATCTTCCTGTGACACCGGGTGCTGTAGATTTTCCTGGAGGGCAGGCAGTTTGCCCTCAATGATGTGTTGTGCAGACCACACCACCCTCTGGAGAGCCATGGGGTTACGGACGGTGCAGTTGCCATACCAGGCGGTGATACAGCCAAACAAGAGGCTCTCAATGGTGCATCGGTAAAAGTTTGTGAGGGTGTTAAGGGCCAAGCTGAATTTCTTCAGCCTCCTGGAGGTTGAAGAGGCACTTTTGTGCCTTCTTCACCACACTGTATGTGTGGATGGACCATTTCAGATTGTCAGTGATGTGCACGCTGAGGAACTTGAAGCTTTTCACCTTCTCCACTGCGGCCCCGTCGATGTGGATGGGGGTGTGCTCTCTCTGCTGTCTCCTGAAGTCCACGATCAGCTCCTTCGTTTTGTTGACGTTGAGGGAGGAGGTTATTTTCCTCCTAGATTGCTGGTAAACTTTTATTCCATTTCAGTGCATTTGAAGATTCTTATTACAGTCTCTGACCTACAGAGTTTATCACGCTGCTCTCTCCAAGGGAAAAGGTTGAGTAGTCAGAGAGAAAAAGAGAGCGAGTGAGACCGAAGACAGAGAAAATAAGAAACATAAACAGAATCGAAAACAGCAATTTATTAAAATATAGAAGAAGGAGACGGTCATTACCAATGTTAAAGTATGGTGTTCTGATGGTGCCTGCCTCCACCCAGTCGTGTGTAGGCGTCCTGACACAGAGGCATACCAAGCACTGTGGAGATACTAGTCATGGTGATGATACAGACAACACACCCAAAACAAAACAACAGACCCAAAACAACAGACAGCCTAGCAGGAAGACCAGCCCATGACAGACATTCACAGAGAATGAATTTAACTAGGCAAGTCAGTTAAGAACAAATTCTTATTTACCCCGGCCAAACCCGGACGACGCTGGGCCAATTGTGCGCCGCCCTATGGGACTCCCAATCACGTCCGGATTGTGATACAGCCTGGAATCGAACCAGGGTCTGTAGTGACGCCTCTTGCATTGAGATGCAGTGCCTTAGAAGTGCCTTAGACCGCTGCGCCACTCGGCAGCAAGATCATGAGGTGTATGTGTCAACTCCATTAGTGTCATCTGGGTTAATCTTTACACTGGACCGCTTTAATGTCTGCACTGTTTGAGTCATTATCCAACACAATGACAAAAATGGCTGGAATCTAATCTACCTAACACAATTCTAACCTATTCTAATAAGCTCCTTATTATCAAATAAAATTGTATTTGTCACATGCGCTGAATACAAGTGTACTACTTACAAGCCCTTAACCAACAACGCAGTTTTAAGAAAAATAAGTGTTAAGTAAAAAATAGATAAGTAAATAGGAGGAAAATAGAAAAATAGCAACTAATTAAAGAGCTGCAGTAAAATAACAGTAGGGAGGCTAAATACAGGGGGTACCGGTACAGAGTCAATGTGCGGGGGCACCGGTTAGTCGAGGTAATTGAGGTAATATGTACATGTGGGTAGAGGTAAAGTGACTATGCATAGATAATAAACAGAGAGTAGCAGCAGCGTAAAAAGAGGGGGTGGGGTGGGGGGACAATGCAAACAGTCTATGACTAGGGTGGCTGGAGTCTTTGGCAATATTCAGGGCCTTCCTCTGACACCGCCTGCTATAGAGGTCCTGAATGGCAGGAAGCTTGGCCCCAGTGATGTACTGGGCCGTACACACTACCCTCTGTAGCTCCTTGCGGTCGGAGGCCAAGCAGTTGCCATACCAGGCGGTGATGCAACCAGTCAGGATGCTCTCGATGGTGCAGCTGTATCTTTTTGAGGATCTGATGACCCATGCCAAATCTTTTCAGTCTCCTGAGGGGAAATAGGCTTTGTCGTGCCCTCTTCACAACTGTCTTGGTGTGTTTGGACCATGATAGTTTGTTGGTGATGTGGACACCAAGGAACTTGAAGCTCTCAACCTGCTCCACTACAGCCCCGTTGATGAGAATGGGGGCGTGCTCAGACCTCCTTTTCCTGTAGTCCACAATCATCTCCTTTGTCTTAATCACGTTGAGGGAGAGGTTGTTGTCCTGGCACCACATGTCCAGGTCTCTGACCTCCTCCCTATAGGCTGTCTCATCATTGTCGGTGATCAGGCCTACCACTGTTGTGTCGTCTGCAAACTTAATGATGGTGTTGGAGTCATGCTTAGCCATGGGTGAACAGGGAGTACAGGAGGGGACTGAGCACGCACCCCTGAGGGGCCCCCGTGTTGAGGATCAGCGTGGCAGATGTGTTGTTACCTACCCTTAACACCAGGGGGCGGCCAGTCAGGAAGTCCAGGATCCAGTTGCAGAGGGAGGTGTTTAGTCCCAGGGTCCTTAGCTTAGTGATGAGCTTTGAGGGCACTATGGTGTTGAATGCTGAGCTGTAGTCAATGAATAGCATTCTCACGTAGGTGTTCCGTTTGTCCAGATGGGAAAGGGCAGTGTGGAGTGCAATAGAGATTGCATCATCTGTGGATCTGTTGGGGCGGTATGCAAATTGGAGTGGGTCTAGGGTTTCTGGGATAATGGTGTTGATGTGAGCCATGACCAGCCTTTCAAAGCACTTAATGGCTACAGACTTGAGTGCTACGGGTCAAAGTTGTCTCTACAAAGTATTAACTTTGTGGGGGTGAATAGTTATGCACGCTCAAGTTCGCTTTTTTGTCTTATTTCTTGTTTGTTTCACAAGAAAAAATATTTTGCATCTTCGAAGTGGTAGGCATGTTGTGTAAATCAAATGATACAAACCCCCCAAAAATCTATTTTAATTCCAGGGGGTGAATACTTTCGCAAGCCACTGTACACAGACCGCCTTGTCTTACCGAAGGCAGCTGTTCTATCTTGCCGATGCACCGAAAACCCCGCCAGCTGTATGTTATCCATATCGTCGTTCAGCCACGACTCTGTGAAACAAGATATTAGAGTTAATATCCCGTTGGTAGAATATTCTTGATCGGAGATCATCCATTTTATTATCCAATGATTGTACGTTGGCTAATAGGACTGATGGTACAGTGAGGGAAAAAAGTATTTGATCCCCTGCTGATTTTGTACGTTTGCCCACTGACAAAGAAAGTATCAGTCTATAATTTTAATGGTAGGTTTCTTTGAACAGTGAGAGACAGAATAACAACAAGAAAATCCAGAAAAACGCATGTCAAAAATGTTATAAATTGATTTGCATTTTAATGAGGGAAATTAGTATTTGACCCCCTCTCAATCAGAAAGATTTCTGGCTCCCAGGTGTCTTTTATACAGGGAACGAGCTGAGATTAGGACCACACTCTTAAAAGGGAGTGCTCATAATCTCAGTTTGTTACCTGTATAAAATACACCTGTCCACAGAAGCAATCAATCAATCAGATTCCAAACTCTCCACCATGGCCAAGACCAAAGAGCTCTCCAAGGATGTCAGGGACAAGATTGTAGACCTACACAAGGCTGGAATGGACTACAAGACCATCGCCAAGCAGCTTGGTGAGAAGGTGACAACAATTGGTGCGATTATTCGCAAATGGAAGAAACACAAAAGGACTGTAAATCTCCCTCGGCCTTGCAATGATCATGAGAGCGGTGAGGAATCATCCCAGAACTACACGGGAGGATCTTGTCAATGATCTCACGGCAGCTGAGACCATAGTCACCAAGAAAACAATTGGTAACACACTACGCCGTGAAGGACTGAAATCCTGCAGCGCCCACAAGGTCCCCCTGCTCAAGAAAGCACATATACAGGCCCGTCTGAAGTTTGCCAATGAACATCTGAATGATTCAGAGGAGAACTGGGTGAAAGTGTTGTGGTCAGATGAGACCAAAATGGAGCTCTTTGGCATCAACTCAACTCGCCGTGTTTGGAGGAGGAGGAATGCTGTTGTAGTATCTGAACTGTTTATAGCTTTGGCTGAGGTTTTCATATGGGTTAAATGAACTCTGCTTTGCTGAAACATCTGGAAAGCGTTACTATAGGGGCCCCCCTGAAATAGAGGACACTTGGATATGTGGAGGCCAGGGATTGGTCTATCTAAAACCACCCATCTTATGTTACATAGGATATATACCATGTTGGAACAAAGGACGAGGAGAATAATCATATTTGAGATTGGGTTAGTGTTTTTCTGCTAAGGGGACAGGACAACTTCACCGCATCAAAGGGACAATGGACGGGGCCATGTACCATCAAATCTTGGGTGAGAACCTCCTTCCCTCAGCCAGGGCATTGAAAATGGGTCGTGGATGGGTATTCCAGCATGACAATGACCCGGCTCGAAACCTTAATGACTCTGAGAAGATCTGCAAAGAGGAGTGGGACTAAATCCCTCCTGAGATGTGTGCAAACCTGGTGGCCAACTACAAGAAACGTCTGACCTCTGTGATTGCCAACAAGGATTTTGCCACCAAGTACTAAGTCATGTTTTGCAGAGGGGTCAAATACTTATTTCCCTCATTAAAATGCAAATCAATTTATAACATTTTTGACATGCGTTTTTCTGGATTTTTTTGTTGTTATTCTGTCTCTCACTTTTCAAATAAACCTACCATTAAAATTATAGACTGATCATATCTTTGTCAGTGGACAAACGTACAAAATCAGCAGGGGATCAAATACTTTTTTCCCTCACTGTAGAGGCAGATTACCCACTCGCCGTCGGATCCTTACAAGGCACCCCGACCTACGTCCCCAATATCTCTGTCTCTTCTTTATGCGAATGATGGGGATTTGGGCCTTGTCGGGTGTCTGAAGTAAATCCTTCGCATCCGACTCGTTAAAGAAAACATCTTTGTCCGGTACGAGGCGAGTAATCGCTGTCCTGATATCCAGAAGCTATTTTCGGTCATAAGAGACAGTGGCAGAAACATTATGTACAAAATAAGTTTAAAAAATTATGCGGAAAAACACACACAATAGCACAATTGGTTATATATTATACTAAAGTCAGTAAGCATTATTCATTGGGATCAAGTCCCTTCCCATTCCTATATGTCCATGTAGCTGCCGTGGAATCTTCTCTCATCAGAATGACATCACATTTACCTTTAGAACCAAGGTTTTGTTTACTGTTGATTTGAGAATCCACAAAAGAAAATCTCTCTCTCAAATAGTTTACTACTTTTTGACCAAAGCCCTATGGGCCCTAGTCAAAAGTAGTGCACTATGTAGGGAATAGGGTGCCATTTGGGACGCAACCAAAGTAAACCAAACCGCCTGAGGTCCATGTTTAAGGAATACCTGGGATAGGATGAAGTAATCCGTCTAGCCCCCCCCAAAAAAAAATAAAAAAAATTTAAAAAAAAAAATTTTGTAAAGTGGTTAACCCACTGGCTATAGGGTGAATGCACCAATTTGTAAGTCGCTCTGGATAAGAGCGTCTGCTAAATGACTTAAAATGTAAATGTAAATGTTCCCGTCCATCCAGTATGTGATGACAAGACAGCAGCCCATGATGATTATAGCCACCGCCTGTACAGGTTGGACAGAGAAGCCCAGAACCAGCAGGCTGAGGGACAAATGTGAAGTTTTGGAATGGCCTAGTCAAAGTCCAGACCTAATCCCAATTGAGATGTTGTGGCAGGACTTGAAACGAGCAGTTCATGCTTGAAAACCCACAAATGTCACTGAGTTACAGCAGTTCTGCATGCAAGAGTGGGCCAAAATTCATCCACAGCGATGTGAGAGACTGATCAACAACTACAGGAAGCATTTGGTTGTAGTCATTGAAGCTTAAAAGGTGGCACAACCAGTAAGGGGGCAATTACTTTTTCACACAGGGAAATTGGGTGTTGCACAACTTTGTTAATGAATGAATTAAATTAAATAAGTATCAGTTTTCTTAGTTATTTGTAAACTCAGGTTCCCTTTATCTAATATTAGGTTCTGGTTGAAGATCTGATAAAATTCTGTATCAAAAATACACAAAAATAGAGAAAATCATAAAAGGGGAAAATACTTTTTCATGGCACTGTAGATGATAATATCTCTCTAGGAGCTGATCCGTTGTCAGTATTGTGGAACAATTCTAATGTTAAGGTAAGATTTGAATGGAGAACGCTGATCTGAGAGCAGTGCTGCCTTTCTTTCGATCCTATTAGTATCGACACATGCTCCAACAACACACTTACTGAACGTTCTTTCTACACGGCGTTCTGGAAAACGCATGTAACATCTTCGGCCGTTATAGTAATGATGCATCGTTAAAACGATCGTAAGCTTAAAGGGGCAATCGCGAGTTCAAACAACAACAAAGTAGACACCCCGCCACTGTTTTGGAAAAAATCTGAGGGTTTGGGATAAAGAAATGTAACCACTCTCATATTCATAGAGATCTATGGATGCAAAGACTGACATTCCATGATATCAAAATTATAGTTTTAATCATGTTTTGGGGCTATACAGTTTGTTTACAATTCAATTGTTTACAAACAATGAAGTAAAACAAGTGTATATTTTGGGTTCTGATGGGGGACAGCAGTTGAATTAAGCTCACAATGAATTTATAAAATCTATTTTTCAAGAATCAATGGAGATATACAGTGGGGAGAACAAGTATTTGATACACTGCCGATTTTGCAGGTTTTCCTACTTACAAAGCATGTAGAGGTCTGTAATTTTTATCATAAATCCAGAAAATCACATTGTATGATTTTTAAGTAATTAATTTGCATTTTATTGTATGACATAAGTATTTGATCACCTACCAACCAGAAAGAATTCCGGCTCTCACAGACCTGTTAGTTTTTCTTTAAGAAGCCCTCCTGTTCTCCCCTCATTACCTGTATTAACTGCACCCGTTTGAACTCGTTACCTGTATAAAAGACACCTGTCCACACACTCAATCAAACAGACTCCAACCTCTCCACAATGGCCAAGACCAGATAGCTGTGTAAGGACATCAGGGATAAAATTGTAGACCTGCACAAGGCTGGGATGGGCTACAGGACAATAGGCAAGCAGCTTGGTGAGAAGGCAACAACTGTTGGCGCAATTATTAGAAAATGGAAGAAGTTCAAGATGACGGTCAATCACCCTCGGTCTGGGGCTCCATGCAAGATCTCACCTCGTGGGGCATCAATGATCATGAGGAAGGTGAGGGATCAGCCCAGAACTACACGGCAGGACCTGGTCAATGACCTGAAGAGAGCTGGGACCACAGTCTCAAAGAAAACCATTAGTAACACACTACGCCGTCATGGATTAAAATCCTGCATCGCACGCAAGGTCCCCCTGCTCAAGCCAGCGCATGTCCAGGCCCGTCTGAAGTTTGCCAATAACCATCTGGATGATCCAGAGGAGGAATTGGAGAAGGTCATGTGGTCTGATGAGACAAAAATAGAGCTTTTTGGTCTAAACTCCACTCGCCGTGTTTGGAGGAAGAAGGATGAGTACAACCCCAAGAACACCATCCCAACCGTGAAGCATGGAGGTGGAAACATCATTCTTTGGGGATGCTTTTCTGCAAAGGGGACAGGACGACTGCACCGTATTGAGGGGAGGATGGATGGGGCCATGTATCGCGAGATCTTGGCCAACAACCTCCTTCCCTCAGTAAGAGCAAAGAGCATTGAAGATGGGTCGTGGCTGGGTCTTCCAGCATGACAACGACCTGAAACACACAGCCAGGGCAACTAAGGAGTGGCTCCGTAAGAAGCATCTCAAGGTCCTGGAGTGGCCTAGCCAGTCTCCAGACCTGAACCCAATAGAACATCTTTGGAGGGAGTTGAAAGTCTGTGTTGCCCAGCGACAGCCCCAAAACATCACTGCTCTAGAGGAGATCTGCATGGAGGAATGGGCCAAAATACCAGCAACAGTGTGTGAAAACCTTGTGAAGACTTACAGAAAACGTTTGACCTGTGTCATTGCCAACAAAGGGTATATAACAAAGTATTGAGAAACTTTTGTTATTGACCAAATACTTATTTTCCACCATAATTTGCAAATAAATTCATTAAAAATCATACAAATGTGATTTTCTGGATTTTTTTCTCTCATTTTGTCTGTCATAGTTGACGTGTACCTATGATGAAAATTACAGGCCTCTCTCATCTTTTTAAGTGGGAGAACTTGCACAATTGGTGGCTGACTAAATACTTTTTTCCCCCCACTGTATATGTGTGTGTTCGTCCTGGAAATCTTGACATTTAAATGCAGTCTGCATTTATTTATTGTCTATTACGTCAATCTAGATGAGTTACATTTACACTTTGTTGCCAGGAACATTATCTTCACATCACAAAAAGGTGTATCGAAATTTGAAGTAGACTGAAAAAAAAAAATACAAATAGGAGAAAGGGGTAAACGACTGACGGTAAATCTTTTAATAGAAGGCAGTGTGATTATAGCCTACTACCTATACAAATATGTTATAGACCACATCTTCCTGTTAAATGGAGATGGGGAATGGTATATTGCAGTTAAAACGAACCATTCCCCATCTTCATTTAATAGCCCAAGTTCATGGAAGCCATCATTTCCTTTGGAACCAAGAGTCCACGGCATACAGCGATATCGCTATTTGTATTGCTTCTTTCTCTTAATGAGTGCATCTCTTAGAGCAATCTGTATGGAGAGAGAGAGAGAGAAGAGAAGAGATAAATAATACTGAAAAAAAAAGAAAAAAAAATTATGCTGCACACAAAAAAAGAAACGGAATTTACCTGTTTATCTCTGAAGGATCTCTTGTTCTTGGTCCGTACATTTAGACTGTGTCTCATCATCCTGAAGTCTTTGTTCCTCTTCTTGTCCTTGTTGCTGGTGGAGGCGAATGGATTCAGCTTCTCTTTCCTCTTCTTCACAAACTCCTTCCTATCTGAGCGGCCAGCCTACCATCAAAACAAACCACATGATCGGATGAAATCCTGAGAATACGAGAATTTGAATTGAGCACATTCTTGATTGAGATTGTCACCTGTGCAGTGGCCAGTCTTGATTCCTTGTCTGCCTTGGGTTTCTTGTGCAGCTTTTCAATGTCTCTCAAGGTAAGGATTTCCCCTCTGAAAACGGTTTGCAATGTTATTCGTTAAGATGTGTACACACACACACACCAATTGCAGTTAAACAATTTCCAACCGTTTGCATGAGTATTTATCACGCTTATGCTGCGTTTAGATGGTACGAGGTAGACGGTAAACCGGATGTCATTGTTCTCAATGAGAGCACGACAGTAAATGCGTTGACGCTGGCAGCGAATGCAGTCAGCCGCCACTAGGGCATTCCCTATTCCCTCAACCCTCGCACTTTTTACGTGACACATGTATGCGTCGCATGCACGTGACCAATAGGGCCTGACCTATAGCACATCATAACCACATTAATAAATTGGTTAACAAACTCTGAACACCGTAACAGATGACAGCAAAATGGATGCAGATGACGTGACAAATAAACTGGAAACGGGGGGAATGTTTACTGGTTGCTCAGGAGGTAAAGGGGAAGTCAGATGGGTGGAATAAATGTGACTAGTTGTGGAACATACAGGAGATCAAGAAAAAGGTGTTAAGGACAGGTGCTGTTAGATTACAATATACTTTTTCTGACCGTTTTGAACAATGTAAACACTAAATAAATTAAAAGCGTACCAGAAAATGTTGTAACGTCAAAAAAATTAAATAAATTGCAAAGCCTTTATTACAGCAAAGACTGAAAAAAAAGTCACATTCATTCGTGAATTCAACTGCCAACATGGAAACGGTTTAGTTTTTGTTTACGCCAATTATTCAAGGGTCTCTTTGTTATTTTATATTAAAACCTAAACGCTTGATTGCATTTCAAATCACGAATGCCTCATATGCTGTGCGATGACATGAACGAATGAATGATACAGTAGCCTATATAAGTATTGAAACATGCCTAAGTAAGTTACGGTATTAAGACTAAACAGGATACACTCTTTAGGCCTACAGCTCAATGGCAGTTATACAAGGCTGCTATACTAAGACTACTAATGATTTCACTTATTATAATCATCATCATAACAACAACAGGTAGATCTAGAAAAAAGACGGTTATTATTATTATAAATACTATTTTTCTGACAATTTGGAACAGTGTAAACACTAAATAAATTAATTTAATCTAATTATAATTAATCTGGTAATAACAGAGGCTGCTCTAACGAAATAAATAAAAAAGTGTAAAGCCTTTATTACAGCAAAGCAAAGATTACGAACAGCCACATTTGTGTACATGTGGTTGTGTGAGGCTTGGTGCTTACAGAATCAGTAGGCTATTAAAACAAACAGGCAACACAAGCCGGATCTGTCTTATTTCTGTAGATATGCAGTACCAGTCCAAAGTTTTAGAACACCTACTCATTCAAGGTTATTTTATTTTATTTTTAACATTGTAGAATAATAGTGAAGACATCAAAACTATGAAATAACACATATGGAATGATGCAGTAACCAAAAAAGTGTTAAACAAATCAAAATATGTTTTATATTTGAGATTCTTCAAAGTAGCCACCCTTTGCCTTGATGACAGCTTTGCACACTCTTGGCATTCTCTCAACCAGCTTCATGAGGTAGTCACCTGGTATGCATTTCAATTAACAGGTGTGCCTTCTCAAAAGTTTATTTGTGGAATTTATTTTCTTCTTAATGCGTTTGAGCCAATCAGTTGTTGTGACAAGGTAGGGGGGAGGTATACAGAAGATAGCCCTATTTGGTAAAAGACCAAGTCCATATTATGGCAAGAACAGCTCAAATAAGCAAAGAGAAATGACAGTCCATTGTTACTTTAAGACATGAAGGTCAGTCAATCCGAAAAAATAAAATAAAATAATATGCCATTTAGCAGACGCTTTTATCCAAAGCGACTTACAGTCATGCGTGCATACATTTTTTTTTTGTGTATGGGTGGTCCCGGGGATCGAACCCACTACCTTAGCGTTACAAGCGCCGTGCTCTACCAGCTGAGCTACAGAAGACCACATTCCAAGAACTTTGAAAGTTTCTTCAAGTGCAGTCGCAAAAACCATCAAGCGCTATGATGAAACTGGCTCTCATGAGTACCGCCACAGGAAAGGAAGACCCAGATTTTACCTCTGCTGCAGAGAATAAGTTCAAAATAAGTTCATTCAAGTCAATCCGGAACATTCCAATCAGACAGCTGTCTTTTTTTTGCTACTGCTCGACTACAGACATCTCGGTCGACCAACAGCCTATCGACCAGTCGACTAAATGGGGTCAGCCCCAGCCGCCGCGATAGACGGGACCTGCCGCCAGAGTTAAAATATTTCAACTTTTGCCGTAGCGTCGTTTTCTATCGGGTGTTGATTTGCACTGGTTTGTTTACTGATATCACCATAGCAACGCATGCCGTCGTGCTGGATTGCTTTTGCCGTCACCCTCTCTTGCCTTCTTGTCTCGCTATACCGACTGGTATGAAGTTTTTTTTTTTTGCGTCCCTTCGTCTAAACGCAGCATAAATGCGTTTTAAATAAGATATTCCCATCAGGGAAAACATGGATCCACAATCATCATTATAACAAAAAGTCGACCCCATTTTGAATTATATTGATCATAGGAGCGGAGGTAAAATAATAATAACAAAACTGACCTTTCACCCTCATCATCGTCCACAATCTTCCTCTTCTGTCCCTTGCCCGGGGCAGCGTTGACCTCTTTAGCCATCTGAGCCAGACGGATCTTCTTGAAGTCGTCCTGAGTGAGGAGTCGACTGGAGCTGACCGCTGCCGCCTTGGCTTTCCTCTCCTCTGGATCCATGCTCTTCAGCTTCTCAGCCTGGGCGAGACACATACAAATGGCCAATGAGAAGACGTTGCTCACCAATAAGAACACCTTATCCACCAATCAGAACACTAATCATATGACTGCTGAACAATGAATCAAATGGCCACCCGGACTATTTACATTGACCCCCCCATCCATTTGTTTTTACAATGCTGATACTCGCTGTTTATTATCTATGCATAGTCACTTTACAAACTACCTCGACTAACCTGTACCACCGCACATTGACTCGGTACCGGTACCCCCTGTATATAGCCTCGTTATTGTTATGTAATTTTCTTGTGTCACTTTTCGATATTTGTATTTTTTTGTACTTTATTTTATTCAGTAAATATTTTCTTCACTCTATTTCTTGAACTGCATTGTTGGTTAAGGGCTTGTAAGTAAGCATTTCACGGTAAGGTCTACACCTGTTGTATTCAGCGCATGTGACAAATAAAGTTTGATTTGATAATCACCAGGGTAGTAGTGTTCATTCAGCACCAAATGGCAGAAAACAGACAAACAGGGAGGGACAACCTGAACTTGTGCAATAAGAAACACTCATTTTAGTTTTCTGATTCAAAGTGTTTTGCTACGGTGTGCTCTATTGAACGCGAGCCCAGCCCAGCTTTTCAATATCAGGTCACCAACCCAGAACACCTAACAGACATGGGGCTGATGCAGAACCCTACCATTTCTGTGGTGTCTTCATCAGAGGAGTGGTGAACATCGATCCATTCTCCGTCCTCATCATCGCTGATACTGCTGGCACTCTCCCAGCCATCTGGAGATGAAGAGGAAACGCCGGAGGAAGAAATGATCAAATAATCAATATTTAAACCCGTCTTAACTATTTTCACACAGAACATCATCTATTGCATGTCGGACATACCGTCCTTGATATAAATCCAAATGAGAGTCCTTGCAGCAAAAAACCCAACAAGTAGAAGTTTCCAGTTCTATAATAATGACTATACACGATCCAATCCCTTACCGCCATCCCCTTCTTCTCCTCCCTCCTTCTCCTTCTCCTCCACCTCCAGAACCTCTGCTCCAGGGATGTAGTCTTTGGCCCCCATCTCGCCATAGTCCTGGATCTTAGCCTCTGTAGACAACTCTGTGGGTCGCCCCTAGTAAACAACACCAAATGGTTAAGTTAGCAGTTTGCACAGGCCTACAGGACATTTCACAGCCCCTCAGCCCTGAGAGGAGGAACCACCTAGCATATGGGCCTTAGAACGAGGGAGGAAAAACATTACGATGTTGAGATCATTTAAAAAATGTTTATTACATTGGTCTCAGCAACATACCCTGTCTCTCTTATGTAGCATCTTTGGATCCAGGCTTCTGAAGAGCTGAATGAGTCCTCTGGCAGACATCATCACATCTAAAAAAAGGCAATGACATCATTTAAATAACCGTCATTGAAACCCTTTGAATCGTTTTTTTTTTAATGACACGTGATGAATAATCTCTTGTAGCACATTGGTTTTAAGAGAAAAGATTCAAAACAAAACATGTTAACCTACTACAGTAAGGACAGACTACTTACTCTTGTCTTTGTGCATCTTGTACTGAGCCAAGTCCTGGAGGAGCTCTTCTGTGATGGCTAGGGGACAGCGAGCTGCCACCTCCTTGATGGCATTGATGCTGTACAAAGAAAGTCCCACAACTCTGTTACCATATGTAACCATGTTACTACCAATAATTGATGCTGTACAAATCTCAACTGTATAGAACAGTATTATATACACACAATATCCCATGGTAACAATCACATGCAGAAGGTGAGTGACTTTACAATGGCCATCCAACCGGGTTACAGAGGGATCCTAGGTGAGTGACTTTACAATGGCCATCCAACCGGGTTACAGAGGGATCCTAGGTGAGTGACTTTACAATGGCCATCCAACCGGGTTACAGAGGGATCCTAGGTGAGTGACTTTACAATTGCCATCCAACCAGGTTACAGAGGGATCCTCCCTTACCCAACACACATCACCTCTCCTGAGTTTCTGTCTGTCACAAAATTATTGGCTATGGTCATGATGACAGGCTCGATGATCTCAGGTGGAACTAGATGATGGGAGGACTGGGCAGCACACAGGAGGATCTTGGTCACCTCTGGAGAAGAAAGAAAGAAGAAACACAAGGCATAAAATATTTTTTTTGCAACTCAAGTTCTGGGCCCCGTGTAGCTCAGTTGGTAGAGCATGGCGCTTGCAACTCCAGGGTTGTGGGTTCGTTTCCCACAGGGGGGGCCAGTATGAAAATGTATGCACTCACTAACTGTAAGTCGCTCTGGATAAGAGCTTCTGCTAAATGACTTAAATGTATTAAACGCAACGTGACTAATTGCATGTTTGTTTTTAATTACAAGCGGAGCCCTTTCTTAGAACACACCTCTTTGATGGGGATAAATAAACCGCTGTACAGACTTCACTGACATTTTCAACCTCTTCCTGACTGAGTCTGTAATACCTACATGTTTCAAGCAGACCGCCATAGTCCCTGTGCCCAAGAAAGCAAAGGTAACCTGCATAAATGACTACCGCCCCCGTAGCACTCCCGTCGGTAGCCATGAAGTGCTTTGAAAGGCTGGTCTGACCGTAAGGTGCTACAGAGGGTAGTGCGTACGGCCCAGTACATCACTAGGGCCAAGCTTCCTGCCATCCAGGACCTACAGTTGAAGTCGGAAGTTTACATACACTTTGGTGTATGTAGGTTGTTGTCATTAAAAATAGTTTTTCAACCACTCCCTTCAAACTCAAGTGCCTCTTTGCTTGACATCATGGGAAAATCAAAAGAAATCAGCCAAGACCTTAGAAAAAAAATTGTAGACCTCCACAAGTCTGGTTCATCCTTGGGAGCAATTTCTAAAACGCCTGAAGGTACCACGTTCATCTGTACAAACAATAGTATGCAAGTATAAACACCATGAGACCACGCAGCCGTCATACCGCTCAGGAAGGAGACGCGTTCTGTCTCCTAGAGATGAACGTACTTTGGTGCGAAAAGTGCAAATCAATCCCAGAACAACAGCAAAGGACCTTGTGAAGATGCTGGAGGAAACAGGTACAAAAGTATCTATATCCACAGTAAAACGAGTCCTATATCGACATAACTCCCGAGTGGCGCAGTGTTCTAAGGCACTGCATCGCAGTGCTAGCTGTGCCACTAGAGATCCTGGTTCGAATCCAGGCTCTGTCGTAGCTGGCCGCGACCGGGAGACCCATGGGGCGGCGCAAAAATTGGCCCAGCGTCGTCCAGGGTAGGGGAGGGAATGGCCAGCAGGGATGTAGCTCAGCCCCCCCACGGGGGGCCAGTATGAAAAATTAAATAATAATGTATGCACTAACTAACTGTAAGTCGCTCTGACTAAAATGTCAATGTAACCTGAAAGGCCGCTCAGCAAGAAAGAAGCCACTGCTCCAAAACCACCATAAAAAAGCCAGACTACGGTTTACAACTGCACATGGGGACAAAGATCGTACTTTTTGGAGAAATGTCCGCTGGTCTGATGAAACAAAAATAGAACTGTTTGGCCATAATGCTCATCGTTATGTTTGGAGGAAAAAGGGGGTTGCTTGCAAGCCGAAGAACACCATCCCAACGGTGAAGCATGGGGGTGGCAGCATCATGCTGTGGGGGTGCTTTGCTGCAGGAGGGACTGGTGCACTTCACAAAATAGATGGCATCATGAGGAAGGAAAATTATGTGGATAAATTGAAGCAACATCTCATGACATCAGTCAGGAAGTTAAAGCTTGGTCGCAAATGGGTCTTCCAAATGGACAATGACCCCAAGCATACTTCCAAAGTTGTGGCAAAATGGCTTAAGGACAACAAAGTCAAGGTATTGGAGTGGCCATCACAAAGCCCTAATTGAACAATTAATAAAATGGCCACCCGGACAATTTGCATTGACCCCCCCTTTGTTTTTACACTGCTGCTACTCGCTGTCTATTATCTATGCATAGTCACTTTACCCCTACCTATATGTACAAATTACCTCGACTAACCTGTACCGGTACCCCCTGTATATAGCCTCATTATTGTTATTTTATTGTGTTACTTTATTTTATTACTTTATTTTATTTAGTAAATATTTTCTTAACTCTATTTTCTTAAAAACCACATTGTTGGTTAAGGGCTTGTAAGTAAGCGCATGTTGTATTTGGCGCATGTGACAAATAACACTTGATTTGTAGGTTTTAATTACAAGTGATGCACTCACTAACTGTAAGTTGCTCTGGATAAGAGTGTCTGCTAAATGACTAAAATGTAAATGTAAGTGGAGCCCTCGTTTACAGCTTACCTCTTTGATGGGGCTGAATAAACCGCTGTACAAAGGGATAGTAGTTAAAGAGAAAGAGCTGTGGGAAGAACAGAAATAACAACGTGAATGTCTTCTTTTTTTTTTTTTTACATTGTAGAATAATTGCACTGTTCATATCTAACAGTGCCATTTTCTTACCTCATGAATCCCAACCAGTCGGGATATTAGTTCCATCATCATGATCTTCACCTCAAAACGCTCCTTAGAGTCTTCCAACTGCTTTAGCAGCTTCTCTGAAAAATCTGTGCAAAAAAAATAAAATATTTCTTAGGAAAACCAGAATAGAGTGACATAAAGAGGTCAGATGTAGTTTAGTGTATAAGTGTGTGCTTTTGAGGGTGACCATACATACCTTGAGGATCATGAATCAAGTGGATGGCAGAGAAATTGAAAACCTCTACCTTCTTCTTCTTCTTATGTTTCTGTGAATCATCAGGTTAGATTCATTAACTAACCAACCAACAAAAACGAGACAATTGCCACTTAAAAAGTCTATCTTAGGTAAAAGACAAAACACAGGAATGAATTAGCGCAGGACTGTCAGCGTACCTTAAGGACCTTCATGGCCTTCTCCATCTTCTTCTTGTTCTTGGTCGTCTTCTTCCCTGTAGAGTACCTCACCATCAGGTCTCTAGCCGACGGACCCTCCTCCTGGAGATAAGAGATTGGCTTAGACCTGACAGAGCAAGGAAGTCTCTCCTCCAATCATAATGCTCACCCCCCCCCTCCCCTCTATACATGCCTCGGATTCTGAATCACTTTCCCGCTTCTCATCTTCATCTTTGCCCAGGAAGAACTTCATGCCTGCCACAAGGATCTTTGTGACTTTGGAGAAACATGCTGTCGTGATGACGTTAACAGTTTTGGCGTCATTCCTGTGATGGAAAACAAGGAAATAAAAAAATATATATATCATGTGACGTGTTTTTTGAAGATACTTAGCACAGAGCCAAGGCATGTTACTTACCAGATGTTCCTCTTGTACAACTCAATCATGACATCCAGCGAGATCTTGGCTGCTAGAGGATTGCTGTCTCTCAGCATGGTGTACATGAAGTTCTGTAATGTGGTGTTGACTTTGTTGTTCTTGTGTTTGGAGTTGATGTTTTTTATGTCATGCACGATGTGCGAGTACAGTGTCTGGGGGGGAAGAGATGAACAGGAGACTTAAGCGAGATGCAGACCGTGACCGACAGTGCAGACTGACCATAGAGATGGAATAACAATACCGGGGTGCAGACAGACAAGACACTCCGGGGCTCACCTTCCTGAGGAGCTTGTCGTGACAGCGCAGTAGCTCAAAGAACAGCTCCAGAAGACCTGTGGGGTTGATCAGATCTTTGTTCCTCAGCAGAATCAGGGCTTTGCAGAATGTCTGAGCGAGGGAGAAACATGAGGGGGGGAAAAACACATTAAATCCACGTATTTGTAACGGCTGACAAGGGTGAGAAAATACCTGTTGATGATATGTTCTCTTACCATTCGTAGATCTGGCTCGAGGACTGTGTGATGATTCATAAGGAGCTCGGTCAACTCCTGAGGGAAGGAGGCAAGTTGCTGCAGATAGCAGTGTCCAACCTGGAACATCACAATGATGGATTTAGCTTGATAGCTTCCTATGAGGATTAACATCAGCAGTACACTTGTGTCTACAGTTGGCGATCTATAAATAATTGACAGTTCATGGTTTTCCAATAAGATCCACAAATACAGCAGGCCTACAGACATTTCCTGATTTGAGATAGCTTCGACCCCAACTAGGGTTCTCACATGACATTTATAATTACGTTTCTGATTACTTAAATAAAACAATACAATATCCAAATTATTATTAATATCATGAATTTGGCATACTATTTATAGGACTAGATTTGAGAGTGATGATCGTACCTGAGCAAGGAACATGACCAGGTCTGCCAGCTCCTTGTTAGGCTTGTCAGGCTGGAGTTTGAAGATCTGGACATTGGACTGGTAGTGTCGATATTGTTGCAGGAACTGTAGATTAGAAATTAAGACGATCATAGCGAAAAATATGTAATCAAGTCAGCGGGAATTGACATAGCTAGCCTCTCCTGATTCCCGAGCGTGGACTGGATAAGCGTCCACTCTCGTCTCTACTATATATAGGGTCCAAAATTCTGAACAGTCCCTTTATAAATGTGTAAGTGGCTCTGGATAAGAGCGTCTGCTAAATGACTTAAATGTTAATAAATCAGAAGAATGTTGACTAAACTTCATATTAACTTACTACACCAGTTGTCCACTGATTTCTTCCTTAAACCTGCGAGGTATTACAGTCTGATGTATTACTACTAAGCAATAGCTGCACACTATTGCCACATTCAGCCAAGGGTGTGCAACTTAAGTTTTCCGAAAATGGTGGTGGAAAATTGTGTTTTATTAATAAGACAGTACACATTTTTCCAGTTTTTTTTTCTCCCACGGCGGCTCGCCATTAAAGTTAAAGGAGGAAAATGATGCTTTTGCAGCCTGAATGGTGGATGCTTTATGTACGAGCCGGTCCATGGGGGACACGAGTTTATTACCAGGAATGCACACCAATCGAAGAAGATTGTGCAGATCTAGAGCCACTGTCTGCTGCCTAGGCTACATTAAAACAGCCTACGGAGAACATACGGTGCAATGCGGAACACGTGCTGCTAAAAGAGGTACAGCAACGGGTAGTGCAATATCTCGCAAGCTGTCGCTATGGACTGCCATTAGACCCGGTTTATTAACACATTTGATCATGAATAAAATGTGTCTAATATTGGGCTAAGACGTAACTAGTTAGCTCGTTTAGATAGCTGGCTAGCTTGCTAACGTTAGCTATCTGGTAATGCAATCAAATATAGTAATCTATCTAATTAACGTTAGCAATATAGTTATATGATACATGACATCATTAATTGACCCTAAAACATAGCTTGCTTTCTAATGTCAGTTAAATGTAAAGCAGATAACTAGAAAGTTAGCCAAGTAGTTTGTTTACTAGTCAAACTAGCTAACGTTCGTTGGCATGCGTTAGCTAGTTCAGTTTTATACACTCACTTCTTCCGTGTACGACTGTGGATCTCTCTTGATCAGGTTCTGCAATTGCGGCAAATTGGTTGGCAATTTGTTGCTGTGTCGACCCGACATGATTTTATTCATTTTCGGTGTAAAAGGGCATATCTATATTATAAATATGTTATCAAAATACCAACGTGGCTCACTGGTAGATCGCCATTTATTTTCAGACGCACGACGGAACGTATCCAGGGACAAACGAAGTGGCAATGAAACGCGTTGCCAAAACCCAGTGAATTCGGGTGAAATAAAATATTGCCTACAGTAGACACTAGTGTTGTGCAAAGAAGAATATTGAAATTAAGGTCCTTACATAACCCACTTAAAAAATGTTACAATATGCTATAGAACCATATGCAATACAGTAATATTTTGAACATCTAGATAGGAAATAGTCATAAGCCACGCCCAAATCAGATTTACAACTGATTGCTGATGCCATATAAACACTATGCATTGGTCAGATTTTTAAGCGTGTTCAAGGTGAGTGTACCAATGTGTTGTGAGTCAAACATGTATGTTGCTGTTAGTTAAATAAAAATGCTTGCAAACCTCTTGTGATTGAGACAAAGTATACATTTCAGGGTTCTATTCCTCAAGCTCCCAATTGGAAGAGGCCCATCCCACTAATTGTTGAAAAACGGTAAGTTCCATATCATTTTTTTTTTTTGTCATTTATCAGACGCTCTTATCCAGAGCGACTTACAGTTAGTGAGTGCGTACATTTTCATACTGGCCCCCCGTGGAAATCAAACCCACAACCCTGGCGTTGCAAACGCCATGCTCTACCAACTGAGCTGCAGAGGGCCTGTCATACAACATGACTGATTAATTGAGATTAGTCTGGAAATGTGATGCAATTCCAGCTTTTCTCTGGAGTTGTGCTTGCACTACCCTCTTTTCCTGTATTGACTCAACTAGTTCAATTAAAGCAAATGTGGATTTGGATTAAAATGGTTCTTGCTGAAGGCCAAAGTTCCCTCTCCTCCTAGCCCAATAATGGACTAAATGAGACTAACGTTACTCCTTATAGTCCAAGGACCTTACATGTTCTGTTATGAAGACAAATACTCTCAATTGGTCCTAGAAACATAAAGCCCTCTACTTTCATATCACATCAAAGTATGAAAAAAAACCTCCACATTTACTTTAATTGAACTGTTGAGTCAAATCAGTCATGTTGTATGACAGGCTCTCTGTCGCTCAGTTGGTAGAGCATGGCGTTTGCAATGCCAGGGTTGTGGGTTCGTTTCCCACGGGGAGCCAGTATGAAAATGTATGCACTCACTTAACTGTAAGTCGCTCTGGATAAGAGCGCCTGCTAAATGTCTAAAAATGTAAATACACACTTAAGTGTTGCTTTCGTCCAGCTCCTTGTGGAGCCTATTCCCCCTCAGGAGACTAAAAAGATTTGGCATGGGTCCTCAGATCCTCAAAAAATTCTACAGCTGCACCATCGAGAGCATCCTGACTGGTTGCATCACCGCCTGGTATGGCAACTGCTTGGCCTCTGACCGCAAGGCACTACAGAGGGTAGTGCGTACGGCCCAGTACATCACTGGGGCAAAGCTCCCTGCCATCCAGGACCTCTATACCAGGCGGTGTCAGAGGAAGGCCCTCAAAATTGTCAAAGACTCCAGCCACCCTAGTCATAGACTGTTCTCTCTGCTACCGCACGGCAAGCGGTACCGGAGTGCCAAGTCTAGGTCCAAAAGACTTCTCAACAGCTTCTACCCCCAAGCCATAAGACTCCTGAACAGCTAATCATGGCTACCCGGACTATTTGCACTGCCCCCCCACCCCATCCTTTTTACGCTGCTGCTACTCTGTTAAGTATTTATGCATAGTCACTTTAACTCTACCCACATGTACATATTACCTCAACTACCTCAACTAGCCGGTGCCCCCGCACATTGACTCTGCAACGGTACCCCCCTGTATATATAGCCTCCCTACTGTCACTTTATTTTTACTTCTGCTCTTTTTTTCTCAACACTTTTTTTGTTGTTGTTTTATTCTTACTTTTTTTGTTTAAAATAAATGCACTGTTGGTTAAGGGCTGTAAGTAAGCATTTCACTGCAATGTCTGCACCTGTTGTATTCGGCGCATGTGACCAATAAAATTTGATTTGATTTGTGTATAGCCGTAACGGATATTTTTGTGACCTTATTTTACCTTTTCTGCTGCTTTTGAGACACGGTTAAATCCCAACCCTGGGACACTACTTCTTGACTAATTAAAACTCAAAACAATCACAATGTGTCACGCTCTGGCTCCAGGACTCTGTATGTTGAGCCAGGGTGTGTTTGTTTATGTGTTCTGTTTCTAGGTTGGGTGTTCTAGGTTGTCATTTTCTGTGTTTGCCTGAGTGACTCCCAATCAGAGGCAACGAGTGTCAGCTGTTCGCTGGTTGTCTCTGATTGGGAGCCATATTTAAACTGTCTGTTTTCACCTTGTGTTGGTGGGTTTTTGTTCCGTGTTCAGTCATTGTCGCTGTGGACTTCACGAGTCATGTTTTTGTTTTGTAATTTCGTGCTTTAACTAATTAAAGTAATTATGTTCGCAACTAACGCTGCGCATTGGTCTACTCCTTTTCAAGACGTTCGAGACAGAAAAACCCACCAAAACTGGACCAAGCAGCGTGTCCAGGAGCCATCGCCAGGGGAATCGCTTGCAGATCTCCGTGGCAACCTCGACTGGGTCCAGCCTTGTAAAGAGCAGAGTGGATGGACTTGGGAACAGTGGAGGAAGAGTCTCGACTGGGTCAAGCCTAATGAAGAGCAGAATGGCTGGAATTGGGGGCAGAAGAGCGAGAGTTGGGTGAGAATTATAGAGGCCTGGCCCACGGGGAGGAGAGACCCCCAGAAAATTTTTAGGGGGGGGCTCACGACGTCGGGGCAGCAGGAGGCCGCGATAGAGCGGCCCAGCGGGTTGCCAGAGGAGGCCGCCAGGTTACGGGGGCCACTGGTCGAAGAGGGGATGGAAGGTGGAGAGGCACGGCGAGAGGTACTGGGGTGTGTTACCAGTCCGGTCCGGCCCGTTCCAGATCCCGATGTAGGGCCAGTGGTGTGTGTCCCCAGTCCGGTCCATTCCTGCTCTCCGCACCAAGCCTACGGTGTGCGTCGCCAGCCCAGCCCGGCCGGTCCCTGTTCCACGCACCAAGCCCACGGTGTGCGTCGCCAGCCCAGCCCGGCCTGTCCCTGCTCCACGCACCAAGCCTACGGGGTGCGTCGCCAGCCCAGCCCGGCCGATCCCTGCTCCACGCACCAAGCCCACGGTGTGCGTCGCCAGCCCGGTCCGGCCTATTTCTGCCACTCGCACCAAACCTACGGTGCGCGTCGCCAGCCCAGCCCGGCCTGTCCCTGCTCCACGCACCAAGCCTATGGGGTGCGTCGCCAGCCCGGTCCGGCCTGTTCCTGCCACTCGCACCAAACCTACGGTGCGCGTCGCCAGCCCGACCCGGCCGGTTCCTGCTACTCGCACCAAGCCAGGGGTGCGAGTCGTCAGCCTGGTCCGGCCCATTCCTGCTACTCGCACCAAGCCAGGGATGCGAGTCGTCAGCCTGGTGAGGCCCGTTCCGGCTCCACGCACCAAGCCAGGGGTGCGTATCGTCAGCCCGGTCCGGTCCGTTACTGCTCCACGCACCAGGCCAGGGGTGCGCATCGTCAGCCAGGTCCGGTCCGTTCCTGCCTCACGCGCCAAGCCAGGGGTGCGCGTCGTCAGTCCGGTGCCTGATCAGGTACCGGTCAGCTGCTCCACAACGGAGCTTAAGCAATCCGCTCCGTCGATGTCCAGTCCAGATCCAGCCAGCGGGGTCAGACCGGACCAGGGGCGCTACGGGGGGATTATGGAAGGGTGGTGGTCAAGCCCGGAGCCGGAGCCGCCTCCGAGAAGGAATGCCCACCCAGCCCTCCCCTGTTTGGGTTTTGTTGAGGCGCGGTCGCAGTCCGCGCCTTTAGGGGGGGGTACTGTCACGCTCTGGCTCCAGGACTCTGTATGTTGAGCCAGGGTGTGTTCGTTTATGTGTTCTGTTTCTAGGTTGGGTGTTCTAGGTTGTCATTTTCTGTGTTTGCCTGAGTGACTCCCAATCAGAGGCAACGAGTGTCAGCTGTTCGCTGGTTGTCTCTGATTGGGAGACATATTTAAACTGTCTGTTTTCACCTTGTGTTGGTGGGTTTTTGTTCCGTGTTCAGTCATTGTCGCTGTGGACTTCACGAGTCATGTTTTGTTTTGTAATTTCGTGCTTTAACTAATTAAAGTAATTATGTTCGCAACTAACGCTGCGCATTGGTCTACTCCTTTTCAAGACGTTCGTGACACAATGCAATAACTATTGGTCACTCTATTATGGATTATTTTTCTAATGTGTATTCATTATAGAATTGTCAGGTAATGTTTTTTTAAGTGCACTCTAGAGTTGTAGGCCGAGATCTCCAATCCTAAAAGCAAACATAAAATAAACAAGTCATTACAACTTATTTACATACTGTGTGTGCATGTTGTGTTTTATTTTTTTCCTTGTCAGCCACCCATCTCTGCTTCATAAAAAGCTGAGGTCTGGCGCTCCCTCCAGCTCATCTTTCTCCTTGGCCTTGGTTGCCTGAATTTAATTGCTCTGCTCTATCGATCGCTACATAAATCCATCGTGGAGAAGAAACGTTAGTTTGGCCGGAGCGATGTGGATGGGTAACCAGGGAATGGCCTTGGTACATAAACAGTATTTTTGCAGCACAATAAACATATTCGCCTGCCACTCCTGGGAACCCTGTACAAATGCGAGGGCTGTTGGGGCCCCCGTTTCAACTCCAGATGACACAACCTCCACACACGCCCAGAGGGTTGCAGGTCTGCCGACTTCCTTTTCGTCACTCATTTTAATCAGAGAAATATCCAATAAACCAAAGACGTTGCTTTATCTGTGAATGTACTTTATTTCACACTTTATTTCCTAAAATAAAATGGAGAACACAAAATAAACAAGTTATTACCATTTATTTACATTGGGTCTAATGTGTGTTTGATGGGGGCATGTTTTTAAACTCAGAAAAAAAGAATTTCCTCAAACTGTACACATTAAGCAATACTGTATTACAAAATTATCAATCACATTTTGATTTGATAGATATTTAAAGTAATAGTTATGTAGATATTTATAATGGATATGTAGGCCTAGATATCTCCAATCCTAAAATAAAATGGAGCATGCATAAAATAAACAACATTGGGGCTAATGTGTGTGACACACAGAGAGAGTGAATGTTTTATTTTTCCTTGTCAGCCACCCATCTCTGCTTTGTCAGTCTTGATAGGCCCAGTGTATGCACTTCTGGGTGAGGTTGTCGGGCAGTGGTGTAGTGCATGGCAGATCTGAAAGAGAGATGCACAAAGTGACAGTAAGTATACAGCTCAACAACATGTTTGTGTGTGCGCATATCTGTTGGTGTGAATGTAATATAATTCTGAATTACCTGAGCAAGTTGAGGTGACTAAACTGCTTGGAGTAATCCTGGAATGTAAACTGTCACGGTCAAAACATATTGATACAACAGTAGCTCAGATGGGGAGAAGGCTGTCCATAACAAAGCGCTGCTCTGCCTTCCTAACAACACTATCAACAAGGCAGTCATCTATGAACTTTTAAACCTCTTGACGAATGATCTGGCCTAAATGGCTGTACTCTTTTGTAATCTCCACCGGCACAGCCAGAAGAGTGGCCACGTCTCAGAGCTTGGCTCCTCTCTCTTCTTCCTAGGTTCCTGCCTTTTCTAGGGAGTTTTTCCTAGCCACTTTGCGTCTACATCTGCATTGATTGCTCTTTGGGGTTTTAGGCTGGGTATATGTATAAAGTACTTTGACAACTGCTGATGTAAAAAGGGATTTTATAAAATACATTTGATTGATTTGTATATGCTTCTATTCATGTCAGTAACTCTAAATGTGACATTGCGTTATCTTACATTTCCTCAACAGGAAGTTGTACCTTAAGCCAACACTTTTTCCTCGTGCTGGGGACAAGAGGCTTCAGGTGTGGGACTGGAGGACCTAGAGAATTAGAATATTAACTATAATTAGTTCCCACATTTATGAATGAAATTCAATGTGGGTTAGCTGTGTATCTTATGTGATTGAGAATTGCGGAATGATATATATATATATGTCAATTTTCTTTCGAAAATCTGCCACTGAACCACAAAATTCTATCTAGTGAGAGTGCATACAACCTTTAGCTTATTGTACCAGGTCAACAATAAAAATAAATTCAAGGGAGACCTGGCAAAGAGGGCGGAGCTCTCAAGTTAAATACATATCCATAGCAGCAGCTAAAGGCAATGTGACCACCACCACAGCAGCTATGGTATGGCTAAAGACAATGTGACACTACCACAGCAGCTATGGTATGGCTAAAGACAATGTGACACTACCACAGCAGCTATGGTATGGCTAAAGACAATGTGACCACCACCACAGCAGCTATGGTATGGCTAAAGATAATGTGACACTACCACAGCAGCATGAATAAAGAAGAAGAAGAAGAAGAAGAAGAAGAAGAAGAAGAAGATGGTGCCTTGCTGCCTTGCGACTAGCTCTTAGGAAACCTTGCAGAATTATTATTATTTTTTTATGTATTATTTTTTTTACACTAGCCCAGATTTGTTTTTGTGTTATTACATACAGCCGGGAAGAACTATTGGATATCAGAGCGGTGGTAACTCACCAGCACTACCAGCATTACGACCAGGAATACGACTTTCCTGTTCGCTCCCCCCAGGACAATTGAACAGATTCCAGAGGCTGACCCAAAAACAAAGCCGGCGGAGGAGAGGTACTCGGAGCTGCCCGCTGGTCCGACTTAGGATGCGCGCACACCACCCACCGCTTCAGAGTATACTACTCGCTAATGTTCAGTCTCTGGATAATAAAGTTGACGAGCTCAGGGCGAGGGTTTCTTACCAGAGAGATATCAGGGATTGTAACATCCTCTGTTTCACGGAAACATGGCTCTCTTGGGATATACTGTCTGAGTTGGTCCAGCCATTTGGGTTCTCAGTTCATGGCGCAGACAGGAATAAATATCTCTCCGGGAAGCAGAAGGGCAGAGGTGTATCTTTCATGATTAACGACTCATGGTGTAATTGTGGTAACATACAGGAACTCAAGTCCTTTTGTTCACCCGACCAAAAATACCTCACAATCAAATGCAGACCGTATTATCTCCCAAGATAATTTTCTTTGGTTATAGTCACGGCCGTGTATATCCCCCCTCAAGCCGATACCACGACGGCCCTCAAATAACTTCACTGGACTTTATGCAAACTGGAAACCACATATCCTGAGGCTGCATTTATTGTAGCTGGGGATTTTAACAAAGGATAAGGCTACCAAAGTTCTATCAACATATCGACTGTAGTACTCGCGCTGCTAAAACACTCGACCACTGTTATTCCAAATTCCGGGATGCCTACAAGGCCCTCCCCCGCCCTCCTTTTGGCAAATCTGTCCACGACTCCATTTTGCTCCTCCCTTCCTATACGCAGAAACTCAAACAGGAAGTACCCGTGCTAAGGACTATTCAACGCTGGTCTGACCAATCGGAATCCACGCTTCAAGATTGTTTTCATCACGTGGACAGGGATATGTTCCGGGTAGCTTCCAAGAATAATATAGACTAAAATACTGAAACGGTGACTGAGTTTATCAGGAAGTGTATAGGAGATGTTGTACCCACTGTGACTATTTAAACCTACCCTAACCAGAAACCGTGGATAGATGGCAGCATTCACGCAAAACTGAAAGCGCAAACCACCGCATTCAACCATGGCAAGGTGACTGGGAATATGGCAGAATACAAACAGAGTAGTTATTCACTCCGCAAGGCAATCAAACAGGCAAAACGTCAGTATAGAGACAAAGTGGAGTCGCAATTCAAGGGCTCAGACACGAGACATATGTGGCAGGGTCTACAGATAATTACGGACTACAAGAGGAAACTGCCCTATCCCATCTGGACAAGAGGAGTACCTATGTAAGAATGCTGTTCATTGACTGTAGCTCAGCATTCAACACCATAGTACCCTCCAAGCTCATCATTAAGCTCGAGGCCCTGGGTCTGAACCCCGCCCTGTGCAACTGGGTCCTGGACTTCCTGATGGGCCGCCCCCAGATGGTGAAGGTATGAAACAACACCTCCACTACACTGATCCTCAACACTGGGGCCCCACAAGGGTGCGTGCTCAGCCTCCTCCTGTACTCCCTGTTCACCCATGACTTTGTGGCCAAGCACGCCTCCAACTCAACTCAATCATCAAGTTTGCAGATGACACAACAATAGTAGGCTTGATTACCAACAATGACGAGACAGCCTACAGAGAGGAGGTGAGGGCTCTGGGAGTGTGGTGCCAGGAAAATAACCTCTCACTCAACATCAACAAAACAAAGGAGATGATTGTGGACTTCAGGAAACAGCAGAGGGAGCACGCCCTTATCCACATAGACGGGACTGCAGTGGAGAAGGTGGAAAGCTTCAAGTTCCTCGGCGTACACATCACTGACAAACTATGTGGTGAAGAAGGCACAACAGCACCTCTTCAACCTCAGGAGGCTGAAGAAATTTGGCTTGGCACCTAAAACCCTCACAAACCTTTACAGATGCACAATTGAGAGCATCCTGTCGGGCTGTATCACTGCCTGGTACGGCAACTGCACCGCCCACAACCGCAGGGCTCTCCAGAGGGTGATGCGGTCTGCCCAATGCATTACCGGGGGCAAACTACCCGCCCTCCAAGACACCTACAGCACCCGATGTCACAGGAAGGCCAAAAAGATAATCAAGGACAACAACCACCCGAGCCACTGCCTGTTCAGCCCGCTATCATCCAGAAGGCAAGGTCAGTACAGGTGCGTCAAAGCTGTGACCGAGAGACTGAAAAACAGCTTCTATCTCAAGGCTGCATGGGTATCATCTACTACAGGCATTGTTATAACTCAGGTCTGATGCATTTCTACCTGATATTCCTGCCTGCAGTTTTTTACTTACCTAGGCCTCTTCTCACTTGTGATTGCACAAGTTCCTCAGTTGTTGGTGGAGGAATAGGGGGTTAGGAGTCCAGGTCTTCAGACCTTTCTTCTCCTTGGCATCCCGCCACCAGATTCCAACCGCTTCCTCAAAATCTTGCATTGGAGGTCCGGAATGTATCCATATGTCTTCTTAGTCTTTAGTGAGTAGACACTCCAAGTCTGTTTTTATATTTTTTATATAGCTATAAACCAACATAATTTGAGAGTATGCATTGTGTTATAAAATACTAAAAATGTACTTTCAAGGACAATTAGTAAGGTCACAGAGCATTCTGAACAGAACAAATAAGGTTGTGCATGACCTACCTCAATGGTTTAGAGAAAGGAGATTGGATGGTTTACAATACACTGCAAATACACTTAGAAGTTCCAGTTTATATTCAATGACTAAATATTTCTTGCGTCCCACGTCCTCGCCTACTTCTCAATCGTATGGTAGAAGGTGGTCCAGGGTCACTCCCGTCTGACCCTCTTCTCCAATAGGTTTTGAAAAGGAGGCAAGGAAAGAGGATGTAAGCAATTCAGGAAATATTAATTTAGAAAGACCCTGTGTTTTGGCCAATGTGTGAGTCAAACAGGTGCGGTGGGGCGGACTTGAAAAGTTATGTTGTTCAAAAACGTCCTTCTCTAACCTATCGACTTCAAATAGAGGTGGGGACTTACATCTTGGTTCCATCTGCGTTCTGCCTGGCTGGTCTGTCCTTGTGGAAGTTGTAATCTAGTGCTGCCAGCAGTGTTCTGGCCTCATAGACTGGAAAGGAAGAAACGACTGCTGACGCACATCAGAATATGGTTCTGCTAGGACTCAAGATCAGCTGTTGATAAAAAAAAAAAAAAGACAAGTTAAATTGTAATCCTCCTTCGGCTGTGTGTATGTCAAACATCACCCTAATGCAGGGATTCCCAACCATCTCCAAGATGTGACCAATAGACCAATATTTCTATACGTTTTCTGGTGGACCCAGAGGACAGTACTGCAGTGATGCATCATGGCCCATTATCTGTAACCAATTGCTAAATAGGGGGAAGGATTTTTGAGAAAATATTTAACCCACCTGAAGTTCAGGTATTTATGAAGATCCTTCAGCCACTTTGTGTTGGGGACGATGTCTGCGAGAGCCTGATGTGTGTTGCAAAGCTGTCATCAAGGCAAAGGGTGGCTATTTGAAGAATCTCAAATATAAAATATATTTTGATTTGTTTAACACATACGTTTTTCCAGCAGCAGATTATGATCGATAATGTCAAAAGCCGCACTGAAGTCTAACAAAACAGCCCCCACAGCTCCCACAATTTATTATCAATTTCTCTCAGCCAAACATCAGTCATTTGTGTAAGTGCCGTTGAATGCCCTTCCCTATAAGCGTGCTGAAAATCTGTTGTTAATTTGTTTACTGTGAAATAGCATTTGTATCTGGTCAAACACCATGTTTTTTCAAAAGTTTATTAAGGGTTGGTAACAGAACAGGCTGATTGGTCGGCTGTTTGAGCCCGTAAAGGGTGCTTTGCTATTCTTGGGTAGCGGAATGACTTGTTCTTCTCTCCAGGCCTGAGGGTACACACTTTCCTGTAGGCTTAGATTGAAGAGATGGCAAATAGGAGTGGCAATATTGTCCTCAGTAATTTTCCATCCAAGTTGTTAGACCCAGGTGGCTTGTCGTTGTTGATAGACAACAATACTTTTTTCACCTCTTCCACACTCACTTTACGGAATTCAAATTCATTGTCTTTCATAATTTGGTCAGTTATACATTGTCATGACAGTGGATGAAAGGAGCCATCAGCTAGGCAAATGTTTGAAGAAAGCCGGACCCCCTCTCTCCCACAGAAGAGGGGAAGGGGTGCTGTGCCGGTCTTGACACCTTAACACTGGGTCGTACATTTTTTTTATATTTTATTTTTTATCCAGAGCGACTTACAGGAGCAATTAGGGTTAAGTGCCTTGCTCAAGGGCACATCGACCGATTTTTCACCTAGTCGGCTCGGGGATTAGAACCAGTGACCTTTACGGTTACTGGCACAACACTCTTAACCACTAAGCTACATGCCAGGAGAGAAACGATCTCTCTCTGCCTTTTAGTACCCACCAAAGGAATGCCTTAGTCTAGAGAGAGTGTGGCCCGCCTAAAAACTCTAACATCAAAAGATTGGACATTGGAACATTATTTCTGACATCCAAATGTTTGGAATGGTCAGTGGGGATCTAAAGAATAATCATGCCATATTGTTTATTATTTTGTGATGTCATTAAGGATGGTATCAAGAAATAACTGTAACTCTGAAAGTGTACACGTTCTATTTATCAAGTTTACATCTAAATGTTGTATAAAATATATGATTAAGTATGAGAGTACTTTTGTGAAGACAGCAATGTGATTGTATTCTTCTAAATTAGATAATTGTTCTATATAAACTTTATCCAGTCAGTAACCACGCCCAAGTGAGCACAGATATTGGGTCGGCGTGATGGAACATCCCTTTTTACCTGAGGATAAAAGCCTTATTAACGAAATTTACATTTAGACCAGAAAGCGTGGAGCTGTGGCTACACGGCTTAAAATGGTTAGACCAGAAAGACCAGCCGACGTGCAGCGGGAGCTGAACGTTACAAATGGTTGACCCTCTATAACCAGGAAACGTGAGACGTCAGTCCACACGTTTGAAATGGTGAGAAACTCTGAAACTCTCAATCTCTACACAAGAAGAAGAGACTCACTAGACCGTAGCATTACCAGTCTGCAGCTGGCATGTAAATTAGTCTAGAACTTTCACTAAAGACACGAGTTGGGAAGGACAATCCCATCTCAGACAACCGTTGGTACATCTGAAGTGTCTATTCTAACGAGCACTCCATTCGAAGACGAGCCGAGTCTCACCGAAGTGGGATGAAACACTCAAACCCTTTTTGAGAAAGTGGTTCAACAGAGAGACGACGATCAAGGACAGCTACGCGTAAATAAACAAATAAATATGCATTGCATTTCTTATCCGAATGAGCGGTGGTTTCCATATGTCACGATAGTTGAATCTCTTTGTCTCTCCCTTTCCCTCTCTTTCTGATTCCTCTGATTCTGAGTTATTTTTATAACCAAACAGTCATGCTATTGTTAGTCCAGTCCACTAAGGGACCTGTTTTAATCATATTACGTTAGTAATCAGAAACCTATACCGTGTGTGTGTGTGTGTGTGTGTGTGTGTTTATGTATTCTGTGTTATTATTTAGTTAGTTAGTAAATAAATCATTTATCTTTGTTTCATAGTACAGTTTTTTTTTTTTTCAGTTCAGTCACATGATTTCTCAATTTTCAGTATGTGTAGCTAGAATTATTTGCCATTCCTTTTGCCTCATCCCTCTCAACCATACCATTTTAAAATTCCTCATCAATCCACAGGGATTTTTATTTTTTTTATGCTGCTGCAAATGCACATTGCCAACGCCCCTGGGACAATGTACATTTGTAGCAGCACTACGACAGCTCAGCGACACAATGGTAGGGATTATCTGAGCAGGGCTTGGGTCGTCATTGTCTCAACGCAGCCTTGAAATGCGCGGACAGGGTCCAGGAGACAAGATGATTTGGATGGACTCCGTCATTCCTGTAGACCATCTTCTGTTTCCAAAAGGTGTCAAAGTTATCTATAAAAGTGATTCCAACAGAGCTACAGTAATATTTTAGCCAGGCGTGCAATGCCAGTAGCCTGCTGAATCTCTCACAGCCGCTGCCCAGAGGTGATACCCGACCTGAAATAATCGGCCACTTTTTGGAATCTTTCAGAGCTAGTATCAGTTCTTTAAAATCAATTTTCAGCAGTTCCGAGCTAGCCCTGCCTCAGCATATGACACCCTTCTCTCCGGGACCACCCTCACTGCCTCAGCATATGACACCCTTCTCTCCGGGACCACCCTCACTGCCTCAGCATATGACACCCTTCTCTCCGGGACCACCCTCACTGCCTCAGCATATGACACCCTTCTCTCCGGGACCACCCTCACTGCCTCAGCATATGACACCCCTTCTCTCCGGGACCACCCTCACTGCCTCAGCATATGACACCCTTCTCTCCGGGACCACCCTCACTGCCTCAGCATATGACACCCTTCTCTCCGGGACCACCCTCACTGCCTCAGCATATGACACCCTTCTCTCCACTCTCACTTGTTGCACCTCCACTGCCTGTTTCATTAACTCACACCCACCATATGCCACACTATGAGCACTCCCACAGCTGCAGGACTTTGGTTGTACCCAGTCGCTACACTATGGTCAGCCGCAGCACTTTGGTTGTACCCTCTTTTACACTTCCCATACTCAGGCTCCCCTCCACACCTGGCACACCTCTTTCACTCTTTACAGGCTGTTGCAACACGCCCAAACCTCTGGCAGTTATAACATCTTAAAGGCTTCGGTACATAAGCCCTCACATAATAACTAATATATCCTATTGTTAATTTGTTTGGCAGAATGCTGTCCTCGAAGAGTAACAGAATAGATGTGCTGTCTACCCTCTCACTCCATCCCTTGTTGCTTGCAATCTTTGAACATTCACCTCCTCTCAGGTTGCCTCTTACCTCTTTAATGTTAACACTCACGGGTACTTCCTGTTACCACCCCTTTAGACCACTCAGGCTTTCCTGTTATCTCCCCTTTAGTCCACTGCTTCCCTGCTTGGTCAAGTAAAAAGTAAATGTAATTGGTAAAATATACTGAAGTATCAACAGTAAAAGTATATTAATTTCAAATTCCTTATATTAAGCAAAACCAGATGGCGCCATTTTCTTTTTCAAAAAATGTATCAATAGCCAGAGGTACACTTCAACCCTCAGACATCATTTACAAACAAAGCATGTGTGTTTAGTGAGTCCGCCAGATCAGAGGCAGTAGGGATGACCAGGGATGTTCTCTTGATAAGTGTGTGAATTAGACAATTTCCCCTGTCCTGCTAAGCATTCAAAATGTAACGAGTACATTTGGGTTTCAGGGAAAGGAGTAAAAAGTACATAATTTTCATTAGGAATGTAGTGAAGTAAAAGTAGTCAAAAATATCAATAGTAAAGTAAAGTACAGATACCCCAAAAACTACTTAAGTAGTACTTTAACGTATTTTTACTTGTATTACTTTACACCACTGCTCTTCCTCATCCTCGCCACTCTCTGGAAACTATGTTGCTCTCCTCTAGCTTCCTCTGAGCCTGCGATGGAAACTATGTTGCTCTCCTCTAGCTTCCTCTGAGCTGGCGATGGAAACTATGTTGCTCTCCTCTAGCTTCCTCTGAGCTGGCGATGGAAACTATGTTGCTCTCCTCTAGCTTCCTCTGAGCCTGCGATGGAAACTATGTTGCTCTCCTCTAGCTTCCTCTGAGCTGGCGATGGAAACTATGTTGCTCTCCTCTAGCTTCCTCTGAGCTGGCGATGGAAGCTATGTTGCTCTCCTCTAGCTTCCTCTGAGCTGGCGATGGAAACTATGTTGCTCTCCTCTAGCTTCCTCTGAGCTGGCGATGGAAACTATGTTGCTCTCCTGTAGCTTCCTCTGAGCTGGCGATGGAAACTATGTTGCTCTCCTCTAGCTTCCTCTGACCTGGCGATGGAAACTATGTTGCTCTCCTCTAGCTTCCTCTGAGCTGGCGATGGAAACTATGTTGCTCTCCTCTAGCTTCCTCTGAGCTGGCGATGGAAACTATGTTGCTCTCCTCTAGCTTCCTCTGAGCCTGCGATGGAAACTATGTTGCTCTCCTCTAGCTTCCTCTGAGCCTGCGATGGAAACTATGTTGCTCTCCTCTAGCTTCCTCTGAGCTGGCGATGGAAACTATGTTGCTCTCCTCTAGCTTCCTCTGAGCCTGCGATGGAAACTATGTTGCTCTCCTCTAGCTTCCTCTGAGCCTGCGATGGAAGCTATGTTGCTCTCCTCTAGCTTCCTCTGACCTGGCGATGGAAACTATGTTGCTCTCCTCTAGCTTCCTCTGAGCCTGCGATGGAAACTATGTTGCTCTCCTCTAGCTTCCTCTGACCTGGCGATGGAAACTATGTTGCTCTCCTCTAGCTTCCTCTGAGCCTGCGATGGAAACTATGTTGCTCTCCTCTAGCTTCCTCTGAGCTGGCGATGGAAACTATGTTGCTCTCCTCTAGCTTCCTCTGAGCCTGCGATGGAAACTATGTTGCTCTCCTCTAGCTTCCTCTGACCTGGCGATGGAAACTATGTTGCTCTCCTCTAGCTTCCTCTGAGCCTGCGATGGAAGCTATGTTGCTCTCCTCTAGCTTCCTCTGAGCCTGCGATGGAAACTATGTTGCTCTCCTCTAGCTTCCTCTGAGCTGGCGATGGAAACTATGTTGCTCTCCTCTAGCTTCCTCTGAGCTGGCGATGGAAACTATGTTGCTCTCCTCTAGCTTCCTCTGAGCTGGCGATGGAAACTATGTTGCTCTCCTCTAGCTTCCTCTGAGCTGGCGATGGAAACTATGTTGCTCTCCTCTAGCTTCCTCTGAGCCTGCGATGGAAACTATGTTGCTCTCCTCTAGCTTCCTCTGAGCCTGCGATGGAAACTATGTTGCTCTCCTCTAGCTTCCTCTGAGCCTGCGATGGAAACTATGTTGCTCTCCTCTAGCTTCCTCTGAGCCTGCGATGGAAACTATGTTGCTCTCCTCTAGCTTCCTCTGAGCCTGTGATGGAAACTATGTTGCTCTCCTCTAGCTTCCTCTGAGCTGGCGATGGAAGCTATGTTGCTCTCCTCTAGCTTCCTCTGAGCTGGCGATGGAAACGATGTTGCTCTCCTCTAGCTTCCTCTGAGCTGGCGATGGAAACTATGTTGCTCTCCTCTAGCTTCCTCTGAGCCTGCGATGGAAACTATGTTGCTCTCCTCTAGCTTCCTCTGAGCTGGCGATGGAAACTATGTTGCTCTCCTCTAGCTTCCTCTGATTCTGCGATGGAAACTATGTTGCTCTCCTCTAGCTTCCTCTGAGCCTGCGATGGAAACTATGTTGCTCTCCTCTAGCTTCCTCTGAGCCTGCGATGGAAACTATGTTGCTCTCCTCTAGCTTCCTCTGAGCTGGCAATGGAAGCTATGTTGCTCTCCTCTAGCTTCCTCTGACCTGGCGATGGAAACTATGTTGCTCTCCTCTAGCTTCCTCTGAGCTGGCGATGGAAACTATGTTGCTCTCCTCTAGCTTCCTCTGAGCTGGCGATGGAAACTATGTTGCTCTCCTCTAGCTTCCTCTGAGCTGGCGATGGAAACTATGTTGCTCTCCTCTAGCTTCCTCTGAGCTGGCGATGGAAACTATGTTGCTCTCCTCTAGCTTCCTCTGAGCCTGCGATGGAAGCTATGTTGCTCTCCTCTAGCTTCCTCTGAGCTGGCGATGGAAGCTATGTTGCTCTCCTCTAGCTTCCTCTGAGCCTGCGATGGAAACTATGTTGCTCTCCTCTAGCTTCCTCTGAGCCGGCGATGGAAACTATGTTGCTCTCCTCTAGCTTCCTCTGAGCTGGCGATGGAAACTATGTTGCTCTTCTCTAGCTTCCTCTGAGCCTGCGATGGAAACTATGTTGCTCTCCTCTAGCTTCCTCTGAGCCTGCGATGGAAACTATGTTGCTCTCCTCTAGCTTCCTCTGAGCCTGCGATGGAAACTATGTTGCTCTCCTCTAGCTTCCTCTGACCTGGCGATGGAAACTATGTTGCTCTCCTCTAGCTTCCTCTGAGCCTGCGATGGAAACTATGTTGCTCTCCTCTAGCTTCCTCTGAGCCTGCGATGGAAACTATGTTGCTCTCCTCTAGCTTCCTCTGAGCCTGCGATGGAAACTATGTTGCTCTCCTCTAGCTTCCTCTGAGCTGGCGATGGAAGCTATGTTGCTCTCCTCTAGCTTCCTCTGAGCCTGCGATGGAAACTATGTTGCTCTCCTCTAGCTTCCTCTGATCTGGCGATGGAAGCTATGTTGCTCTCCTCTAGCTTCCTCTGAGCCTGCGATGGAAACTATGTTGCTCTCCTCTAGCTTCCTCTGACCTGGCGATGGAAACTATGTTGCTCTCCTCTAGCTTCCTCTGAGCCTGCGATGGAAGCTATGTTGCTCTCCTCTAGCTTCCTCTGAGCCTGCGATGGAAACTATGTTGCTCTCCTCTAGCTTCCTCTGAGCTGGCGATGGAAACTATGTTGCTCTCCTCTAGCTTCCTCTGAGCCTGCGATGGAAACTATGTTAATCTCCTCTAGCTTCCTCTGAGCTGGCGATGGAAACTATGTTAATCTCCTCTAGCTTCCTCTGAGCCTGCGATGGAAACTATGTTGCTCTCCTCTAGCTTCCTTTTCTTCGTCTCCATAGACCTCTCAGTCCTCTAGAAACCCCTGCTCCCTTTTGTCTCCCGCTTTCTCTTTATTTTTCTCTTTCATATTCCCCCCTTTATTTGTACCGCTATGCTCCATACCGGCTTCCCTTTCCTCTCCATCACTATCTCCTACCATCTCTGACCCAGTCACAGCACAGCCATGCCGAACCAGAGTAAAGTTTGATTGTTTGCTTTTTTTTTTGAAAACGCGCGCCACATATCACCATATGAATGGTGTGTGTGATTGGTAAGATGATTTCCACCTTTTATTGGGTGATTGTAGTCTAATCGGGTGCACCAATGGTAGCAGCAAAGACAGTACCAAAGATTTTTTATAACTAACCCAAGATAGACCACAGCCTGTCTTCTTCTTCGATGGGGTTTAATGACGGTTTGCATCCAATGTTAATGTTGCATTACCGCCATTAACTGGATGGGGTATTGAACAACAACAACAAAATAAATCAATTGCGGGAAAGGGGGAAAAACAACATAATACAATATTCAAAATAGACACATCAACAAACAAACACAACCCATTCCATTCCCTTAATCACAGTCCATTCTAAAATACATCCCTACACAGGCTCAGGGGCATTTGAGGGCGGATCATTCTCTGCCAGGATTCCTTGCAAGGCCACAGATGTGAAATTACTTAAACCCACAAAACTTTCAGCTGCATTCACAATGATTCCAATTTTCTCAGACATCTTTTCCGCTTGTGCTGTACAGTTTATGACCATTGCAATAAATAATACAAAGTCCACCATTTTTAACATGTAACATTTAATCATCCCTCGATTGCTGAGAAACCTTCACTGGTCGTTGTGGCTGTACTACCCCGTCAGTCTTCTCACCTCCTCCAGATAGGAGACACATCCCTTAGCCTTGCCACCTCGGCCTCCTTCACCCTAACAGGGCACTCCGGGAATTCAGGCGCATGTTCACTTCCAATATCGCAGCATTTCACTTAATCTGGCATATGATACTCTTCCCGCCTGCACACACTGGACACAAATCCAAATTTTTTTTTTGCATTTGTGACACTGCAGGGGTTTTGTGCACATAAGCTCTTACAGGGTATCTCATGAATCCTAATTGATATGAGAAGGGAGAGACTCTTCATCAAAGAACGGTAGTTTAGAACAGACGTGAATTTCTTTTCTCCATCCACCATACAGGTCAGTCGACGTGAGCCAACCACTCCATCTACAGCACCAGTCAAAAGTTTGGACACACCTACTCATTCATGGGTTTCTCTTTATTTTTTTACTATTTTCTACACTGTAGACTAATAGTGAAGACATCAAAACTATGAAATAACACATATGGAATTATGTAGTAACCAAAAAAGTGTTAAACAAATTAAAGTATATTTTATATTGGAGATTCTTCAAGTAGCCACCCTTTGCCTTGATGACAGCTTTGCACACTTGACATTCTCTCAACCAGCTTCATGAGGTAGTCACCTGGAATGCATTTAAATTAACAGGTGTGACTTGTTAAAAGTTCATTTGTGGAATTTCTTTCCTTCTTAATGCGTTTGAGCCAATCAGTTGTGTTGTGACAAGCTAGGGGTGGTATACAGAAGATAGCCCTATTTGGTAAAAGACCAATTCCATATTATGGCAAGAACAGCTCAAATAAGCAAAGAGAAATGACAGTCCATCATTACTTTAAGACATGAAGGTCAGTCAATACAGAACATTTCAAGAACTTTGAACGTTTCTTCAAGTACAGTCGCAAAAACCATTAAGCGCTATGATGAAACTGGTTTTCATGAGGACCGCCATAGGAATGGAAGACCCAGAGTTACCTCTGCTGCAGAGGATAAGTTCATTAGAGTTACCAGCCTCAGAAATTGCAGCCCAAATAAATGCTTCACAGAGTTCAAGTAACAGACACATCTCAACATCAACTGTTCAGAGGTGACTGCGTGAATCAGGCCTTCATGGTCGAATTGCTGCAAAGAAAGCACTACTAAAGGACACCAATAAGAAGAAGAGATTTGCTTGGGCCAGGAAACACGAGCAATGGACATTAGACCGGTGGAAACCTGTCCTTTGGTCTGATGAGTCCAAATTTGAGATTTTTGCTTCCAACCACCATTTCTTTGTGAGACGCAGAGTAGGTGAAAGGATGATCTCCGCATGTGTGGTTCCCACCGTGAAGCATGGAGGAGGAGGTGTTATGGTGTGGGGGTGCTTTGATGGTGACACTGTTGGTGATTTATTTAGAATTCAAGGCACACTTAACCAGCATGGCTACCACAGCATTCTGCAGCAATACGCCATCCCATCTGATTTGCGCTTAGTGGGACTATCATATGTTTTTCAACAGGACAATGACCCAACACACCTCCAGGCTGTGTATGGGCTATTTGACCAAGAAGGAGAGTGATGGATTGCTGCATCAGATGACCTGGCCTCCACAATCACCCGACCTCAACCCAATTGAGATGGTTTGGGATGAGTTGGACCGCTAACGTTAGCTAGCTAGGGTGTGATGTTAGCTTGATTAGCTCGCTATCTAGTACAATTAAATAGATGGCATAGCCAACATGCATCCACACAGTAAACAAACAGCTAGATTCTGACTTCAATCTTCATCCACAGCCTATGTTTATTATTATTATTATTATTTAAGATTTTTTATAACTAACCCAAGATAGACCACAGCCTGTGTTTATTATGGGAGCAAATAAATCATAGTGGGCAGAACAAGCAAGGAAGTGGGCAGAGCCAAGAGCTAGCGAGATCCTATTGGCGCGTTCTCTAGCATGTAGTTGCATATTTCTACTCTGTGAAGCATGTGTGCGATGACTAAATTCGCCCTTGCACTCCTTCTAAACAATTAGATATTTTTTCAAGTGTGGCAAAGGGTAAAGTCTACAAAACAGATTCTTGTTTTGGGAACAGAAAATTGTATTGAGATCAAATGTTTCTTCGATGAGAAAATGTGCAGAATGTCGGCCAAATTTCATCTTGCTCCATCTTCTACCACTGCCGGCCACTGGACTTCCTCTCATCACCATATTTGGTGGTGAGTGGAAATGGTAACTGCATGCTTCAGATTTATACATCTGGTCAGGGGCGCAACTTTTGTTTTAGAAGTGGGGGGGACATAATTTTTGGTTTATATCCAGTCAGATAAACACTCCAAACAGCCTACCCAACTGCTCAGAGGCGTCCGCATGGTCCTAAAGCACACCGTTGCCGTCTTTTGTAGCACATTCCAATGATAAAACTTGGGCGGACAGAATTGCCATTCTGAATGCCAGTGAAAGTTGCCCCCCTACATCCGGTGACACATCTGGCTCATTTTTCTATCTGTGACAGTACAGAATTAGCACGGAAAAGTCTAAATCCTTGGGACGTCCCAACTCTGACGTCACCCCATTGAAATTGAAAACGGTTTGAAAAAAAGGGTTAATGCCATGTCGGAAAGTCGAGACCTCTGAATTAAAATGAAAGTAAGTTATTTACGTAGAGCTTCCTATTTGTTGATTCTGGTACCTCCCAAGTGGGAATCTCGGTATCTGACTCTTCCGCCTAGGTTAGCGAGTGGGACATTTCAGAGTTTCCAACATGACGTGAACGTGACAGAAGGCAGAGACAGAAGAGGAAGTGAAACGCCCCACTCGCCGTTATTTACAATTTTTTGGGGGGGGTTCAATTAAAGTAATTGGGAGACTCTCAATTGCATAATCCTCGCGTCCTCTCTCCTCACCTCCTTCTCAAAACCCATTGGATGAAAAAGCCAGAGGTCCCGCCCCTCTGACCTTCTCCTCCAATGGGTTTTGAGAAGGAGGCGAGGAGAGAGGATGCGAGGAGTATGCATTTGAGAGTCTCTTAATTAACTAAGTAGACCATGCCCAGCAGCTATTGCGTTGGTGTCTATGGGAGACACCCAGTTAAGTAAACCGGAACTTACCTATTTTTTTAAATGGCAAATGGCCTGAGTGAACTATTTTCATTTATCCACCATCTTTGGTTAAGGTTATGCCGTGTTCAAAACAACTCAGAACTAGGAACTCAGAAATCTCCGACCTACGACTTCGGTGCATTCAAAACAAAGTTTTTTTTTTTTAAGAACTCAGACTCTGCATAATCGCTTTGAATCCAACTCGGAATTCCAAGTCGGAAAATCAGGCATGGTCCTAGAGCTCCAACTTTCTGACCTGAAATCACTGACATCATGATTTGACCTCGTTTTTTTTCTTCAGAGTTCAGAGTTGTCTTGAAAGAAGTAAGTTGGGTCTTCACTAGTTACCACAGCCACAAAGTCATACTTATGGCTAAATCCTGCCTATTTCTAAGATTTATCTTCTTAAAATCTGATTTTAAACCTAACCCTAACCTTAACCCTAGCCACACTGCTAACCTTATACTAACCCTAACCTTAAATTAAGACCAAAAAGCACATTTTTTGTTTTCATACATTTTTACAATATAGACAATTTTGACTTTGTGGCTCTGTTAACTAGTGACCACCCCAAAGTTTAATCGGTTAGTTTAAGCCAGTATCCTTGGAACGTCCCTACCCTAAACCCTAAACCCTGAACCCTAAACCCTAAACCCTAAACCCTAAACCCTAAACCCTAAACCCTAAACCCTAACCTACATAAGGGACCGAAACGGCGGGGGCCGTATGATCGGTGGGACTCACCATATGGCAAATGGACGGCCCCTTACTAGACGTCCGCGGGTGAGCTAAAAATGGGGCGACGGCCCCGGGTCGAGCCCCCGGGCCCCGCCCCTCGCGAAGTCGCGAAACGAAGTCTCCAGGACCTTTGCTTTCCGGGATATGAATTTTTCTTTTTTGGGGAAAATTCCTGCAGTACCGGACAGTTCCACAGTGTGGCGATGAGCGTCATATTGCAAATGGACGTTTCATCAGCCAAATGGACTTGGCCGTTTCTCGTAAACTATACTGACTTTGAAAGCGAAACTCGGTGAGCGGGGGGGGCGGCCAGATGTGCTTTTAGCCTGAAGACAAGATGGCGTCGAGGACGCCACGCTCTTCGAGTTAATGCACATTTTCTGGGATTAGATGTCGAAAACGGTCATACAGCGCTAATTTGACTGCGGCGCGTCAAAGTACACGACCCTACGGTGTAAGGAAAAATGGAACCAGCAATTTAACTGTCGTCGTTTACGAGAAATCGTAAAACGTCACATTGACAAAAAAAAAAAAAGTTTTTTTTGTAGAAAACACTTATAGGCCCATTTGAGGCGTGTTAAGGCGCATCCGTTAAGGCAGGTTTCGGAGCTCTACGTGATTTCTGTGATTTTATGTGATTTTCTGGGTAAAATTTGTCCATCTTTAACTAGTTATGTACATTTGCAACACTGATATGGACGTGTCCATTTGCCATTACGTATATTGCCAGTGCCAATATGTTGTAATGCAATTGGACAGTGCCAATATGTTGTAATGCAATTGGACAGTGCCAATATGTTGTAATGCAATTGGACAAACTAACACAAGTACTCTTTTGAGACCCAAAGAACCACCCCAGAAGCCCAGGACACAGAGAAAGCACCCATAGAGACATGCTGTAGCCTGACAAGCGCTCACAGTAGCCATCAGACCTCCGAAAAAAACTCACACGCACAGCCAAGCTGGAGTGATACAGTGTGGGGCTTACAGACGCACAGAGCCTGCAATAGTTACCTGAATTGGAACCATCAAAGAACCGTCAGACCTAGAGCTCTGAAACTTTAAAAAACGGTTCTAGAGCTTAAGCCAGTCCTGCACAGTGAGTTTCGTGGCTCTAGGAGGTTCTCCGGCCTTGAAACAGCCTCGTACATTTGCAATAAGTTCCATTCATTTTTATCATCACGAATATTACGACATTTAGAAAAGTCCCAGAATCACAAGGCTGGGTGCATTGAAACCGGCCCGGCCCATAGAAACGGAACATAAAAGTCTCTGGCCGATAGCTCGTTCAGGGACCCCATAGCGACCCCTGAAAGAAGTGATTTTTCAGCACTAATTAAGGTCGCTGCGCGGGCTCCGAATGACCTATCAAGCCGAAACTCTGGATTCCGGATCGCCTCAGCTGGGCCTACACATAATGTCAGAATCGGACCCGCAGCTTGAACGTAACTACGTGTTTTATGTTTTTTTATGGTTTCGAACAGAAGGCGCTATGTGTTTTGGTCCGGCTCTGACATATGTGATAGGTGGCTTCTAAACGAGTTGGACAAAGTGAGTTTGGTGTCAGATTGTATCCGTTTGGTGTCAGTATGACATTTTTTTGGAGTGATGGCTGAGTTGATGGCTGACTGTCCAATTGCAGCAGAAAGTATTGGCAGTGGCAATATGTCATTTGGCAAATGGACACTCTCCATCACCCAAACAGGGAGTTATCATCACCAAGTTGTTATGCTGAAACCATCACTGAAAGGCAAATGGATGGCATCACTGTAGTCTCTAGGCCGTTCCGAGTTCAACGAGGGGCCCCACTTGACCGTAGCTCGCTCGGGCTGACCGCAGCATCTGTGCAAATAAGTAGGCCCGGAGTGAAGCCTGACTAGTAGTTATTTCAACATGATTGGACATTTTGCGGCCTCTGGGTCTCACAGAGACGCGCCGTTTTCGACTATCTCATCGGGGGGAGGTTGGGGTGGACAAGCCACAGAGTTATTCTAGCTGCGTGCAGCGGTTCATTCAGTCTGACCCATCCGAGTTGTTCCCCCACAGGATAACATGGGTATACATGTAATGCTCTAACTCTGCTCCTGTTTATGCAATTTGCAAAATTCCTTTTGCCACGTGATCAGGGTCACCTGTAGCTCCTCTGATATGAATATTAATACAGTAGATGGTCCCTTCATATACTAAAACAGAAGGATGACCTGGGGTGAAAAAAAAAAACTGGCTTTCTGAAATCAACACTGAGAGGCAAATGGATGGCATCACTGTAATCTCGAGGCCGCTCCGAGTTCAACGAGGTGCCCCACTTGACCGTAGCTCGCTCGGGCTGACCGCAGTGACTGTGCAAAGAAAAAAGGCCCAAAATGAAGCCTTGACCTCAATTTATATGCTTTTGGGCCACAGCGAGAGAACCGTTGAGGCTAGAAACACAATTCAACCACAGGAACGCTCCTAAGGTCCTCCCGATCCGTGCAAGCCTACCCGTGACCATGTGGAATTAACCCTTAACAGTGACAACAGCGTGCATTTATTCACACTCATTTCCCCCCATAGAAATACATTGCCTGCTGCCCTAACTTCAACTTGATGCCTATGTGGGTTTTGATTGCCATATCAAACTGTCCTCTTTGTCAACCCATCAGGCCACTATAAGGATTACCTGTGTTGAGTTTCAGCTTCCTGGAGCAACCGGAAGTGGTAAGACTGACCCTAAACATGGTTTAGATTGACCCAACCTGCAGATTGTGAAAACACTACATTCAACCCTCTGTAAAAAATGCAGATTGACCTGAAACTCAGGATTCTGTATGAGCGTATCCCAATGAGGATATGTGTGTAATTACAGCTTCCTGTGACAACCGGAAGTGCCTTAAAATGGGGTCATAGGGGCTGTTTCAAAGGGTTAAAAAGGTCACATCCTTCCAAAATGTCACATGTGTGATTAGGCAACCCTCATGAACCGGTAAATAGCAGAGAACCGGGTTTTTATTCGTTTTTTTTTTGAGAGCACAGCCTACTCTATGGAGCTATAGACCTCCAGGCTTCTAGGCCTACACCCCCTGCCCGGTCACTAGGTGCACTCCTGGTAACCCGTCCATCACCAGGTGTACTCTTGCTAACCAGTCCGGTCACCCATGCCTGACAGCATGGATGTGTGTTTTAGTGAGAGTAGTGTGTTTTGGAAATAGAATGCATTTGACTAGAGCCTGACAATGTGGGCCTGCATGGAAGTCAGCAGGGCCACAAGGGTGCAACAGCTTTAACAGAATCCACTGTAACATAATGGCATTGGTAATGTTTCATATGGCAAACGTACAAGTCCATTTGCAATACATTTCAATGGGCATTAATATCACCAATTGGACTTGCTGTAACATGCTGTTAAAAAGCTTAAGAGCCAAATTTTCAAGATTATTGAACTCGGGCTGGCCAACGAATGATAGTGGATCCTCTCCCTTACTCATTGGTGTTGATTTCAGCATGTCCATTTGGCTCATAATAAAGGCCCATTCAAACTTATTGCAAATGTACTTGTACGTTTGCCATATGAAACATTGCCAATGCCAATATGTTATACTTATACATTAGGAATATGTTTGAATGGGCCTTTATTATGAGCCAAATGGACATGCTAAAATCAACACCTATGACTAAGGGAGAGGTTCCACTGTCATTTGTTGGCCAGCCCGAGTTCAATAATCTTGAAAGTTTGGCTTTTAAGCTTTGTAAGAGCATGTTACAGCATGTCCAATTGGTGGTTATAAATGCCTCTCTGCAAGGCGGAGAGGATATTCTCCGCTACTGGCCTGCTCTCCCGAAGCCACAGACTCTGGCCAAACTCGTGTTTCTAAAAATGAATGCAAAGGCACTGTAGACTGAGGCTTATAAAGCATTTTTCATTTAATTTGTATTTATTCTAAGTAACTCACAGTCTACATACACAATTTATAGACTATAATGATTTAATACAACAAAATGTTGTTTAAATGCTGAGCCCTTTATGTCCCTGCCAGTCTAGTGTTGCACTCGCTAATGCTTCACAATTTATTTCTTTGTAGGCTTTAGCCATGAAATAATATAAATAATAATACAGCCTAAATAACTCATTCTTGTTCCTTCTTCGGCTCCCTGTCTGGCTCCTGACCTATTTAGAGTATTTATACAGCTGAAGTGGGAAGTTTACATAAACCTTAGCCAAATACATTTAAACTCTGTTTTTCACAATTCCTGACATTTAATCCTAGTAAACATTCCCTGTTTTAGGTCAGTTAGGTTCAACACTTTATTTTAAGAATGTGAAATGTCAGAATAATAGTAGAGAGAATTATTTATTTCAGCTTTTATTTCTTTCATCACATTCCCAGTGGCTCAGAAGTTTACATACACTCAATTAGTATTTGGTAGCAGCCTTTAAATTGTTTAACTTGGATCAAACATTTCGGGTAGCCGTCCACAAGCTTCCCACAATAAGTTGGGTGAATTTTGGCCCATTCCTCCTGACAGAGATGGTGTAACTGAGTCAGGTTTGTAGGCCTCCTTGCTCGCACACGCTTTTTCAGTTCTGCCCACAAATGTTCTATAGGATTGAGGTCAGGGCTTTGTGATGGCCACTCCAATACCTTGACTTTGTTGTCCTTAAGCCATTTTGCCACAACTTTGGAAGTATGCTTGGGGTCATTGTCCATTTGGAAGACCCATTTGCGACCAAGCTTTAACTTCCTGACTGATGTCTTGAGATGTTGCTTCAATATATCCACATAATTTTCCTTCCTAATGATGCCATCTAATTTGTGAAGTGCACCAGTCCCTCCTGCAGCAAAGCACCCCCACAGCATCCACCCCCATGCTTCACGGTTGGGATGGTGTTCTTCGGCTTGCAAGCAACCCCCTTTTTCCTCCAAACATAACGATGGTCATTATGGCCAAACAGTTCTATTTTTGTTTCATCAGACCAGAGGACATTTCTCCAAAAAGTACGATCTTTGTCCCCATGTGCAGTTGCAAACCATAGTCTTGCTTTTTTATGGAGGTTTTGGAGCAGTGGCTTCTTCCTTGCTGAGCGGCCTTTCAGGTTATGTCGATATAGGACTCGTTTTACTGTGGATATAGATACTTTTGTACCTGTTTCCTCCAGCATCTTCAGAAGGTCCTTTGCTATTGTTCTGGGATTGATTTGCACTTTTCGCACCAAAGTACGTTCATCTCTAGGAGACAGAACGTGTCTCCTTTCTGAGCAGTATGACGGCTGCGTGGTCCCATGGTGTTTATACTTGCGTACTATTGTTTGTACAGATGAACGTGGTACCTTCAGGCATTTGGAAATTGCTCCCAAGGATGAACCAGACTTGGGGAGGTCTACAATTTTTTTTCTGGGATCTTGGCTGATTTATTTTGATTTTCCCATGATGTCAAGCAAAGAGGCACTGAGTTTGAAGGTAGGCCTTGAAATACATCCATAGGTACACCTCCAATTGACTCAAATGATGTCAATTAGCCTATCAAAAGCTTCTAAAGCCATGACATTATTTTCTGGAATTTTCCAAGCTGTTTAAAGGCACAGTCAACTTAGTGTATGTAAACTTCTGACCCACTGGAATTGTGATACAGTGAATTCTAAGTGAAATAATCTGTCTGTAAACAATTGTTGGAAAAGTTACTTGTGTCATGCACAAAGTAGATGTACTAAGCGACTTGCCAAAACTGTAGTTTGTTAACAAGAAATTTGTGGAGTGGTTGAAAAAACGAGTTTTAATGATTCCAACCTAAGTGTATGTACACTTCCGACTTCAACTGTATGTTGTTTAATATGACATGTAGCCTATTTGAAATGATGAGCGCTTCTTACATTCACCTTTTCATTTGTATTAAAATACTTTTCATTCAAATCATATGGTTTGGTTTCAATACTTTGTTGTGTCGAGTAAACGTTGCTAATTATGCTGTGTGACCAAGGAGAACCGCTGACGCTGTATTTTCATCATAAAGGTTTATTCATAACAAAGGGTTACAGCGTCAATTTACAGATACCTGCAGATACCTGGAGAATAATCGCCCCCTCTCAAATATGATTATTCTGTCTTCCTTTGTCTTAACTGTGGTATATATCCTATGTAATCTGATATGGGTGGTTCTTCCTACCAACCAATCCCCTGTCTCCACACAACAGACTTCCTCTGTTCTATGGGGTGTCCCCCTAAAACTACTCCCCAGATGCTCCCTCTAAGCTGAATAAACCTCCTCTCAGGTTCCATTTGAAAACGTTAGCAAAGTCATAATTCCTCAGATACTACAACTTCAAAACCAAAGGATATGTCCAGGTGGTCACAAAAATGGATGGGTGTTGGTTAAATTGTGATTTTAATGAAGCAGTTTTATTTCCTGTGAGCTTGGAGCGGAGCGGTTGGAAAGGATGTGGAGTGCTGGAGCGATGCGCAAGCACCGGGATTTCCGACCACTGGGATTTCCGACCACTGGGATTTCCGACCACTCAACTCTGTTCACACACTCTGATTGGCAAGCCAGGGTTTATATACATCCTTGGTCACAACCACAATCCATATTTTTTTGGTTGAGTTCAAGACAACTGGGAAGTCGGCGCTCTAGAAAGAGGCCAGTGTTCCCGAGTTTGAATTGCGAGTTGGATGACCGTTCAAAACTATTTTTTTTCCCAGTCAGAGCTTGTCTTTTTCCGAGTTCCCAGTTGTCTTGAACGCAATGAAGTCGGAGATTTCCGGGTTCCCAGTTGTTTTGAAACGCGGCAATATACTGTACATCATTGGTCACAACCAATGATTTATATAAACCCTGGATTGCTGATGCTATGTATTGGCCCATGAGAGGCTTTGTCGCCACCAGTTGGAACTCCCCGGTAGGAGCAGTGCTCGATAGGAATGAAAGGAATTCTACAGTATTTCAATTAAATGATTCAAGGACAAAATTACATGTGTTTAAGTATTTTTTATTATAGTGGGGACATTAACATTAGTAATCCCCAAAATATATACTTTAAGGAAAATATTTGTATATTTTAAATTTTTTAATTTGTATGTTTAGCTCACATAATATAATTTAAAAGTATGCATTAAGTTGTCTGTAATATAATAAACGTGGCAAAAACGAATGTAGACATTTATAAATGCATTTCTATAGCTTCCAGAATTTTTTTTTTTACAATGGTGTGGGAGTGTCAATATCGGTCATCTAGTGTATATATAAATCATTGGTCACAACTGATAGCGAGGACCAAAGTCAGAGAGGAAGAGGCGAAGCGAGAGGTTTTACTCGCCCCAAAATCTGTCCGTGTGCGAGATAAGACCTTTTTGTATGGAGGTCTACGAGAGACTGTCGAATTACTTGAGGCTCTATTTGATCAAATAGAAGTTTCGTAATGTTTAGGGCTGTTACAAATGTACTGATGTAAGTGGATACACGTGGCATTCCGGAAACTTTAAGAAAAAAACGACTTGTTGTTCACACACCTATCTGCCCTCTCATTGGCTAGAACGGTCCCACCTGATCTCGCATGCCTTCAATCACTGAGGACTTTATATTTCCATTGTCTGCTAAATGACTAAAATGTAAATGTAAATGTAATAATATTTGCCAAAGTGGATCATTGCTCCTGTTCACTGTAAATTGGGTTTGTGGAGAAAAATGTTGATTGGTTCTATAGTTCCTTGGATGAATGTTCTGATAACATGACAACAAAGTGTATTTATGGCGTTTTTTAAATTATGGGTTTCATTTAAAAACTCTGACAGCAATGCAATACAACGCTGTAATTTCAATATTTGTGAATTATTTGAAAACTACTAGGCCGTGATCATCATTATAAAACAGACACTACCCCTTTCAAAGGTCAATTGAAAAGCCACACCTACTACACCTGTTGCCATATAAATTGAGCACATGAGAGAACTTGCCATTGAACGTGTTCAAAGGTGAGTGCGTACATTAAGCTGACATGAAAACGCAGGTGAACGTCTTACATTGACAAAACTGTTTCAGGGTTAATTAACTCCTCAAAAAGGACACCTATCCCACGACTGCAAAAAAAAATGGTAAGTACTTCTTCAAATGACTGATTTGTTAGTTGATTGGGTTTTTCTTTATATAATTGTACTTCCACTACCCCTAATTTTCTATACTCAACAGTTACTATAGAAACTACGTAAATTAAAGTAGACGAGGAGTTTGATTAAAATGTTGGGAGGTCAAAGTTCCCTCTCCTCCCAACTTGTGTGCTGTGTTGGGACTGCGCTTTGGTATTTGTATTTATTATGGATACCAATGAGCTGCTGCCAAGGCAGAAGCTACTCTGCCTGGGGTCAAGCAACCTCAAGGCAGTTACATGCAATTTTTAAAAACATTACGATACATTCTCAACAGATTTCACACCTCACTAAGTGGTAGAGAATCCTTACTGCTTCTCAACAGTGACTGGGCTCACAATCCCTCCTCACGACTTGATAGCAGTTCACACCCGTTCTCTGACTTTTCAAAATTATTATTGTTGGACTAAAGTTTTATTTTTTTCTTGACAGAGGGAGTGCATTTCTGTCCACATTGGCCAAGCAGGAGTCCAGATGGGCAACGCATGCTGGGAGTTGTATTGTCTGGAGCATGGTTTCCAGCCAGATGGGACCATCCATGAAAACGCTGCTCCTCAATTGACTAACTCATCGTTTGGCACCTTCTTCAGTGAGACTGGGGCCGGGAAATATGTTCCCAGGGCCATCTTCTTAGATCTGGAGCCTACTGTTGTGGGTGAGGAATAGCAAGCTGCTTGTATAGAGGTGATGGTCTGCCCTAGTCTGGTCCCAGATCTGTTTGTGGTTTTACCAACTCCTATGACCTTAGGAGTTGGCTAGACTGCACACAGATCTGGGACCTGGCTCTGTCCGCCCCAAATGGCAAACAGTTCATGGTATGCGTTTTGTAATGATTCAGTGTTTGTAGCAGTTGACGCTGTTCTATCCTCCTATGTGGTATTGCATTGCTTTTTTATATTGTGTTCCTATGTGTATGTCGACAATTTGTTGTAGATGAGATCAGGAATGGCCACTACCGTCAGCTTTATCACCCTGAACAACTCATCAGTGGCAAGGAGGATGCTGCCAATAACTACGCCCGTGGCCATTACACCATCGGCAAGGAGATTGTGGACTCCGTCATGGACAGGATGCGTAAAATGGTGAGCGGCTCTGAATGTTTAAAGGGCCGCTGGGATATTTACCAGCCGTTTTTAGATCATTTTAAATTGATATACCCATTGACTGGTTCGCTTGGCTCAACTAATAAGTCCATCATAACCCCAAAAATATAATTACTGTTGAATGTTTAGTTTCAAATCTCTCAAAGTACCAACATTGGGTGAATTACTAATGCTAATCTTCTGTCTTCAGGCTGATCAATGCACTGGACTACAAGGGTTCCTCATCTTCCATAGCTTTGGAGGAGGGACCGGCTCTGGCTTTGGTGCCCTGTTGATGGAACGCCTGTCGGTGGATTACGGCAAGAAGTCCAAACTAGAGTTCTCAGTCTACCCTGCTCCCCAGGTGTCCACAGCAGTGGTGGAGCCCTACAACTCCATCCTGACCACCCACACCACCCTGGAGCACTCTGACTGCTCTTTCATGGTGGACAACGAGGCCATCTTTGACATCTGCAAGCGTAACCTGGGAGTGGAGCGGCCGTCTTACACCAACCTGAACCGCCTCATTGCCCAGATCGTCTCCTCCATCACAGCCTCCCTGCGCTTTGATGGCGCGCTCAATGTAGACCTGACAGAGTTCCAGACCAACCTTGTGCCTTACCCCCGTATCCACTTCCCCCTGGTCACCTATGCCCCCATCATCTCAGCAGAAAAGGCCTACCATGAGCAGCTCTCTGTCCCTGAGATCACCAACGCCTGCTTTGAGCCGGCTAACCAGATGGTGAAGTGTGATCCCAGACGTGGCAAGTACATGGCCTGCTGCTTGCTGTACCGTGGCGACGTGGTTCCCAAAGACGTCAACGCAGCCATCGCCAGCATCAAGACCCGGCGCAGCATCCAGTTTGTGGACTGGTGTCCCACTGGGTTCAAGGTGGGGATCAACTACCAGCCCCCTACGGTGGTTCCTGGAGGAGACCAGGCCAAGGTCCAGAGGGCTGTGTGCATGCTGAGCAACACCACAGCCATCGCTGAGGCTTGGAGTCGTCTGGACCACAAGTTTGACCTGATGTACGCCAAGCGGGCCTTTGTGCACTGGTACGTGGGTGAGGGCATGGAGGAGGGAGAGTTCTCGGAGGCCAGAGAAGACATGGCTGCTCTGGAGAAGGATTACGAGGAGGTGGGGACGGACTCTGGGGACGCCTGTGAGAATGAGGAATACACAATCCTAGAGTAACTTCTAATAAAAACAAGTATTTTGAGTTCTTGTCATACTTTTCATAGACCGTTGCACAATTTAGAAGTTTAAGATGGCTTGGTTGGCACGTGGATGTTTTGTAACTAGGTTGACGGGTCACATGATGGTTTAGCTAAGCTTTGTGGGAGATGGCGTTCTAGAGCAAAATGACTTAAAGGGTAACTGCACCTGCTGCTTTTGGCCTCATTTTTGCCTTCCCCTTCATGCTGGCGGCCATGACAAAAAAAAACGAAGCCAACTCAGGAAGTGCAGTTCCCCTTTTTTAAGTCGACGTTCCCTCCAAGCTGTGGGCAGGCACACAGCTCCCCTCGGACTGCTGCGCTGATTAAATATCAGCCCGCGCAGAGAAGCACGAGATTGCACTTAACTAAAGTGGGAAACGCTAGAAAGTTAACACTATATAAATGTTTTGCTCTGCTGTGGGAATTGCGCTCGAATCAACGCAATATTAGCCACTTTCAATGTAACATACCGAAACAAAATGAACTATGCAAGACTTGGTACACTAACTGCAAGAGATTTTCTTTAAGGCAGCGCGCCTTGCAGTAGGATTCTATTGCATGACTCAGCCACGTACTCTGCAAACCAGTGCACCATAACCAATCAGAGCAGCAGTAGGCCTATATGCAAATGTACCATTTCACTTTGAACTGGACAGTATGAGCGGTCATGAGTAGATGCGCTTGTTTTGAGATCAAAGCGAGAGCTGCGCGTAGCCACCTGTGCACAGTTGTTCATATTCTTTGCTAGTTTAGTGAGTTTATTAGCCAAGTTATAGCTAATTTCTGGTCAATGTCTTAAAGGGGCAGTGTTGTATTTTTGAGACGGTCTTGAATAAGTAGCCAATGGACAGAGGGTAGCATAATTTGTCTGATTCTCTGTTAATGGTATGGGAATAATGAATTTTTATTTTGTAAAGTGGTTTCCTGCGTCAAACACATTTTCATTCACCTTGTCTGAAGGATAAGTGGATTAACAAGTTCATGTCAACAAGTTAATGTTTCTTGCCAAAAACAATCAGAGGGAACGTTGGCCATGACAGAAGCCATGCGTGTTGGCTTGGCGGTGCACCATCTGTTAAAACCTTTCCTGCAGTTGTGTCCCCTGCACACTGTTCTATTACTCTGTTTCCCCGACTTCCTGCAGGTTGAGCTCAATAACTACAGGTAGATGAATTGCGAGATGCCTGTGGAAGCTTTCAATAGGTTTGTAGCCTATAGAGTAATATGAGAATGCAATTGCTGAATTTATGTAGATATTCTGAACTGTTTCGATAACTATATTAAAGAAGCATTGTTTTTGTTTTGTCATTCGGCTACAAGATACAGTGCCCATCGTCGTTTTGTCAGCTAATGTGGTTACCTTGGTAACATGTCAGAGTGGTCATACCTTCCTGTGTGGTGGTAATGGGGTTACCTTGGTAACATGTCAGAGTGGTCATACCTTCCTGTGTGGTGGTAATGGGGTTACCTTGGCAAACACGTCAGAGTGGTCATACCTTCCTGTGTGGTGGTAATGGGGTTACCTTGGTAACACGTCAGAGTGGTCATACCTTCCTGTGTGGTGGTAATGGGGTTACCTTGGTAACATGTCAGTGGTCATACCTTCCTGTGTGGTGGTAATGGGGTTACCTTGGTAACATGTCAGAGTGGTCATACCTTCCTGTGTGGTGGTAATGGGGTTACCTTGGTAACATGTCAGTGGTCATACCTTCCTGTGTGGTGGTAATGGGGTTACCTTGGTAACATGTCAGTGGTCATACCTTCCTGTGTGGTGGTAATGGGGTTACCTTGGTAACATGTCAGTGGTCATACCTTCCTGTGTGGTGGTAATGGGGTTACCTTGGCAAACACGTCAGAGTGGTCATACCTTCCTGTGTGATGTCCCATATACAACAGGAGGTGTCCTGATCCTGGTGCAGAACACACAGGGTTTCTCCCTCTCCACTTTTGACTGATACAATTCGATAATAAAACACTACGAGTCAAAGTTGTCTGAAAATATTTTAGGCAGAGTACATCGGTATCAAGCCTGTCCGTCAGGACTACATCACATCTTGCAAGTCTCTTAAGTGCTGGCTCCATAGATGCATCCTGTGAACACATTCACTGTTCTAGTACCAATATCAGTTACTATATGTTTGTCACCTATCCAATGTTGGAGTTTGAAGAGGTCAGACTAAACCTACCTAGTTCTGGTCTCCCCATCGACAACCTTTGGTGAGTAGGTGAGGCTGGAGGTAAGGTCTTTGCCAGCGCCCCCAATGATGGCTCCTCAAAGTTACTGGTAATCGGTCAAACGCGCACACACACAAGGCACTGATTACATTATCAATGGTGGTTAGGATTAGCGTGATGGAACCAACCTGATCGCTGCATTCACCTCGCTATTTCACTTCAGATATCATATGTGAAGTGAAATAGAATGGTTAACACAGCGATCAGGCTGGTTCCACCGGGCTAGGTTACGAAGGTGAATTGGGACAAAACTTGAAACTGTGTTGACCTTTGACCAGGTCAAATGTCACCAACCTGATTCAAGTGTCCTCCCTGTTCCATTTCTAGGAATGCTCACAGCGAGGGCATGTCTGGTGTTTCTGAGGGCCCCTTTACTGGTCTTCTCTATGTTGCGTGTTCGCTTTCAAACGGGATATCTCTCGAACAACTGCAGCAGGCAATCCTCATAACGTACTTCCTCATCTTATGATGTGGTGTTGACTGGGAGGGTCTGTGACAGGGTGATCGAATAGACAGCCATGTGGTAAATTGCATTTTGTTCTAGAGAAAGAACAAAGCTTTTTGATAATGCACTTCACAACCAAAAATGACTCTACTACTTGTATCTGCTTGGCTGGGTAATTAACCTACTAGTTGATCAAACCGGATCAGCATATGTGGGAACTCCTTCAAGACTGTTGGAAAAGCATTCCAGGTGAAGCCGGTTGAGAGAATGCCCAAGAGTGTGCAAAGCTGTCATCAAGGCAAAGGGTGGCTACTTTGAAGAATCTCAAATATAAAATATATTTTGATTTGTTTAACACTTTTTTTTGGTTACTACATGATTCCGTTATTTCATAGTTTCGATGTCTTCACTATTATTCTACAATGTAGCAAATAGTACAAATAAAGAAAAACCCTAGAATGAGTAGGTGTGTCCAAACTTTTGACTGGTACTGTAGGTCTGCCTTCCTTTGAATGCGTTGGTGGCGATGACACAACAGAGTCCCATTCAATGAAGGGAAGTGGGAGGAGGGGCGATTTGAAGATGGAGTTTGGCAATAGACCCCCCTGTGATCTGTTAACATAATTGTAATCCAAACCGTACCTTCATTTACTCATTGTGATGCACTGAGGTTCCAAAATTATCCTATTTACACTTTTGTAGTCAATTTTGACACTAGAATAAATGTTTCCGAGTCATAATCGATGCCACGAAGACCATTTTCGAAGGGATTAGTTGCTTTTCAGGAGCATTTGCTCATTAAGCAAAAATATTGCAGATTGCAACAGTTTTGACGCTCTTCAAGTTGTTCTTCTCCCGCAATGTTGCCAGGATAAAAATGTGTAGGCTATGGTTGAAGATCATTTATCTGCCATTTTTTTAAGCGTGCTGACCGATAACAGAAAACCGAAGACCGACAAATCAATCAAAATGGTTGCTTTTATTTAATTGTAAATAAGTTTTAACATTTTATTTTTTACAAAACAAATATTGTAGTGACTTTTTTTTTGCAGTCTATATTCCAAAAATAAAGATAACTATGATAAATGTAAGGATTATGTTTGACTGCTGCAATGAAAAGCATGTCGCTGTATTAGGGGAAACATGGCCTTGGGACTGAGGAAAGTAGTTTAATCACATGTGGTCTATGACACTCGAGCACAAACCAAGTAGTGCTGTGTGTGTACACTGATGTCTATGGCGGTACACGTAGAAGGGTTTTGATTTCAAGACTTTAGGGTGTATCATTTAGCTATACAATTCTCCTGATAGTTGTTGCATCCCAATTTTGTCCTGTTTCCAGATACTGTTTTACAAAACGCACCGTAGAGTCTGAACATGAAACCAGTGGAGGCTGCTGAGGGGAGGACGGCTCACAATAATGGCCGGAACGGAGCAAATGGAACGGCATCAAACACCTGGAAACCATGGAAACCATGTGTTTGATACCATTCCGCCTGATTCCGCTCCAGTCGTTACCACGAGCCGCCCGTCCTCCCCAATTAAGGTCCCACCAACCTCCTGTGGATGAAACCCTCTTCATTCAATGTTCTGCAATTCCATTACAGACCAAAGGCACATGGTTGGTACAGAGTAAATACAAAAGTCCAAAGACAAAAATTAAACATAGAAATTAAATGACTGATTAACATTTATAACAGAGAAGAACACTAACATTGACTCATTTTCAAATTATACACTTCTATTGCAGCTTTTCTATTTTCAACAAGAACACCTAATACTGAGTTCGTAAGTGCATGGCATCTCATGAACAAGAGAGTGACAAGTAAATCTAAGAAGGCAAAAGTTCTGCTACTTCTGTTCGTAAACAAAAAGTAGAAGACGGTGGTGTTAATACAACGGTCAGCTGGGTTATAAAGCAACGCATCAATATTTGAGCTCAGAGCAATGACACGTGATCTGATGCGGTGATTTCAACATTGAGGGTCAGACTAGCCCGATTGCCAGTTTTGTTTGTGCTGTCGTGCCAACTCCTTGTCACTCATTGTCATGTTTTGCTAAGCAAGAACACAAAATCACACTGGCACTCAGGCTACGGTCTGACGGTCATTATCTTTCAAGCAGGTCCTGTAGTCTTCAATTTCAACATTAACGTTACTACACCATAGGACCATAGCAGTTAAGCAGTTGCACAAAGGCTATTATAGGCATTTATCGCAATAGAAGATGCCGTAAAAAAGAAACACATATAGATGTCCAAGGAGCCCTTTGTCTCAATACAGTTTCTAGAGAGGCAGTGCTAGTAATGTGCTCCTACTAATGGTTCACAATAGAAAGCAATACACTATTTGGGTTTAAACATCACTGCAAAAAATGTCTACAATTACGGTAGTTTGGTACGACATAAATGTTTATCTTTTGATCCTAAATGTTTGCCATAAGGATGACAACAAGCATCAAAACCTGAAGTTATGGTTTTCATCAGCAGCTATGGTAATGCAGAGATAATGTAGAGATGATAGTACATTTAGATAATGCAGAACCTGATATGTGAGTTAAAAGTTTCAGTCCATTTCTGTCTAAAATATCAACCAAAACACAATGGCATATGGACGTCCCTGTATAACAGAAATGCAGTCTATTCTATTGATAAAAAAAACGAAAACACTATTCTGTAAATACATTCTAAAGGGATCTGATCTTCAAGTTACACATTTTAATAACCTTCATTATTTTGTTTCAGACAAGATGGCCCCAGCACTATATGGCACAGGAGAATTGGCTGAAGTGTCGAGCCTAACAGCGATTCAGTCGAAAAAAAACCTGTCCTTGTTTTACACAGTGTAGAGTGCCATTGGTTTGTTGGCTCGTTCACAATGGCGGCAATAAGCCAGTGATGTGTTTATTTTTTATTTTGTTTTTATAGATCTGCCAGATACAGTGCATACTGTAGTAGGATCAACACTCACCTAATGAATGTACCCACTGGGCACAAGCGTCTCACCTAAGGAATGTGGGCAGATGTCACATTTGAAAAATCAGATGCTTAACACTTACAAAAATGCTCACTTGCAAAATATCACCTCATGCAAGTTCAACGAGATGGTGACCCATGTGTTAGGTATGGACGGTATTGTAGATATTTTCAATAACATAACAAACATAGTCAGACGTCATTTTTGTTCACTAATTTGAACGTATTCAATCAAACAAGTTTTGAAAATCTATTTAAACAGTGCATGAACAAATAAAAATACGTAACATTTTTTAAAAATATATATATATATATGAATCCAAATTCATTAAGAAGACACACTCATTACATGAATCGTTTAGCCTTCGTTGCTCAGTAAAGCATTTTTACCACTTCCTTGACCTTCTTTGACACTTATGGTTATAATAATCACTTTTGAAGCCATCTCATGATGCACAAGGTGCATAGTTTCTAGCATAGTGCCCCTGAGAATGGAATGATACCTGAATAATCTACACACATCGTTAGGACATATCTTTAGGACACACACACATAGGGCTGGTTTCCCAGATACAGATGAAGGGTTCAATTCAATCAGCTCCGCTTTAGCCAACATCCTAATAGCAGTTGTTTTGACGGCGTCAGGGGTGGAACTGCATAGAGGGGTCAAATCCACAAGCGGGTCCCGGCGTTATACCTAAATTTGAAATTTCCATTGGCTGCACGGAGTCTCATTAAGAGAAATCCGATGCAGCCTTGTTTACAAGTTGGAACACTGGAATGTGAGATGGAATCTACACCTCCATTAGGATGATAGAAATCCTCATTATTTCGTTGAATGATTTTCAATTTGAGCTTCATTATTTATATACAGTATATCTATAGTGGGGCGGATGTGGCTTCATGACAACGATAGCAAGAGCAGCTGCTCACTGATTTGACAGCTCCAATGCAGTTCCACCTCTGACACCACCAAAACATCTGCTATGCGGGTGTCTGCTGTCGTCGGTTAATGCTTGATCTGATTGAATCTAGGCCTAAGGCTAGTCCCAGGCTTCATCTGAGTCTGGGAAGCTGTTCCCATCGTGTTCTGTTGGATTCCAAAAACACATTCCCTTTCCTCACCTTCTCTAATCTACAAGCAATGTAGTGATGGCTTCACAAAGCCCTATTGTTATCATTGAAATATACAAGGACAAGTAGGCTAACTAAGGGCCAGAGGGACAAGTAGGCTAACTAAGGGCCAGAGGGAAGGATGCACGTTTTTGTAACGGGATCCTACCTTCCTTACTTGCAAAATATTACAATGGGATTAGAAGTGAATAACAGGTATCAAACAGTTTGTATTTTAAAGAATGTTTGAAACAGCTGGTCAAATTGGCCATGTACTGTATGTCAACACATTTTGACAGGGACTTTCGGAAGATTAGCCCTATCTTGTGGGTTAGTCCAGATCCAAATAAACAAAGTAGCAAAACAAATAAATGGAGATATATCAAAATAATAGTCTAACTAGTGCCACAATGATTTACACTTCCATTGGAGGCACAGAGAGGCAGCCCTGAACAGCAACTCACACTGATATATGTGATATACAGATGTAGGATCTTAATTTGATCACTCTTTTGTTGCTGAGAATTTTTCTGCACAGAAGGAAATGCAAACTTGTAGCGTTTTTTGACTTTTAAAAAGGCTTCTAAAGTTAGTAATTTACAATTTCAGACTTGATTTGCCCTAACGAAAAATGTATCAACATAATTCATATTTCCTGTTGCTGCAGGATTATTTCCTGTTGTAGCAAACTGGTTCATATTAAGATTCTACATCTGTCTCTCCAGAAACCCTTCCTATTCCCTCCTCAAGACTTGTCAATAACGGGAGTCAAGGCAACGTAGGTGCTGCCATTTTGTTCTTCAGCCTCCTTGTTGCTCACAGGGGAATAAGATGTGTCTTCCTTTGTTGACTTCTATAGATGAAGACAGTGGAGGGATGGAGAAAATGGAGGATGGAGTAGAGGGAGAGAGTGGAGGGAGAGAGAGAGAGAGAGAGAGAGAGGGGGGGAGAGAGAGAGAGAGAGAGGGAGAGAGAGAGAGAGAGAGAGGGAGAGAGAGAGAGAGAGAGAGAGAGAGAAGAGAGAGAGAGAGAGAGAGAGAGAGAGAGAGAGAGAGAGAGGAGAGAGAGAGAGAGAGAGAGAGTGGAGGGAGAGAGAGGGGAGAATGAAGAGAGAGAGAGAGAGAGAGAGAGAGAGAGAGAGAGAGAGAGAGAGAGAGAGAGAGAGAGAGTAGGGAGAGGGAGAGAGAGTGGAGGGAGAGAGAGAGAGAGAGTGGAGGGAGGAGAGAGAGAGAGAGAGTGGAGGGAGAGAGAGAGAGAGAGAGAGAGAGAGAGAGATGAGAGAGAGAGAGAGAGAGAGAGAGAGAGAGAGAGAGAGAGAGAGAGAGAGAGAGAGAGAGAGAGAGAGAGAGAGAGAGAGTGGAGGGAGAGAGAGAGAGAGTGGAGGGAGAGAGTGGATCAAGACAGTGGAAGGAGACAGTGGAGGGATGGAGAGAGTAGAGGGAAAGAGGGAGAGACAGTGGAGGGAGAGAGTAGAGAGAGAGGGGGGAGAGATAGTGGAGGGAGAGAGTAGAGAGAGAGGGGGGGAGAGATAGTGGAGGGAGAGAGAGAGAGGGGGAGAGATAGTGGAGGGAGAGAGAGAGAGGGGGAGAGATAGTGGAGGGAGAGAGTGGAGGGAGAGGGATGGAGACAGTGGAGGAACGGAGTGGAGGGAGAGAGGGTTCGAGACAGTGGAGGGAGAGAGGGTTCGAGACAGTGGAGGGAGAGAGGGTTTTAGACAGTGGAGGGAGGTAAAGAGTGGAGGGAGGTAGAGAGTGGAGGGAGGTAGAGAGTGGAGGGAGGGAGAGAGTGGAGGGAGGTAGAGAGTGGAGGGAGGTAAAGAGTGGAGGGAGGTAAAGAGTGGAGGGAGGTAGAGAGTGGAGGGAGGTAGAGAGTGGAGGGAGGTAGAGAGTGGAGGGAGGGAGAGAGTGGAGGGAGGGAGAGAGTGGAGGGAGGTAGAGAGTGGTTATTTAGAGTACGATGCTAGCGACAAAACATTGAACAAAAGAGCTTTTCAGAATTTACATTTCAGCAGACGCTCTTATCCAGAGCGACTTACAGTTAGTGAGTGCATACATTCTTTTTTTTATTTTTCATACTGGCCCCCCGTGGGAATCGAACCCACAACCCTGGCATTGCAAACGCCATGCTCTACCAACTGAGCTACATCCCTCCCGGCCATTCCCTCCCCTACCCTGGACGGGAATCATAATCTTTCAGATACAGTGTTTGTTGTACAGCCGTGCATGATCTATCATCAGGGACATGTTGTACTGTATAAAGGGATAGCTGGACACAGATCAAGTTTAGTCCTGGAGAATTTCCATTGAGCATGTTTTTTTTTTGTTCAGGACTAGGCTTAATCTGTTTCCGGGAAACCGTCCCATAGAATTGAGCTTTCAGGATAGATGTTAATCTGATCGTTAACATACCAAACAGTGTTATTCAAAATGGTGCATACTTGTCGGTGAAAATACAGATAATGTAATGTATTATACAGAACAGAACATTTCAGAGAGGATTTATGATCAACATTGGCTGATTAAGAAGTAAAGGTATTAAAGTGGTAAATGTAAACGATAAAAAGGGGAAATGATGAATGATTATTAAAGAATTACGTTTAACTTCATTCTGAACAGAAACATAAAGGAAGCCCATGCATACATCCAGTACCGTTAGAATGGGTTAAGATTCACTGGTTAATACGGTCACTGAATCATGGTGGCATCATAGTTTTAAAAAACAGTTAGTTACATAAACATGTTAGTCCCTTGAAGTCAGTGTTCATATTTGCAAAATTAGGTCAATTTTGAGATTTATTTTATATTATGTTAAGTTTAATGTTATGATGCAGAATGCATTAAGACCTTTACAAAAAAAAAAAAAAACGTGCAGTGAAAGAAAGATGTTAAAAAAAAGGGTAATAAATCGTATTCTAAAGCACTAAGCAGCCACATGATGTTAGCCTAATAAAGAGAAATGGGAAAAGGAGTGTCTTGTGACAAACCAAACCACAGCCTTAAGTTCTATACTATTCTCTATTCTTCAGTGTCTCCTCATAGAAAAAGGCAATAGAACACTAGAATGGACATCGGGTACCTAGCAACATGCCTAAAAATCTGCCATCTTTTAGGGTTCATAACATTCTAGTCATATAGCAGACGCTCTTACCCAGAGCAACTTACAGGAGGAATTAGGGTTAAGTGCCTTGCTCAAGGGCACATCGACAGATGTTTCACCTAGTCGGCTCGGGGATTAGAACCAGCGACCTTTCGGTTACTGGCACAACGCTCTTAACCACTAAGCTAACCTCTAGTAATTTAATAGGATCTCTATGGGTTTAGTGGGCTTACCTATTCTGTCTACAGCATGACTTCCACTTTCCCCTTTGTGGCATTTCTTGCTGCCTTTTTAAAGTACTTTATAGTTGAGGGCCAGGCCAGGACTTATTCTTGACCAGGAAAAGCTCTGGGCTCTAACTGTAGTTTATTGATTAGAGAACACTGTTTGTCCTGCTCCTCTTTTACAAAGGCCCTCAACACTCTACCTTCCCGGGTCAGTGGCCTGGCGTTGTCTATGCCGCTGCCACCAGAATATATGTGCCTGTGTGAGCGTGGGTTTGATTCAGTCACACTGTTATTCTAACACACCCTCTCCCCTCTCCACCTAACTTTCCTGTCAGTCTTTCACTGTTCTATATATAAAAAAAAGATATATATATATATATATATATATACAAAAGCAGAGGGACTACCCAACTCCTTAAGAAAAATAAAATAAAAGAAACATGGGTGTGTCATACCTTCTGTTTGCATTCGCGGACGATGAGGCCGATGAACACCAGCAGCAGGATGGCCCCCAGACCAACGAGGATGAGGGGGAAGTTGGACACCAGCGTCACCATCAGCAAGAGCTTGTGGAGCTTCGCGGCCGACGCGTCGTCAATCACCACCGTCTGAAGAAGAGGGTTAATGGTGAATAACATTACAGGGTGGACACTGTAAACTCCCCGACAATCTACTATCTAGGGGTTTCCACTCACAGCGAAAACGCTCTGTAAGGTGGTGCGGTACAATCCGAAAGGACAAAGTCGTCATTGCAAATTTGCGATCAATGCTCAGATTAAAAAATAACATTTTCTGAATTGAAATGTCATATTCTACAAAAGTTTAATATTTTTTGTGGAGTCGATGAAACATGATCTTCCTACCTCATTGATAAACATGACAGGGAAGATAGTCTCGTTCAGGGATTTGGTTTTCCTGTGAAGGAAATCATGAAACAATGGAAGGAAATAACATAGAAATCATTAAGATTCTAAACTTTATTATTGCTACATGAACTTGGGTGGTGGTTGTGAGACAGAAATCATTCAACAAAGGAACAAAATCATACAGAAACAAAGACTACACGTCTTTAGCGATCTGAACTTGGGTTGTGGTTGTGAATTGGTGATACTCACGGGAAGCCAGAGATTCTGTTGATGAGGATGTTGACCTGAGCCCTCTTACTGGCTCGGATAGGAACACCAGTGGTCTGGACGTGTACAATAACAGATAACACACACTTTTGAATTGCAGGTGTAACGCTCAATGTACTTGATATACTTATGTACTATATATACACTGAGCTACGGAACTATGGAGGGTGGAACAGAGCACAACAGGACAGAGAAAGACACAGGGGAGACTACAAAACCGGCTGCCCGCGGTCCCCTGTCAACCAGGACCTCTAGAGTAGAGGACGACCCTGTCAACCAGGGGTGTGCCCCAAATGGCACCCTATTCCCTATACTGTATAGTGTACTACCTTTGACCAGGGCCCATAAGGATCTGGACATAAGTAGTACATTATTATAATTATAATATAATTATAATAATTATAATTAGTACATGATTTATGTCTAGGTTAAACAATCAATAATTATAGCCTGGTAATGTGAGAACATTATTTCAGCCTTCACAGTTGGTGCAATTCCCTGTTACACAAATGTAACACTATTGGCAATATTAAAGAGGATGATCTATTCGACCGCCCCCAGAGAAGTGAACACTAGAGGGTTGCGTACCGGGTTCAGGTCCAGGTAGGTCTGGTGGTGCTCTCTGACAGGATTTAGTCCTTCAATGGCGTTAGAGTACTTCTCATCTCCCAGGTAGAAATGAGGGAAGGAGGTCACCACTGGAGCACCTGGAGAGACAGGGAGGAGGAGTTACGTGACTGGAACTCTGTGAAGACGGGGGGGAGAGGAGGGGCTAAGAGATTTGGAAGTGAGGAAGAAGTGGAATGTGATTGGTTCATCTTGTTAGCAAAATATGTCAAATGTGACTGAGCAGAAACAGAAAGTAACAACCCCTTGAGGTTTAGCTAATACTACAACAACACACAGATGACTCCTGGGTAGTTCTCAGCAAGTGGCAGAGCACTATAAACGCAGCTGTGTTGATTCAGGTACTCACAGCTACAAAAGCTTTAATACAAAACAGTAGTAGGCCCCTAACTTCCCTCCCCTACTATGAAGATACCTGTGTCTCTAACTTCTCTCCCCTACTAAGAAGATACCTGTTTCCTTGACAGAGTGTTGTGATAGGATCTGTCCCTCTCCCCTCAGAGGACAGCTAGTCCCTCTCCCCTCAGAGGACAGCTAGTCCCTCTCCCCTCAGAGGACAGCTAGTCCCTCTAGTCTCAGAGGACAGCTAGTCCTCTCCCCTCAGAGGACAGCTAGTCCCTCTCCCCTCAGAAGACAGCTAGTCCCTCTCCCCTCAGAAGACAGCTAGTCCCTCTCCCCTCAGAGGACAGCTAGTCCCTCTCCCCTCAGAGGACAGGCTAGTCCCTCTCCCCCTCAGAGGACAGCTAGTCCATCTCCCCCTCAGAAGACAGCTAGTCTCTCTAGTCTCAGAAGACAGCTAGTCCCTCTCCCCTCAGAAGACAGCTAGTCTCTCTACCCTCAGAGGACAGCTAGTCCCTCTCCCCTCAGAGGACAGCTAGTCCCTCTCCCCTCAGAGGACAGCTAGTCCCTCTAGTCTCAGAGGACAGCTAGTCCTCTCCCCTCAGTGGACAGCTAGTCCCTCTCCCCTCAGAAGACAGCTAGTCCCTCTCCCCTCAGAAGACAGCTAGTCCCTCTAGTCTCAGAGGACAGCTAGTCCCTCTCCCCTCAGAAGACAGCTAGTCCCTCTCCCCTCAGAGGACAGCTAGTCCCTCTCCCCTCAGAGGACAGCTAGTCCATCTCCCCTCAGAAGACAGCTAGTCTCTCTAGTCTCAGAAGACAGCTAGTCCCTCTCCCCTCAGAAGACAGCTAGTCTCTCTCCCCTCAGAGGACAGCTAGTCCCTCTCCCCTCAGAGGACAGCTAGTCCATCTCCCCTCAGAAGACAGCTAGTCTCTCTAGTCTCAGAAGACAGCTAGTCCCTCTCCCCTCAGAAGACAGCTAGTCTCTCTACCCTCAGAGGACAGCTAGTCCCTCTCCCCTCAGAGGACAGCTAGTCCCTCTCCCCTCAGAGGACAGCTAGTCCCTCTAGTCTCAGAGGACAGCTAGTCCTCTCCCCTCAGACGACAGCTAGTCCCTCTCCCCTCAGAAGACAGCTAGTCCCTCTCCCCTCAGAAGACAGCTAGTCCCTCTAGTCTCAGAGGACAGCTAGTCCCTCTCCCCTCAGAAGACAGCTAGTCCCTCTCCCCTCAGAGGACAGCTAGTCCCTCTCCCCTCAGAGGACAGCTAGTCCCTCTCCCCTCAGAGGACAGCTAGTCCATCTCCCCCTCAGAAGACAGCTAGTCTCTCTAGTCTCAGAAGAGCAGCTAGTCCCTCTCCCCCTCAGAAGACAGCTAGTCTCTCTCCCCTCAGAGGACAGCTAGTCTCTCTAGTCTCAGAAGACAGCTAGTCCCTCTCCCCTCAGAAGATAGCTAGTCCCTCTAGTCTCAGAGGACAGCTAGTCCCTCTCCCCTCAGAGGACAGCTAGCCCCTCTCCCCTCAGAAGACAGCTATTCCCTCTCCCCTCAGAAGACAGCTAGTCCCTCTCCCCTCAGAAGACAGCTAGTCCCTCTCCCCTCAGAAGACAGCTAGTCCCTCTCTCCTCAGAAGACAGCTAGTCCCTCTAGTCTCAGAGGACAGCTAGTCCCTCTCCCCTCAGAAGACAGCTAGTCCCTCTCCCCTCAGAGGACAGCTAGTCCCTCTCCCCTCAGAGGACAGCTAGTCCCTCTCCCCTCAGAGGACAGCTTGTCCATCTCCCCTCAGAAGACAGCTAGTCTCTCTAGTCTCAGAAGACAGCTAGTCCCTCTCCCCTCAGAAGACAGCTAGTCTCTCTACCCTCAGAGGACAGCTAGTCCCTCTCCCCTCAGAGGACAGCTAGTCCCTCTCCCCTCAGAGGACAGCTAGTCTCTCTAGTCTCAGAAGACAGCTAGTCCCTCTCCCCTCAGAAGACAGCTAGTCTCTCTACCCTCAGAGGACAGCTAGTCCCTCTCCCCTCAGAGGACAGCTAGTCCCTCTCCCTCAGAGGACAGCTAGTCCCTCTAGTCTCAGAGGACAGCTAGTCCTCTCCCCCTCAGTGGACAGCTAGTCCCTCTCCCCTCAGAAGACAGCTAGTCCCTCTCCCTCAGAAGACAGCTAGTCCCTCTAGTCTCAGAGGACAGCTAGTCCCTCTCCCCTCAGAAGACAGCTAGTCCCTCTCCCCTCAGAGGACAGCTAGTCCCTCTCCCCTCAGAGGACAGCTAGTCCCTCTCCCCTCAGAGGACAGCTAGTCCATCTCCCCTCAGAAGACAGCTAGTCTCTCTAGTCTCAGAAGACAGCTAGTCCCTCTCCCCTCAGAAGACAGCTAGTCTCTCTCCCCTCAGAGGACAGCTAGTCCCTCTCCCCTCAGAGGACAGCTAGTCCATCTCCCTCAGAAGACAGCTAGTCTCTCTAGTCTCAGAAGACAGCTAGTCCCTCTCCCCTCAGAAGACAGCTAGTCTCTCTACCCTCAGAGGACAGCTAGTCCCTCTCCCCTCAGAGGACAGCTAGTCCTCTCCCCTCAGAGGACAGCTAGTCCCTCTAGTCTCAGAGGACAGCTAGTCCTCTCCCCCTCAGAGGACAAGCTAGTCCCTCTCCCCTCAGAAGACAGCTAGTCCCTCTCCCCTCAGAAGACAGCTAGTCCCTCTAGTCTCAGAGGACAGCTAGTCCCTCTCCCCCTCAGAAGACAGCTAGTCCCTCTCCCCTCAGAGGACAGCTAGTCCCTCTCCCCTCAGAGGACAGCTAGTCCCTCTCCCCTCAGAGGACAGCTAGTCCATCTCCCCTCAGAAGACAGCTAGTCTCTCTAGTCTCAGAAGACAGCTAGTCCCTCTCCCCTCAGAAGACAGCTAGTCTCTCTCCCCTCAGAGGACAGCTAGTCTCTCTAGTCTCAGAAGACAGCTAGTCCCTCTCCCCTCAGAAGATAGCTAGTCCCTCTAGTCTCAGAGGACAGCTAGTCCCTCTCCCCTCAGAGGACAGCTAGCCCCTCTCCCCTCAGAAGACAGCTATTCCCTCTCCCCTCAGAAGACAGCTAGTCCCTCTCCCCTCAGAAGACAGCTAGTCCCTCTCCCCTCAGAAGACAGCTAGTCCCTCTCTCCTCAGAAGACAGCTAGTCCCTCTAGTCTCAGAGGACAGCTAGTCCCTCTCCCCCTCAGAAGACAGCTAGTCCCTCTCCCCTAAGAGGACAGCTAGTCCCTCTCCCCTCAGAGGACAGCTAGTCCCTCTCCCCTCAGAGGACAGCTTGTCCATCTCCCCTCAGAAGACAGCTAGTCTCTCTAGTCTCAGAAGACAGCTAGTCCCTCTCCCCTCAGAAGACAGCTAGTCTCTCTACCCTCAGAGGACAGCTAGTCCCTCTCCCCTCAGAGGACAGCTAGTCCCTCTCCCCTCAGAGGACAGCTAGTCCCTCTAGTCTCAGAGGACAGCTAGTCCCTCTCCCCTCAGAAGACAGCTAGTCCCTCTCCCCTCAGGGGCGCCATTTGGAGACATCCCTGGTGTCTGAGCTGGAGAGTCCAGGGGATTCTGTTTTCGTTACAATACGTGTGGGGGAAGTAGAACAGAGGTGATGTTTTTTTTACTCCAGTGTTTGGCAACAGTAAGCTGTGACAACAGTCACCTGACGGAGAGGGCGTTAGCATGCTAACACACACAACTTCATAACTCAAGGTGCGTCGCAAATGGTACCCTATTCCCTATATAGTGCACTACTTTTGACCAGAGCCCTATGGGAAGTGGAGTAGTGCTCTACATAGGGAATAGGGTGTCATTTGGGACACAGACAAGGTCAAATACCTACGCCGCCCCCCCCTCACTTCCCCTGTCCTTGCCTGGTGATCAGCATATGAACTAAACAGAAGTAGGGGAACGGTCACAGGTTTATTATGGTGGACAGACAGGGTTCAAATACTATTTGAAAGCTTTCAAATACTTGACCGTTTGCTCTAGCCTGCCTGATCGGCAATTCTATTGGTCCCATTAAAGAGATACTTCGGGGGGCCATTATGTACTTCCCCGGAGTCAGATGAACTTGTGAATACCCTTTTTATGTCTCTGTGTGCAGTTTGAAGGAAGTTGCTAGCAAATACAATATACTTCCACTCATTGCGCTAATGCTAGTTAGCATTGGCTCGCGAAACTACCTCTAACTTCCTTCATGCTGGATGCAGAGACATAAAAATGGTATCCACGAGTTCATCTGACTCTGGGGAAGTAGATAAAATCTGAAGTATCCCTTTAAGCCAGGCAAACTCAATCAAGCCCAGATAAAGTATTTTGAATTATTTCAAATAGCATTTGAACCCAGGCCTGATGGTGAACGACGCCTATCCACACACGGATCAATTAAAGGGTTTCCTCTCTTAAACGTGGACGAGTGAGTGAGTGAGTGAGTGTGTGAGTGAGTGTGTGAGTGAGTGTGTGAGTGTGTGAGTGAGTGAGTGAGTGAGTGAATGAGTGAGTGAGTGTGTGTGTGAGTGAGTGTTTGTTTCCTTTGGTATGGCAACCTTGGCAACCTTGGCTTGGCAACCCACTAATGCGTTTCAGTAAATGACTGGTCGTAAATCACCAGGGAGACTCTAACTGGGACACAACCAGGGACACGAGGGCACCCTATTCCCTATCCAGTGCACTACTATGGGCCCTGGTCAAAAGTAGTGCACTATGTAGGGAATAGGGTGCCATTTGGGCTCTGGTCAAAAGTAGTGCGCCCTAGAAGATTAGGAGGACTAACTTCTCCTGCTCATTCCCAGACCACAGTCAGGTGACAGGGCTTATCGCCTTCCCGCCCGGCAACCCGCCTACTCAGTTAGTGGGCCAGGCCTGGTCAGATGATTCTGGGGGGGTTGAGTCAGGGGGGAGCTGAATCACATGGGTGTATGTATTTGTGTGTGTGTGTCTGTGTGTTTCTGTGTGTGTTGGTGTGTGTCTGTGTGTGTGTGTGTGTATTCTGGGGTTTGGGAGGACAACAAAGGACATTGGGGAGATATGAGTGAGATTGTAACGTTACATCATTTTTATACGTATGAAATATTAAACCAATCAATGTATTTATTATATTTCAATTTGTCTCCTGAACTGACCTGAAGTTAAATGAATAGTTCCTATTACACCTGGCTGAAATGCAGAGAGGTGGAGAGGTGGAGAGGAGAGGAGAGGAGGAGAGGAGGAGAGGAGGAGAAGTGGAGAGAGGAGAGGGGGAGAGGAGAGGAGAGAGAGAGAGGAGAGGAGAGGGAGAGGAGAGAGGAGAGGAGAGGAGAGGAGAGGAGAGAGAAGTGAGAGGAGAGGAGAGAGGAGAGAGAGAGGAGGAGGAGGAGAGGAGAGGTGGAGAGTGGAGAGGAGAGGTGGAGAAGTGGACAGGAGAGGAGAGGTGGAGAAGTGGGAGAGGAGAGGTGGAGAGGAGAGGAGGAGAAGTGGAGAGGAGAGGAGGAGAGGAGGAGAGGAGAGGAGGAGAAGTGGAGAGGAGAGGAGGAGAAGTGGAGAGGAGAGGAGGAGAAGTGGAGAGGAGAGGTGGAGAAGTGGACAGGAGAGGAGAGGTGGAGAAGTGGAGAGGAGAGGAGAGGTGGAGAGGAGAGGAGAGGAGAGGAGAGGAGAGGAGAGGAGAGGAGAGGAGAGGGAGAGGAGAGGAGAGGAGAGGAGAGAGGAGAGGAGAGGAGAGAGAGGAGAGAGAGAGGAGAGGAGAGGAGAGGAGAGGAGAGGAGAGGAGAGGAGAGGAGAGGAGAGGAGAGGAGAGGTGGAGAAGTGGACAGGAGAGGTGGAGAAGTGGAGAGGAGAGGAGGAGAAGTGGAGAGGAGAGGAGGAGGAGTGGAGAGGAGAGGTGGAGAGGAGAGGTGGAGAGGAGAGGAGGAGAAGTGGAGAGGAGAGGTGGAGAAGTGCAGAGAGGAGGAGAAGTGGAGAGGATAGGTGGAGAAGTGGAGAGGAGAGGAGGAGAAGTGGTGAGGAGAGGTGGAGAAGTGGAGAGGAGAGGAGAGGTGGAGAAGTGGAGAGAAGAGGAGAGGTGGAGAAGTGAGAGGAGATGTGGAGAAGTGGAGAGGAGAGGAGGAGAAGTGGAGAGGAGAGGAGGAGAAGTGGAGAGGAGAGGAGGAGAAGTGGAGAGGAGAGGTGGAGAAGTGGACAGGAGAGGTGGAGAAGTGGAGAGGAGAGGAGGAGAAGTGGAGAGGAGAGGAGGAGGAGTGGAGAGGAGAGGTGGAGAGGAGAGGAGGAGAAGTGGAGAGGAGAGGTGGAGAAGTGCAGAGAGGAGGAGAAGTGGAGAGGATAGGTGGAGAAGTGGAGAGGAGAGGAGGAGAAGTGGTGAGGAGAGGTGGAGAAGTGGAAAGGAGAGGAGAGGTGGAGAAGTGGAGAGAAGAGGAGAGGTGGAGAAGTGAGAGGAGATGTGGAGAAGTGGAGAGGAGAGGAGGAGAAGTGGAGAGGAGAGGTGGAGAAGTGGAGAGGAGAGGAAGAGAAGTGGAGAGGAGAGGTGGAGAAGTGGAGAGGAGAGGTGGAGAAGTGGAGAGGAGAGGTGGAGAAGTGCAGAGAGGAGAGGTGGAGAAGTGCAGAGAGGAGGAGAAGTGGAGAGGAGAGGTGGAGAAATGGAGAGGAAAGGAGAGGTGGATAAGTGGAGAGGAGAGGTGGAGAAGTGCAGAGAGGAAAGGAGAGGTGGATAAGTGGAGAGGAGAGGTGGAGAAGTGCAGAGAGGAGGAGAAGTGGAGAGGAGAGGTGGAAAAGTGGAGAGGAGAGGTAGAGAAGTGGAGAAGTTGAGAGGAGAGGTGGAGAAGTGGAGAGGAGAGGTGGAGAATTGGAGAGGAGAGGTGGAGAAGTGGAGAGGAGAGGAGAGGTGGAGAAGTGGAGAGGAGAGGTGGAGAAGTGGAGAGGAGAGATGAGGTGGAGAAGTGGAGAGGAATGGTGGAGAAGTGGAGAGAAGAGGTAGAGAAGTGGATAGGAGGAAAAGTGGAGAGGAGAGGTGGAGAAGTGGAGAGGAGAGGTGGAGAAGTGGAGAGGAGAGGAGAAGAGGAGAAGTGGAGAGGAGAGAAGAGGAGGAGGTAGAGAGGTGGAGAGGAGAGGTGGAGGAGTGGAGAGGAGAGGTGGAGGAGTAGAGAGGGGAGGAGGAGGAGTGGAGAGGAGAGGAGGAGGAGTGGAGAGGAGGAGGTAGAGAGTGGAGAGGAGAGGAGGAGGAGTGGAGAGGAGAGGAGGAGGAGTGGAGAGGAGAGAGAGAGGAGAGGAGGAGTGGAGAGGAGAGGAGGAGGAGAGGTGGAGGAGTGGAGAGGAGAGGAGAGGAGGAGTGGAGAGGAGGAGGTAGAGAGGTGGATAGGAGAGGAGGAGGAGTGGAGAGGAGAGGAGGAGGAGAGGTGGAGGAGTGGAGAGGAGAGGAGAGGAGGAGAGGAGAGGAGAGGAGGAGGAGAGAGTGGAGGGTGGAGGAGAGGAGGAGTGGAGAGGAGGAGGTAGAGAGGTGGAGAGGAGAGGAGGAGGAGTGGAGAGGAGAGGAGGGGAGGAGTGGAGTGGAGAGGAGAGGAGAGGAGAGGAGAGGAGAGGAGAGGAGAGGAGAGGAGAGGAGAGGAGGGGAGAGGAGGAGGTAGAGAGGTAGAGAGGAGAGGAGTGGAGAGGAGAGGAGGAGGAGTGGAGAGGAGGAGGTAGAGAGGTAGAGAGGAGAGGAGGAGGAGTGGAGAGGAGAGGAGGAGGAGTGGAGAGGAGGAGGTAGAGAGGTGGAGAGGAGAGGTGGAGGAGTGGAGAGGAGAGGAGGAGGAGTGGAGAGGAGGAGGTAGAGAGGTGGAGAGGAGGAGGTAGAGAGGTGGAGAGGAGAGGAGGTAGAGATAGACAGATAGGTGGAGGTGGAGGTGGAGGTGGAGGTGGAGGTGGAGGTGGAGGTGGAGGTGGAGGTGGAGGTAGAGGTGCACCTACCTTTTCGGCATACGCTGACTTTGAGCAAGCCGGTACCCAGGCACTCTTTGGGGGAGACACAGAATCCTTCGTTGGCTGGGTTCTCCTCCTTGCTGGCCAGGACATCACGAGGAGGGGTGAAACGATACGCTGGGAGCCCCTTCACCCACACATCCTTCTCAAACTCCATGAAGATGGACCTGAGGATCACAACAAACAATAAATAAATCAAATAATCCACCAACCAACCAAACAAACAACCAAACCATGAGGTTACAAAGAACTGAGAAATGTTACCGTTTTTAGATTCATATTTCATACTATATACAGTTCCTACTACTTTCCATTTCAATTCAGGAAGGAAACTGAAATTCCTGTCACGGTTTCGGCCGAGGCTGCCTCTCTTCCTTGCTCGGGCAGGCTTCGGCGGTCGTCGTCTCCGGAGTACTAGCTGCCACCGTTGTATGTTTCGATGTTCGTTTGGTTTCGTCTTGATGTTGTACACCTGTTATCGTTTAGCGTTCATTATTTGTCCTATAAGTTCTCGTTGTGTTTGTCATGTGTTGTGTGTGATTGCGCCACTGTTGGTTGTCTGTGCTTCGTTGTTTTCCTCCTCTGTTTGGGAGGGTTCTCGCACATGTTAGTGCGCATTTTGTTTTACGCCTGTGTGCGTATTTTCTCGCCTCTGGGCTCTTTGGCTCGTGTTCTAAGTGTTTGTTCACTAAAGTCTTTTGGACTAAGTTTCTGCGTCCTGCGCCTGATTCCTGCACCACACCCACCTACAGCACCCGTTGTCAATTCCGAATGGAACTGACCCAAACCCTGCTGGTACCTCTCGTTGATCATTATGTCGTTCCCCTAATCTAACAACCCAGAATCCCCTAATCTCACAACCCAGAATCCCCTAATCCCACAATCTCAAATGCACTAGCTAGCGAATTTAACTCTATTTACATGTGTTTACACCTTTTTTTTCATGAGATTAACATTTCCCTGATGTGGAACATAGTGCATAAACTTTGGAAGTTAAGTGAAATTGCAAAAGGAATTGACCCCCAAAACTAACACCTCCGGTTGACTTGCCCCTTGGATCTTTGGCAAAGGTCTTTCTGCTGACGCGCATCAGCTCTTCTCTAATACTCAAAACAATGTGGGTATAAACAATGTGTGTATAAAGTTTGTTGGACATGACTAATGACTGGAACAACAACTTCCTATTATAAATATGATACAAATAACAGGAAGTGGGCTGGGAGCCACTGGAAATAGGATGCCATTTGGGACGTAGTCAGTGGAAGGTGGGATGTCCCCTTTAGCCACAATAACACAGATGACCAGTCGTTCGGTCGCTGCTACTCATGTGACTAAGAAGGTGAAAGGGTTTTCCAAACATTCATTGGAGGCTTGACGAGTTCAAACTGTGCTCCTGATGAAAACGGCAGATGCACATGCCAATCCAGCAGATTCTTTCCGCCCACCCTCAACAAAGGGGGGAGGAAGTTTGTAGTAGTCGACTAGTCCCAGTTTTTTAGGTCAAGGTTCCCAGCTAAAATAGACCGCCCCCCACCCACACACTCCACCAATCAACAACAAGGGGAGAGTCTCATATATTTAGGTGAAAAGTCAAATAGAGACACAAAGGGGTTTGATGGGCGTGTCAAAATAAACGCAAGGATGGGCAACAATTACTAAATACAATTACAAAATACAGATACAAAATACCATAAAGATCAATGTATCAAAATAAACTACAAAATACATTTGCAAGTAGCCTGGCCCGAACACCAACAACAATCTCAGTAACAGTTACAAAAACGTTTTACTTGCTATGACTGTGAGATGTTGTTGTTTAACTAACTTAGTTGAGCAAGTCACTCTGGATATGAATGTCTGCTAAATGACCAAAATGTAGGTGTGAAAAGGAACATGAGAAATGAACTGCAAAGAACACTGGGTATCGTTTCGGTGCGGAGTTCATTAGAATAATACTCAGCATGCTTTGCAATTGTTCAGTTTACATATACATTTATATTTAGTTCATTTAGCAGACGCTTTTATCACACCATAGTGCTATCAGACTTCTGATAACAATGCAGGGTGAAAGGGGAGCCACAAAATGTGAACCTCTATAAAAAAAATGGTATAGAAAAGTATTTTGAAAATAAAGATTACAGTATTTAAAGCTAGCTGGAGCAGGGCCATAGGGAGGTAAAGCTAGCTGGAGCAGGGCCATAGAGAATAAAGCTAGTTGGACGAGAGCCATAGGGAGGTAAAGTTTAGCTGGACGAGGGCCATAGAGAATAAAGCTAGTTGGACGAGAGCCATAGGGAGGTAAAGTTTAGCTGGACGAGGGCCATAGAGAATAAAGCTAGTTGGACGAGAGCCATAGGGAGGTAAAGTTTAGCTGGACGAGGGCCATAGAGAATAAAGCTAGTTGGACGAGAGCCATAGGGAGGTAAAGTTTAGCTGGACGAGAGCCATAGGGAGGTAAAGTTTAGCTGGACGAGAGCCATAGGGAGGTAAAGTTTAGTTGGACGAGAGCCATAGGGAGGTAAAGTTTAGCTGGACGAGGGCCATAGAGAATAAAGCTAGTTGGACGAGAGCCATAGGGAGGTAAAGTTTAGCTGGACGAGAGCCATAGGGAGGTAAAGTTTAGCTGGACGAGAGCCATAGGGAGGTAAAGTTTAGTTGGACGAGAGCCATAGGGAGGTAAAGTTTAGCTGGACGAGAGCCATAGGGAGGTAAAGCTTAGTTGGACGAGAGCCATAGGGAGGTAAAGTTTAGCTGGACGAGGGCCATAGGGAGGTAAAGTTTAGTTGGACGAGAGCCATAGGGAGGTAAAGTTTAGCTGGACGAGAGCCATAGGGAGGTAAAGTTTAGTTGGACGAGAGCCATAGGGAGGTAAAGTTTAGCTGGACGAGGGCCATAGGGAGGTAAAGTTTAGTTGGACGAGAGCCATAGGGAGGTAAAGTTTAGCTGGACGAGAGCCATAGGGAGGTAAAGTTTAGTTGGACGAGAGCCATAGGGAGGTAAAGTTTAGCTGGACGAGGGCCATAGGGAGGTAAAGTTTAGTTGGACGAGAGCCATAGGGAGGTAAAGTTTAGCTGGACGAGAGCCATAGGGAGGTAAAGTTTAGTTGGACGAGAGCCATAGGGAGGTAAAGTTTAGCTGGACGAGGGCCATAGGGAGGTAAAGTTTAGCTGGACGAGAGCCATAGGGAGGTAAAGTTTAGCTGGACGAGGGCCATAGGGAGGTAAAGTTTAGCTGGACGAGAGCCATAGGGAGGTAAAGTTTAGCTGGACGAGGGCCATAGGGAGGTCACTTGTATATAGTCTGTGTTCATATGTGTAAGTTATCAGGAGGTTATGATGATAACCATCTCACAAGATCCCTGCCATGTGGACATATTATACCCCTGACACTAATAAAATATTTCCTTCCCCTTCTGCTGAGGCGAGGTTGTAGGGCCCAGAATAACCCACTACCTCATCAGCACGCACATCATAACCATGTGAAAGGTCAAGAGAAAACAGGCCATTGCTCAATATGAAACATTGCTGTTCTAGTGAGATCCTTTTAACACAGTGAAACTGTACTGAACAGTAAACTTAAAGTGGTGCATTTGTTTTCAGTGGCCTTTGATCTACTGTTTAGCAAGGTTGTTTGGGGACAATTCCATTTCAATTAATTAAGTAAGTACAAGCTTTCATTGCTTTTATTAAATGAGGAATTGGAACTGGCCCAAATCCTACCGTTTAGTAAGGGTTCTGTTCTGTTCTGACATGATCTGCCCTCTATACTGCTCCTGAACAGGTCAGTGGTGAAGACCCGTTCCTTCTTGGACACCACCCCACCCCCCCCAAAAAAAACGAAGAAAAAAAACATTGTAAAGTGGTTATCCCACTGGCTATAAGGTGAATGCACCAATTTGTAAGTCGCTCTGGATAAGAGCGTCTGCTAAATGACGTAAATGTAAATGTAATGTCCCACTACCTCATCAGCACTCACATCCCAACCAGCTGAAAAGTCAACCATGAGGAGAGCTCTATCAGGCCATTGCTCAATGAGGAACATTTGGTGAGAGACTGAGAGACAACGTTCTTGTGGGATCCTTCTACCACAAGGAGACCGTGTGCAGTGGACATTCCCAATACCCTTGGATATTATTTAGCAGGGTTGCGGGGTTCAAATCCATTTCCTTACGTAAAAGCTATACTTCCTGAATTGACTTGCATTGAAATGGAATCCCTGTTTAAAGTGGTGTGTTTTAGTGACCTTTTGACATGACTGTTTCACCTGTACTCCGTTTTTTTTTCTTCCGTGCTGTAGCCTACCTGCACAAGTCAGGACTGAAGATGTACAGTCTCTCGGTCTTGGACAGCAGGGGGTGGAAGGCGCTGCCGTCGGTACCGTTGATCATGTTACTCTGCTCAGACGTCCACAGGCTCAGTTTACTGAAACACGAGATTTAGTTCTAAATGTAACTCAATTAAATACCTTATAAACAATACCTTATAAAAATACAAAAGCACCATCTAGCCCAAACGCTTGATTGTTTAGGCTCATATGACTTAAATAATGTTAATACAAGGTTTTGCGCTTTATCTAATCAAACGGGGGAAGGAAAGGGTGCTGCCTGTGACATACTGAGTGTATCACAGTCTAGCAGGACGTGAGAAGTTAGCTGACTAGAAGTTCTCATTTAGTATTTTCTAACAAGGCCAGATACCAGGATGTGGCAAGCACACAGCTCTGTGTTCTGGCTAGGCTAGGGGCCTCTGGGGAGTCTCTCTCTCTCTCTCTCTGGTGCTGCAGACTCCTGGCGCGCATCCTAAATGGTACCCTATTTCCTATATAGAGCACTACATAGGGGGGCTCTGGTCAATAGGGGCTCTGGTTAAAAGTAGTGCACTACATAGGGAATAGGGTGCCATTTGGGGACGCAGCCCCTGTCCTCTGTTACTGTCTGGCAGTGTGAAGAATGTCTTAGGAAACCAGTGGACTGTTCTGTTCCAGTCTTTTACACCAAAGAGTTACTCAATGACGGGGTTTCTCATCATCAAATAAAAAATGTAAATCTAGGGTGTGTTCGGAGGAGATGACTCCAGTATGTGCTGTAGCAGGCAGCATCTTTTGGAGTCACTTTCATATGAGGAAATTTACTAATGAGGATCCAGCACTTTTTTTTTTGGAAGAATGATCCGTGAGTGAGCGTCACGTTGTCTATTATCTAAGTTACAACACAAAAAAACATGTGTGTCATCACGGGCCAATATGTTTCAGTACCTTTCTCCTTTAAATGTGGCTACCCTGCCGTAGTCCATGAAGTCTGCCTCCCCGGTATGATAAACAAATTCACCATCATTGCTTCCATTTTTCTGCAGAGTGGGGGGAAAAAAATGAAAATAATTTGAAAGTTTTTACAGTTGAAGTCTGAGCCCTTTATGTCCCTACCAGTCTAGTGTTGCACTCGCTAATGTTTCACAATGTATTTCTTTGTAGGCTTTAGCCTTGAAATAATTGAAATAATTGAAATAATATAGCCTAAATAACTCATTCTTGTTCCTTCTTCGGCTCCCTGTCTGACTCCTGACCTATTTTGAGTGTTTATACAGTTGAAGTCTGAAGTTTACATACACCTTAGCCAAATACATTTAAACTCTGTTTTTCACAATTCCTGACATTTAATCCTAGTAAACATTCCCTGTCTTAGGTCAGTTAGGATCACCACTTTATTTTAAGAATGTGAAATGTCAGAATAATAGTAGAGAGAATGATTTATTTCAGCTTTTATTTCTTTCATCACGTTCCCAGTGGGTCAGAAGTTTACATTACACTCAATTAGTATTTGGTAGCATTGCCCTTAAATTGTTTGACTTGGGTCAAACGTTTCGGGTAGCCGTCCACAAGCTGCCCACAATAAGTTGGGTGAATTTTGGCCCATTCCTCCTGACAGAGCTGGTGTAACTGAGTCAGGTTTGTAGGCCTCCTTGCTCGCACACGCTTTTTCAGTTCTGCCCACACATTTTCTATAGGATTGAGGTCAGGGCTTTGTGATGGCCACTCCAATACCTTGACTTTGATGTCCTTAAGCCATTTTGCCACAACTTTGGAAGTATGCTTGGGGTCATTGTCCATTTGGAAGACCCATTTGCGACCAAGCTTTAACTTCCTGACTGATGTCTTGAGATGTTGCTTCAATATATCCACATAATGTTCCTTCCTCATGATGCCATTTATTGTGTGAAGTGCACCAGTCCCTCCTGCAGCAAAGCACCCCCACAGCATGATGCTGCCACCCCCGTGCTTCACGGTTGGGATGGTGTTCTTCGGCTTGCAAGCGACCCCCTTTTTCCTCCAAACATAACAATGGTCATTATGGCCAAACAGTTCTATTTTTGTTTCATCAGACCAGAGGACATTTCTCTAAACATTCCGATCTTTGTCCCCATGTGCAGTTGCAAACCGTAGTCTGGCTTTTTTATGGCGGTTTTGGAGCAGTGGCTTCTTCCTTGCTGAGCAGCCTTTCAGGTTATGTCGATATAGGACTCGTTTTACTGTGGATATAGATACTTTTGTACCTGTTTCCTTCAGCATCTTCACAAGGTCCTTTGCTGTTGTTCTGGGATTGATTTGCACTTTTCGCACCAAAGTACGTTAATCTCTAGGAGACAGAACACATCTCCTTCCTGAGCGGTATGACAGCTGCGTGGTCCCATGGTGTTTATACTTGCGTACTATTGTTTGTACAGACGAACGTGGTACCTTCAGGCGTTTGGAAATTGCTCCCAAGGATGAACCAGACTTGTGGAGGTCTACAATTATTTTTCTGAGGTCTTGGCTGATTTCTTTAGATTTTCCCATGATGTCAAGCAAAGAGGCACTGAGTTTGAAGGTAGACCTTGAAATACATCCACAGGTACACCTCCAATTGACTCAAATGATGTCAATTAGCCTATCAGAAGCTTCTAAAGCCATGACATCATTTTCTGGAATTTTCCAAGCTGTTTAAAGATACAGTCAACTTAGTGTATGTAAACTTCTGACCCACTGGAATTGTGATACAGTGAATTAAAAGTGAAATAATCTGTCTGTAAACAATTGTTGGAAAAATTACATTATTATTTTATCACCCACATGTCTTTAGGTGGCTGTGGCATCCCCCAGCTGACAAAACAGGTTGCAATGACCATTGACAATATGTAATGTTCTGTATCTATGGCAATGACATAATGACATTATAACCAGCTTTGACCACTGAGCCTCCGCCTCTGAGCTTCCCTAGTGACCTACCTTATACATGAGGCCACAGTGACATCATTACATACCCCATACACTACCGGTCAAAAGTTTTAGAACACCTACTCATTCAAGGGTTTTTCTTTATTTTTACTATTTTCTACTTTGTAGAATAATAGTGAAGACATCAAAACTATGAAATAACACATATGAAATCATGTAGTAACCAAAAAAGTGTTAAACAAATCAAAATATATTTTATATTTGAGATTCTTCAAATAGCCACCCTTTGCCTTGATGACAGCTTTGCACACTCTTGGCATTCTCTCAACCAGCTTCATGAGGTAGTCACATGGAATGCATTTCAATTAACAGATGTGACTTGTTCAAAGTTAATTTGTGGAATTTCTTTCCTTTTTAATGCGTTTGAGCCAACCAGTTGTGTTGTGACAAGGTAGGGGGGTATACAGAAGATAGCCCTATTTGGTAAAAGACCAAGTCCATATTATGGCAAGAACAGCTAAAATAAGCAAAGAGAAACAACAGTCCATCATTACTTTAAGACATGAAGGTCAGTCAATACGGAACATTTGTTGAACACTTTTTTGGTTACTACATGATTTCATATGTGTTATTTCATAGTTTTGATGTCTTCACTATTATTCTACAATGTAGAAAATAGTAAAAATAAAGAAAAACCCTGGAATGAGTAGGTGTTCTAAAACTTTTGACCGGTAGTGTATGTAATGACTTTCTTGTGAGTGCTGGCTGTCTTTTCAGACAATTCAAGTCCAGTGACTCCCAGGCTACAGTACCCGAAATACTTATTTACAGAACTTAGTGAAGAGCTGAGTAGGTCAGATTTATCATTTTGTATTGACTTCGTGGACACCTACCTTGTACATGAGGCCAAAGTACTCGTCGATCTCTGGGTTAAGGGTGTGGAGACGGGACAACAGAGGATCATTGAAGCCCCACAGCAGCTCGTTCACCGAGCGTGTCATGAACATGCCTACTTTCAGGGAGTTCATCCAGATAGATACCATAGAACTCTTCCAGAAACTATCCTTCACCTTGTTCATCACCGCCTGAGGGAGAAGAAGGGGGGGAGGGGGGGTGGGATTTTAACCTGAAAACCCTACTTACTCAGCATAACCCGAAAACACTGTGAAAGCACGGTTACTCACCACAGCTGGGATATTGATGGTTGTGATCATGTCAACATCAGGATCACCTGCAGAGCGTTCTGGCAGGAACACAAATGTCTTGGGTTGGTAGGCAGCCACTCTGGTCCCATTATCTACAAACGTCACATTCTCCTTGGCCCTGTACTCCCTGGAACAGAGCAGACAAGGGGGAAGTCAGTCTCTGCAAACGTCACATTCTCCTTGGGCCTGTACATCTTGACAAAGCAACTGCCAAACTTACCCAACATCCACTTTTTGCAATATAATGCATAAATATTTCAACATATTCCATCACAAATCAAATAAACCAGACTAGGTAATTAGGTCAAGAAGCCAGATTATCCTGACAGGAAGTGTGCCAACTGTAAATCTGCTGTGTTTTTGCTCTAGCCATGGACATTGATATTTCTTTTAGAGAGCATTCGTTGGGTGCGTTAACAGTGATAACCCACTTCTCTCATCAATGACGATGAAATGACGATCTACTTAAACATTGATTAAATATTGACTGGTTTTCATCAAGCTGTCCTCTCAAGAAAAAAGCTTCATACTGTAACTTGGTTCAGGTTATCAGTCAACCCACCAGGGTATTTACAAACAGAACAGGAACTAAATCATCCACTTGTACTGACCACATCTTTACTAATGCTGCAGAAGTCTGCTCTAAAGCAGTATCCACATCCATCGGATGTAGTGATCACAATATAGTAGCCATATCTAGGGAAACCAAAGTTCCAAAGACTGGGCCTAATATAGTGTATAAGAGATCATACAAGAGGTTTTGCAATAATTCCTATGTTAAAGATGTGAAAAATATTTGTTGGTCTGATGTGTGTAATGAGGAACATCCTGACACTGCACTTGAAGCATTTATGAAATTGCTTCTTCCAGTTACTCAAAGGAATACGCCCATAAAGAAACTGACTGTGAAAACCCTCCCAAATCCCCGTGGATAGATGATGAACTGAAAAACGGTATGGCTGAGAGGGACGAGGCCAAGGGAATGGCAAATAAGTCTGGCAACACAGCAGATTGGCAAACATACAGTAAATTGAGAAATAACGTAACTAAACTAAACAAAAAAGATGAAGAAACTATATGGAAACTATATGGAAACTATATGGAAACTATATGGAAACTATATGGAATAAAGATAAATTATATAAAGAATGATAGTAAAAAGCTCTGGAGTACCTTAAATTAAATTCTAGGCAAAAGCTGTGTGTCTATGTACGCTTGACGACTCAACAGTATACACGCCGGCTGCAACAGTACAATAAATAACTGACACCCTTAACATAGAGCTCCAGTCAGTTTTAGAATGGGTAAATAGCAATAGGCTGATGCTAAATATCTAAAAAAAACTAAAAGCATACCTTTTTTGAACAAATCACTCACTCAACCCTAAACCTCATCTGGGTATATTATTGAATAATGTGGCTATTGAGCAAGTTGCTATCATGGTCAAAACATATAGAGTCAATGGTTCCTAAAATGGGAAGAGGTCCGTGATGAGGCGCTGCTCTGCTTTCTTGATATCTCGGTCAACCAGACAGGTCCTACAGGCCCTAGTTTTGTCTCACCTGGACTACTGTCCAGTTGTGTGGTCAGGTGCGGCAAAGAAGGTCATAGGTAAATTGCAGGTAGCCTAGTGGTTAAGAGCGTTGGGCCAGTAACCAAAAGGTTGCCGGTTTGAATCCCTGAGCTGATTAGGTGAAAAATCTGTCTGTGCCCTTGAGCAAGGCACTTTATCCTAATTGCTCCTGTAAGTCGCTCTGGATAAAAACGTCTGCTAAAATGATGTAAAAACAGAGCAGCAGTTCATTCGGAAAGTATTCAGACCCCTTTTCCCCATTTTGTTACACTCCAGCCTTATTCTAAAAAGGATTAAATTGATTTTTCCCCCTCATCAATCTACACACAATACCCCATAATGACGAAGCAAAAACAGGTTTGTAGACATTTTTGCAAATGTATTCAGACCCTTTACTCAGTACGTTGTTGAAGCACCTTTAGCAAAGATTACAGCCTCGAGTCTTCTTGGGTATGATGCTACAAGCTTGGCACACATGAATTTGGGGAGTTTCTCCCATTCTTCTCTGCAGATCCTCTCAAGCTCTGTCAGGTTGGATGGGGAGTGTCGCTGCACAGCTATTTTCAGGTCTCTCCAGAGATGTATGATCGGGTTCAAGTCCCGGCTCTGGCTGGGCCACTCAAGGACATTCAGGGACTTGTCCCGAAGCCATTCTTGCATTGTCTTGGCTGTGTGCTTACGGTCGTTGTCCTGTTGGAAGGTGAACCTTCACCCCAGTCTGAGGTCCTGAGCGCTCTGGAGCAGGTTTTCATCAAGGATCTCTCTGTACTTTGCGCCGTTCATCTTTCCCTCAATCCTGACTAGTCTCCCAGTCCCTGTCGCTGAAAAACATCCCCACAGCATAATGCTGCCACCACCATTTCATCCAGATGTGACGCTTGGCATTCAGGCCAAAGAGTTCAATCTTGGTTTCATCAGACAAGAGAATCTTGTTTCTCATGGTCTGTCCTTTAGGTGCCTTTTGACAAACTCCAAGTGGGCGGTCATGTGCCTTTCAGTGAGGAGTGGCTTCCGTCTGGCCACTCTACCATAAAGGCCTGATTGGTGGAGTGCTGCAGAGATGGTTGTCCTTCTGGAAGGTTCTCCCATCTCCACAGAGGAACTCTGGAGCTATGTCAGAGTGACCATCGGGTTCATGGTCACCTCCCTGACCAAGGCCCTTCTCCCCCGATTGCTCAGTTTGGCTGGGCGGCCAGCTCTAGGAAGATTCTTGGTGGTTCCAAACTTCTTCCATTTAAGAATGATGGAGGCCACTGTGTTCTTGGGGACCTTCAATGCTGCAGAAATCATTTGGTACCCTTCCCCAGATCTGTGCCTCGACACAATCCTGTCTCGGAGCTCTACGGCCAATTCCTTTGACCTCATGGCTTGGTTTTTGTTCAGACATGCATTGTCTGTTTTTGCTTTTTCATTATGGGGTATTATGTGTAGATTGATGAGGGAAAAAACCATTTAATAAATGTTTTGAATAAGGCTGTAACGTAGCAAAACATGGAGAAAGTCAAGGGGTCTGAATACTTTCCGAATGCACTGTAGATACAGATACATACCTCTTGACTTTCTCCATGTTTTGTTGTGCTGCAGGCTGAATTCAAAATGGATGAAATAATGACAAAGTAGAAATGTTTGAAATACAGAAATATCTAATTTACATACAGTGAGGGAAAAAAGTATTTGATTCCCTGCTGATTTTGTACGTTTGCCCACTGACAAAGAAATGATCAGTCTATAATTTTAATGGTAGGTTTATTTGAACAGTGAGAGACAGAATAACAACAACAAAATTCTGAAAAACGGATGTCAAAAATGTTATAAATTGATTTGCATTTTAATGAGGGAAATAAGTATTTGAGCCATCTGCAAAAACATGACTTAGTACTTGGTGGCAAAACCCTTGTTGGCAATCACAGAGGTCAGACATTTCTTGTAGTTGGCCACCAGGTTTGCACACATCTCAGGAGGGATTTTGTCCCACTCCTCTTTGCAGATCTTCTCCAAGTCATTAAGGTTTCAAGGCTGACGTTTGGCAACTCGAACCTTCAGCTCCCTCCACAGATTTTCTATAGGATTAAGGTCTGGAGACTGGCTAGGCCACTCCAGGACCTTAATGTGCTTCTTCTTGAGCCACTCCTTTGTTGCCTTGGCCGTGTGTTTTGGGTCATTGTCATGCTGGAATACCCATCCACGACCCATTTTCAATGCCCTGGCTGAGGGAAGGAGGTTCTCACCCAAGATTTGACGATACATGGCCCCGTCCATCATCCCTTTGATGCGGTGAACTGTAAATTGCTCTGGATAAGAGCGTCTGCAAAATGACTAAAAATCTAAAATCATGTGTTGTGTTGGATTTGCCCCAAACATAACGCTTTGTATTCAGGACATAAAGTTAATTTCTTTGCCACATTTTTTGCAGTTTTACTTTAGTGCCTTGTTGCAAACAGGATGCATGTTTTGTAAAAAAATTATTCTGTACAGGCTTACTTTTTTTCACTCTGTCAATTAGGTTAGTATTGTGGAGTAACCACAATGTTGTTCATCCATCCTCAGTTTTCTCCTTTCACAAACAACTGTTTTAAAGTCACCATTGGCCTCATGGTGAAATCCCTGAGCGGTTTGATTCCTCTAGGAAGGACGCCTGTATCTTTGTAGTGACTGGGTGTATTGATACACCATCCAAATTGTAATTAATAACTTCACCATGCTCAAAGAGATATTCAATGTCTGCTTTTTTTGAAACCCCATCTACCAATAGGTGCCCTTCTTTGTGAGGCATTGAAAAACCTCCCTGGTCTTTGTGGTTGAATCTGTGTTTGAAATTCACTGCTCGACTGAGAGACCTTATAAATAATTGTATGTGTGTATACAGAGATAAGGGTAGTCATTCAAAAATAATGTTAAACACTATTATTGCACACAGAGTACAATTTCATTTTTCAGCTTTTAATTTTTAAAGAATTTGTAAACATTTCTAAAAACATAATTCCACTTTGACATTATGGGGTATTGTGTGTAGGCCAGTGACACAACATCTCAATTTAATCCATTTTAAATTCAGGCTGTAACACAACAAAATGTGGAAAAAGTACTTTTTGAAGGCCCTGTACGTACAAGAACGGTACAAGAGGTCACACATAACATACTTCTTACTTGATAGGTCGATGTCCTCATTGTGGTTTTACAGACGTTTTTAATACGTTTTATGTACACAGTTTATTAGAATATTTATGAAATGCACATTGTTATATTTGGTAACACATGCTTATTTTCCCTCAACTCCAACCCCATTCGATGCATTGAACAGATGTGGGTGGAGCTATGTCTACATAAGGGTGCAAATTAAAAACTCTCACAAAAGCTCTGACGAAGGCCTTGAGGCCGATACGTAAAGCTTAATAAAGAGCAGTGATACTATCAAGAGCAGTGATACTAGCAAGAGCAGTGTGCAGGTTTCTTCTTTTTTCTCAGGCTGTAACACAACAAAATGTGGAAAAAGTAGTAAAGGGGTGTGAATACTTTCTGAAGGCACTGTACGTACAAGAACGGTACAAGAGGTCACCCATAACATACTGTACTTCTGTTCTCTAATTAATGA